>NC_067402.1:89688097-90019347 GCF_016432865.1 Antechinus flavipes
AAATCAGCCAGATTTTAAAATAAGAGCCATTCCCCAATTGATAAATGATTAAAGATACAGATAGGTAATTTTCAGAAGAAGACATTAAAGCTATCAAAACTGCTCTAAATTATTATAGATTAGAGAAATGCAAAATAAAACAGTTCTGAGATACCAACTCATATCTGTCAGATTGGTTAACATGACAAAAATGGAAAACCATAAATGCTGAAATAAATGGGGGGAAATGGGAATACTAATGCACTATTGATGGAGTTGTGAGGTAGTCTAATCATTCTGGAAAACAATTTGGCAACTGTGCCCAAAGGACTATAAATCTGCATACCCTTTGCCTCAGAAATAAAACTACTAGATCTTTGTGATAAAGAGATCTGAGAAAAAGGAAAAGGACCTCTATATATAAAAATATTTATAGCAGCTCTTATATGGCAGCAAAGATTGGACATTGAAGGATTGCTCATCAATTAGGGAATGACTAAACAACTTGTGATATATAATTGTTGATGGAATACTATTGTGCTATAAGAAATGACAAGCACAAGGTGGTTCCAGAAAAACTTATATACATTAAAAGCAAGTGAAGTGAGCAGAATTGGGAGAACAATATATATCATAGCACAATATTGTAACACTGATCGACTATGAAAGACTTAGCTACTCTGACCAATATAGTGCTCCACAATAATTCCAAAGCATTCTTGATGAAAAATGTCATTTATCTTCAAAGATAGAACTGATGAATTCTAAATACAGGTTGAAACTTCTTTTTCATTTTCTGTATTTTTTATTATGGCTAATATGGAAATTCTATTTTATATGATTTACATAGATAAGCAGTATCATATTGCTTGTCTTCTCAAGGGCTTAAGGAAGGGAGAGAATTTGGAACTCAAAATTTTTTAAATGAATGTTAAAAAAATAGAATTTGAAATTCATAATTTAAAAATGAATATTAAAAAAAGAAAACAGAAATCTAATGGAATAATCAGTTGAGTCAAGAGAATAAGGTTGGGACAAAGGTTATCAGTTGAATTCAAGATTTATTCAATATTTATTATGTGCAAGGCCTTTGTCTTTAGTATAGAGAAGATATGTCTTTTCCTTTGAGACAGGAGGAAAGAAGAGATTAGTTAATTTGTGAAGGAAACTTGGGCCAGCCTAGTCAGATATACCTTGGACAAAAGAACTGAGTTAACAAGAAGGTATGATTCTATTGTGAGCCATATGGAAACTGGAAAAACTTAACTTAGAGTTTCTTGAATAGGAACAGCTACATTCCAAAGATGATGGAGATTGCTCTTTGGGAGATGATGTTTTGATAAATTTATCTCTGAAATTCTATGATACTACACAAAGAAGTGTGGGAAAATAATACTGAGTCTATTTAATGGTTTGACTTTCCTGAGCTCACAGGGAAGGGCTTCTATGTAGATCTCTGTTGGAATTTCATTAATATCTTCTGTGTAGTCTATGTGTTAGATGATAATTGAGGATAAACAAGAGGCATCTCAGCAGGAGAGAGAAAATAGCTCTAGGGGTAGCAATTAGACGGAATTTGGGCCCTCAGAAACACTGGCAAAGAAAGTGTTTTAGTTTAGAGTAGAAAACTAACAAGGAGAAAGATTTTTCATTTAGAAGAAAAGGGAGTGTACAGATTTCTTAAAAAATTAGGAAAAAATGGAGCTTGGGCTGAAGAGAGATTGACTCAGAATAGCCAAAAAAATTTATCCAGACCAAGGCAAGTCAATCAGAATTGTCTCCTAGGCTGAATTCAACTGTTCAGTTCAACAAATATTTAATGTGGTATGTAAGACATTGTTTTAGGTATTGGGGAATCCAAAGATGCTCTAATCCCAAGGACATTTTAACTGCCTTCAAGGTGCTTACTGTCCAGTAGGATAAGAATGTATAGAAATAAATATGATGCTTGATAAGATCAAAGGAAAGATCCATACAAGTTTTATAAGACAATTTGAGGAGGGAGAAAACTTTTTTTTTTGAGTCAATGGGGGTTAAGTGATTTGCCCAGGGTCACACAAGCCAGGAAATGTTAAGTGTCAGAGATCTGGTTTGAACTCAGATCCTCCTGACTTCAGGGCTGGTGCTCTATCCACTGTGCCACCTAGCTACCCCAAGAAAACACTTTTAATTAGAATTGAGGGGGTAGTATCAGATAGATCTTCATGAAGGAGGGGACAGTCACAACCATGGTCTCTTCCAAGGATGGAAGTCTCTTTCCATAAATGCATGGAGTTAGAAAGGAGTTTGGAGACAGAAAGCAGGTCAGTTGGACTGTAATATAGATCATATGAAAGGGAGTGGAATGAAATGAAGTCAGGTTTAGCAGACAATTTAAATGCCAGATCATGGAATTTATAGTTTATCTTACACCCAATGGGGAAGCACTGAAGGTTTTTGACTGGAGTAGGAAAAATTTCATTGATTGACTTGTTGGTCATGTCTATGCAGTGCTTCTTTGTAGCCTTCTATCAGTTTATTAATTATAGTAGTACTTATTGTACTCAGAGTAATTAGGCTGAGATATTACTATAGGCGGGACTTATGGGGAAGAAACAGGACATAACAAGGAGGAAAGTTCCAAAATCGGTATCATAATTGTAATACTTTATATTTCTCTGCTATTTTATAATTTCTTCACATACAATACCTTATTTACCTTCTTAAAAATCCTCTAGCAAGGCAGAGCAGATAATAACCATGCTTAATTTATGATGAGGAAACCATTTCAGAAAGTTTCATGACTTTTCTAGAATCATTGATTCCTAATCTAGTGTTCTTTCTTTTTTGTTTTCAAATAGATGTTTTCTTGATGCTTTAAATAAAAAAAAATTTAAATTTATTTTTATAATAGCTTTTTATTTTCAAAATAATGCAAAGATAATTTTCAACATTCACCCTTGCAAAACTTTGAATTCCAAATTTTTCTCCTTCCCTTCCCCACCTGTCCTTCAGACAGCAAGTAATACAATATATGTTAAACATATGTAGTTCTTCCATACATATTTCCACAATTATCATGCTCACAAGAAAAATCAGATCAAAAAGGAAAAAAAAAGAGAAAGAAAAAAAAAGGTAAGCAAAAAACAAAAAAGGTGAAAATACTATGTTGATCCACAGTCCTTTCTGAATGCGGATGGCTCTCTCCATCACAAATCTATTGGAATTGACCTGAACCACCTCACTGATGAAAAGAGCCACAATTATATTGCTGTGCTTTTTTACATTGTTTTTATTTTCCAACAAGAAACTAAAATGTTAATCTAGTCTGATTATGGGTGCCTCATTCCATGCCATTAATCCACCACTTCTGTGCCAAGAGGAGTTGTTATCGGTTCTCTAAAATTAAGATTGGTCCCTGCATTGATCAAAGATGATGTCTTTCACTGTTGTTTTTCCTTTATGTTATTGTGTTAATTTTTCACTTGGTTCTGCTTATTTTTGCCTGAATCAAAAAAATCCTCTTACCAGGTTTCTTTGAATTCTTCATATTACATTTTTCTTATCCAATAATCTTCCTTCCTTCCTGTCTTCCTTTCTTCTTTTCTCTTTTCCTTCCTTCTTCCTTCCCTCTCTCCCTTCCTCCCTTCTTTTCTTCTTCTTCCTCATTCATCATTAATGTACCCCAGGCTTAGTATCTTTGCTTTTGACCATCTAGGTTACTTCCTATTCATCTGCCACTTTTAGGCATGTCACTCCCTGGCCCTCAGTTCCCTCACTAAACTGAGGGGTTTATTATTTAGATCTTTTCCAACTTGAAATTTTATAATCTGGTTGAGTCCACATTCTTTATATCCAGTAACTCAAACCAATTTCCTTATTACTTGTTTTTGGACAAAGCTTCCCCTCCCTTCCCCATCTTCCTAATTACCTAATCCTGTCCACTTCCATGCCCCCCTCCCACTGGCATCGCAGAGTTTGCCCTGTGAAATCATACTGCTCTTCCAAAGTTACCTGGAATTGAGGGTGTGGTAGAGGGGGATAAGGGTGGGAGGGAGACCTGTCTGAGAACAATGAAAACCCTCTTAGCCAGACATTTCCACTAATCATTGCTGTGGATTGAGTTGCAGAAGCCTGAGTATTTAGGCAAATGGAGACATGTTTAGGGTGGAAACAAAAGTAGAAGAAAAAATCTAGCCTGTACAGGCAGGCGAGCTGGTCATTGAATTGACATGCCATGGAAGGTCAGTCTTGGGACAATTGTCTGCTTGGTTCTGATGTGACTGGATGACTTGAAAAGTTCTGGGCTTTTGAGTCGCAGGATTTTAGTCCCCAGTCTTGAACAAGACTATAGAGAAGGACAAGTAGAACACTTCTTTGCCTTATTATAGGTTCTTCCTTAAGGAAAATGGATTGCACCAACAACTCATTATTTGGCTTTTAAGTTAAAAGTGTTGGTGAGAGTCTTAAGACTCATCTTATCTTGGACAAAAAGCTTACTTTGGGAAAGTTACTTTTCCTGCTTTTTTTCTTCCTCAATAATAGAAATTACTAGCTTATTTTGTAGTATCATATAGAGAACTGGATTAGGAGTTAGGAAGACTTTGGTTTGTATATGTCTTTTTTTAAAATTATGACCACTATTTTTATTCATTAATCATAAAGCAGAGAGCATACAAAGTACTGTTGATTTGCACTAATTACAATATAAACGACCTACTTCCAATTAGGGGGTTCATGAAAAGCCTGTAAACAGTTCCTTATTGCATCTTAAATCTTTGGTGTGGGGATAGGTATAGGGGTTTATAATCTAAAATATTCTATCATGATTCAATAGCAGTCTGACAACCCTACTGTCCTTTCTGCCACCTGCTTAATGTGATTTATAACCTCTCTGCTAAAACCTCTTTAAAAAAGAGGCATGGAGAAGGGGTAAAAGAATGAAACAAGAATGTTTCTCAAGACACCCAAATTATAATTAAAAATGCTCCTAAGAAAATAAATTCTTCTATATTCAATGGACTTAGGTTTGGATGGAAGCAGAAGGTCTTAAAAAATATACACATGGAGCCATGTGACTTTAGAATTTGCAAACTGGATGCAAGACCTCTGTTTTCAATTACAATCAAAGATCCTGATTTGTCATCTTCATAAATCTTAAACAGTCAATTCCCTCTTCTAGGAGTAGAAGGGGTTTGTATATGTCTTGTGACACTTACTAGCTTGGTGACCATGGGTATAATACTTAACCTTCTCTGAGTTTCAGTTTCCTCATTTATAAAATGGAGACATAAGTACTTACTTCCCATTTAGTATCAATTTCATTAGATCGTAAGCTTCCTGGGGAAAGGGCTGTCTTATCTCTTTTTGTTTCCCATTCTTTAACAGAGTGCCTAGCACATAGTAGGCTATTTATACATACATACATACGTATATTTGATTAATACTTGGAAAATAAAAACAATGTAAAAAAGCACAGCAATATGGTTGTGGCTCTTTTCATCAGTGAGGTGATTCAGATCAATTCCAATAGATTTGTGATGGAGAGAGCCATTCACATCCAGAGAGGACTGTGGATCACAACATAGTATTTTCACTTTTTTTGTTTTTTGCTTGCCTTTTTTTTCTTTCTCATTTTTTTCCCTTTTTGATCCTTTTCCATCCAACTGTATTTATAAAGTGTCTGAGACTTCTACTATTTCTTTTCTTAGGACCTGTTAGAGTCCTTTAGGCAGAATTGGGTATTTAATATGTATTTGCTACAGATGATAAAAATGGAAATGCCAAATGGAAACATGGTGACAGACAACCACAGGGTTATTGATTTTGAGCTAAAAGCAATTGCATAGAACATCTAATCTACCTCATTCCTTTTACAAGCAAACTGAGGTCCCAAGAGATTAAATGCCTTATCCAAGGTTATATAGGTAGTCACAAATATATTAAGTGGCAAAGCTGCAATTAGACATTGTGTTTCCTGACTCTAGCACATGGCTCAGGGAAGGACTGATTGCTAAGACAGGTAAGAAATATGATTACACTGGCACATTTTGTTTCCCCAAATCTTCCCTTAGAAATACACTTTGGTTATTTGCTTAAGCTAATTGAATCATAGCCGCACCTTCAGTATGCCAGTAGGCATTTCAAATAATCATGTAATCATGAATTTGATTAAAAAAAAATGATAAAAGAATTTGGCATCCAGATAGATGATATGAATCAGCAGAGGGTAAAAAAAAAGCCAGAATCATTTAGATAAGAGACTAAGGGTCATGCTGTCAGATTTTGCCATCTTGAGAATCTCAGGATAGTAGGAAGCTAATCTATTGAGATTGTAAATGGGACATAGAGAACAGCTATATAGTATCTTTGTCACTTATCTTTCATTTAAAAAAATAAACAAATGTCAAAAGCAAATTATCCTTAAATCAGTCTTAATAAGAAGACATTTGTACAATCTTTTTTGGTCTTTCATTCCCCTTGTTTGTCTTCCCTTCCTTTCTGGAAATTCTTCCTCATTTCCTACTATATATTCCAGTTTTCTGGGGCCATAATCTTTGTTGAAATGGAGAATAAATGCCTCCTGAGAAGACAAGCACAACCCTTAAGGATACATACACATGTACATAGGTATATAATATATATATGCATTGCATATTTCATGTACGTATACGTACACTGCATAGCACATTATATATATACACATACATCCCACATACATGTTCTCAAACTACTCTCTCAACATTGATTGGCACTTGTAGCCGAGGATCCCAAAGAGTGGCTAGTATATTTCTCAGTACTCTAGAGTTATCCTCAAGGTCTGAGGGTATGTGTATGTACACTCATACAAATATACCTGCATATTATATATATAATAATATACATATACATATATGTTTGTAAAGGTGACAGTTTATTAATTCCTTCTCCCTATTTAAAGTTATTGAAAAAATGCTATTCCTTGGAGGCTTATTATTGCTTGGAAAGTGTGACTTGGTAGAGATTCTCTCTCTGTGTTAGCTATAGGCAATATATTGAGCTAGTTTAGAATGGAGAGGTTTGAGTGAGTGACAAACCAAGAGAGAGACTCAAGTCACTGAGGAATCATGAGGAGAGTAGTTTGACCTTAGCCTTGATATCTCCTTCTTCCCTTTCCCCCAAACCTAGGATGGAGGAGGAACTTTTGAATTTGAAAGGTGAGGAGGGTTTGAACATTTTGTTTTCCAGTTAGCTCTCTAGCATCATCCCCCAAGATAGCAGCAACTGACAGTAGTGTCTGTATTAGGAAATAAGAATAATTTGAATAAATTGAAGAGAAGCAGATTCAGGGCTTATAAAGCCATACTTACCTACAGAGAATAAATATCTTGAGGATTCTAGAAAAAGAAGGAGCTATGAATTCTCCCTGTGCCGTGGATTTTTTGTAAACTTGAGGCCAATTTTTTCTGGACTACTATGTACTAAGAGGTTGTCACAGATCCTTTTGGATGCAGGGGAATGTTTTGTACCAATTATGTTGCCATTTAAAAAAGCTAATTGTCTATGTGACTTATTAATCGGTGGTCATTTTCCCTTTTAATTATCTTTGCTAATCTAAGAGGTATGAAGTAGCCTCTTTGGGTTGCTTTAATTTTGATCTTTCTAATTGAGAATTATTTGGAACTTTTTATGAGTGTTTTTTGATAGTTTGGGTTTCTTCCTTGAAAATTAAAATTATATCCTTTTTAGGTCCAAGGATTATTTATCAACTGAGAAATGCCTCTTGTTTTTATAAATTTGAATTAGTTTCTTTATGTATCTTAGATGTGAGACCTTTATCAAAGAGGCTTACTGCAAAGACTTCCTCCCTATTGATGGTTATTTTAGCTGCATTGGTTTTGTTTATACAAAAATACCTCGGCACCCAGTACTAAACTTGAGAGTCAGGATGACAGGATTTCATGAGTTTATTAAAATTCTGCCTCAGGTATTTACTTGCCCTGTGGTCCTGGACAAATCATTTAAGCTCTCTAAGCCTCGTGTTCCTTATCTGTAACATGAGAATAATACTTATCCCAGAGAATAGTTAGGAAGAACAAATAAGAGAAAAAAATATATATAATGCTATCTCACATTTAGCTATGGATAATTTTATGTGATTCTCTTCAATGATCCTCTCTGTCCCTTGGTCTTGAAACCTTCCTCTATCTATAGGAAATCACAAATTTAAGAGCTGGCTAGAAGGGTCCTTAGAGAGAGGCACTGAAATAGACCATGTTATTTCATTCATCATTCGTTCATCTCAATTTCTCCCTTATTTCAGACTTTGGTGCCTCTTCCCCTACTCTATTGGGCAGAAGCCAATCACTTGCCATCTGCTTACCGCTTGAGTGTCACATTGACACTTTCCACTAATCTGTTCCTTAGCTTGAAATCTCAGGGACCTGTTTTTCCTGAATCTGTTGTTTGACTGACTGGTGAGGCAGCTGGCCTCCAGCCAGCTCTTCTTCCCCAGGACCTGGTTGCTTGGAGCCTTCTTTGATCTGAGAGAGGCTCTCTGAAAGCTAGCCTTTATAACCGAGGGAGGCTTCAGATCCAGGGCTTTGTCTTTCATGCTCCAAACTGGTAGAGGCGGAAGAATGCTCCCTTCTAAAAGGAGCACAGGGGTGGCGGGGAGCCCTGTGCAGCCAGTTTCTACATTTTGCCATATGTGACCACACCTCGATCCATCAAGGTAAACGTTCAGAAACTCTCACAGTAGAGACGTGTCAGAGCAATCACAGATACTTTCATAATTTGGAAATTCCTCCTCCTCTTGAAACAGAAGGATCAGGCTGTCCTACATCGGTTCCCTTCCATCAGGACAGATATACAGGATTTCTTTCTTCTGACCTTCAGCTCTTTCTCCCCTAGGGATGAAGTGTGGATATGTCTGATTTATGGGGATGAGAAGATGAGGAGGAGGAAGGATCCAATTAACTTTTTTGGTACCATGGGATCTTCCGGCAGTCTTGATGGTCCTCTGGATCTCTTCTCAGAATAATGTTTTTAAGTACATAACATAAAATTCATAGTTTTGCAAAAGACTGTTTTGATAATATTGAAATAGCTATTAATATATGTCCTCCTGACTTCAGGGCTGGTGTTCTATCCACTGGGCCATCTAGCTGCCTTTCCTCCCATTTTCTTTTGGTATTAGCTGGCAGTTACAAGGACAGATCGCTGTTCATGTTAAACATTTAAGGACCCCTTAGTACTGGGCCCATAGAACTGTTCTATTTTGTTCCACCCTGAATATGACTGCTCTAACATTATAGCAAGTTAAGTGTTAAAACAGATGGCAATGAACTTCAAATCCTGCCTGAGATGCTTTACCAGCCATGTGACTCTGGACTAACCTTTATCCGATTTTAATTTCCTCAATTTTTAAAATGAGGTTTATAATAGCACCTTTTTCACCTGCTTGTTGGGAGGATAAAGTGACTTAACAAAGGTAGACTGCTTCTTAGAGTGCCATAACCAGGTTAATTAAATTCCCAGCTGGAACAGATCTCTGTACTTCCACGGTGTTTTGTGCTGTCCCATTCATATGGAATATCTCTTTTATTGTTTTGTGTTCTAGTGATTTGTGTGGATAAATCATATCCTTAAAGAGAGGATAGCCCAAACCACTGTGATTTAATAGAAAGAAAATCAGAAGATTTAGGCCCTGGTCTCACCTCTGGGTGGTCTCAGGTAGCTCAGTCTCTGTCCTCATCTAATCTGTAAATATGGGGAGGGTTGTGTTTGATGGTTTCTAAATCTATATTCAGCTTTGAAGGCCTGTATTTGCATCTGTCATAGGACCTAGCTCAATAAGCAGTTGGTAAATGTTTACAGAATATGTACTCTGTCCCTGAGTAACTAGAAATTGACTGGCTTGAAAATTTACTTTTAACAATTGACATTAGGAAATGACATTTCCTGGTGAAGTATTCTGGACCATATAAGACTCCTCCTATCTCTAACTCCCATTTTATAGCCTGGGGAAATGTAAAGGGGCCAGAGGCTAAGAAATGCAAACTTATTCTAACCCTCTTCTCTCTCTCCCTGACCCTTTTTCTCTTCATCTTTTCTCATCATTTTCTCTCCTCTCATTTCTTCTCCTTTGTTCTTTTTTTCTCTTCCTGCCCTTTCTTTTCTCTAGGGTTAGATAATACCCAGCTTGAAAAACCTGCTCTTGACCCAGTTCTCTCCCAGCTGAACCAGCTAGCAAGATACCAATGTGTTCTGCTTTTTTTGCTGGGATTTCATTTCACAAACATTAAAATATTCATCTTCTTTTCTGAATCCCAAATGTCTAATGTGTTGGTGGTGATGAGGTCTTGGAGAGTATGGTCAGAGTTGAGAACTGGGTCATAATCTAAAATTGGCAAAGACTTCAAAACTGTCTAGTCCAACCCTATAATTTTTACAGCTAGGGAAACTGAGGCTTATAGAATCTAAGTGACTAAAGTCAAGTGCCAGAAGTTGGATTTTAACATAGGTCTTTGGAGCTAGAACCAAAGTTTCCATTTTGACCATGTCTTTTCAGTTTGTTCTAGAATGGTTTTTGATTAGAAGTGGGAGAAGGCTTAAGAATTTGGATATAGTCAATAAGGTCATGATAAACCAGATGCTTTATCTCTTCTCCCCTACTTTCCCCGCTTCTGCCCTCCTTTCCCAAAGGCACATCTCCAATATGCACCTGATTCTCCTGCAGTCTTGTCTAAACAAAAAACAAAAAGGAAATAAATATTGTCTCTGGGTCAGCAATGTTTTCTTCCCAGCATCTCTTCCCCTCTCCTGCTAGGAGGAGCCGCCATAGTCAGCTTTAGAGGCTCTTGGTCATAATTGATGAGTCAGGATGGGCTGGAGCTCCCTGCTGTTTGAAATGAAGCTGCAGAAATGGGCTGAAATGGCGTTTTCCATTCAAGCTGGGTAGAAAGGGAACATCATATTCGCCCAGCAGACTGTTTCCCCCGTGGGAGAGGCAGTGTAATGGAAAGAGCACTGATCCCGGGTCAGTAGCCCTGGCTTTTCTTAGTTTTATCAAGTTCCCCACCTGAAAAATGGGAATAAATAAGTCCTTTCTAGTCTTACCTCCTAGAGCTGATGTGGGGATCAGCAAAGGGGAAAGTATGACAGGGATGGAAAGTGAAAGCTAATTTAGCAATAGTTATTCTGGCTTTTGGTTGTTATTGGTTTGTGAAATAATTTCAAAATATTTTCAAAAATGTTACCCTTAGAACATTAAATAATAGTGACTAGCCTCCTTGTTTTTTTGGTTTCTTTTTTTGGTCATGTTAGGAGAGTTCATAGAGTTAATCACCTTCCTGTTTGCTTCACCTAAGAGCTTCCCAAAAATAGGGGCAAAGCTAGAGCAGGGTAACTAAAACTTTTTTGACTTTAGAAGCTTGAAATTATACTAGAAGCACTTTCAGTTCTTCGGCAACCTAAAAATCTAGAGGCATCTAAATGGTTCAGCAGATAGAGTGCAGACTACAAAGCTAGAAAGATCTGAGTTCAAATCCTACCCAAGATACTTACTAGCTATGAAATCCTGGGTAAGTCACCCTCAATTTTCTCATCTGTAAAATGGGGACTTCACAGAACTATTATGAGACTTACATGAAATCATGTATATAAAAGTGCTTTGTAAACCTTAAAGCACCACATGAATGTTAACTGTCATTGTTTCTTTAAAAACAATTGAATCTAGTGCTTTGTTTGCAAGAATAGATAATTATAATAAGAAACTATTAGATGGTATGTATGTTTTTTTCACTCAATGGTCACCCTCAACTTAGCTCTTCTCTGCCTTTCTGTAGTAAAAATTTTCTTCAGGACTCATTTGATGGGACACATATTTAATTTTAAAAAAATCAAATTATGCCTCAACAGCAATTTATTTGGTGGAAAAGGGGATTCACAATTTGATATGGAAGCCCCAAAATCAACTCAGTCTTGGGCTTGCTAATAGAGATAGAAATGTGATAATCAGATCTTTTGTCATATGGATTTATCAATAATGTTATATTTAAGTCTGGGGATCATCTTGTCCATGAAAAGATAGTTTTCAACATTCACCCTTGCAAAACCTTGTGCTCCAAATTTTTCTCCCTCCCTCCTCCTAACCTCTTCCCCTAGACAACAAGCAATTCAACATATGTTAAACTTGTGCAATTCCTCTATAGATATTTCCACATGTATCATGCTACACAAGAAAAAACAGATCAAAAAGAAAAAATGAGAGGCAGGAAAAAGCAAGCAAGCAACAGCAAAAAAGTGAAAATACTATGTTGTGATCCACATTCAGTACCTATAGTCCTCTCTCTGAAGTCAGATGACTCTGACTCCAATTGACCAATAGCAATTGACCTGAATCACTTCATTGCTGAAAAAAGACAAGTCTATTAGAGCTGATCATCACATAATCTTGTTGCTTTGTGCAATGATCTCCTGATTCTGCTCATTTCACTTAAAATTAGTTCAGGTAAGTTTCTCCAGGTCTCTCTAAAATCAGTCTCCTGATATTTCTACAAAACAATAATATTCCATAGCATTCATATACCACAACTTATTCAGCCATTCTCCAACCAATGGGCATCCACTCAATTTCCAATTCCTTGCCACTACAGCCACAAACATTTTTGCACATACGGGTCCTTTTCCCTTTTTTATGATTTCTTTGGTATACAAACCCAGTATTGATATTGCTGGATCAAAAGGTATGCACAGTTTGATAACCTTTTGGGCAGTACCAAATAGCTCTCCAGAATGATTGGATCAGTTCACAACTCCAACAATGTATTAGTGTCCCAGTTTTGGAAATCATCTTTTAGGAAAGATATTTATAATTTAAGCTGTTCATACAAGAGTGACCAGGAAGATGAGAGAACTGAACTCCATCCCTTATCTATTGAAGAGAGATCTAGCAGAGTTAGGCCTGGAAAAAAGAAAATTTGGGGGAACTTGGACAATCTATATTTTTGTAAGTACTCATCCATTTCACTTAGATTATCAGACTTATTGGCATACAGTTGGGCAAAAACCTAATTATTGCTTTAATTTTTTTCTTCATTGCTGGTAAGTTCAACTTTTTCATTTTTGATATTGGCAGTTTGATTTACTTCTTTCCTTTTTCTAATAAAAAATCTTTGGGGAAACTTGACAGCTATTTGACATTTAAAGTCCTATGTAACCTGGACATTTCTGAACTTTCTACTCTTCATCTTACATTTTATTCCCCTCCATGTGTTCTATAATCCAGTTTCACTGAGTAAATAGCTGTTTTTTGAGCACATCATCTCTCCTCTCTGTACCTTTGAACTGACTGTCCCCCATCTCTGAAATAGCATCCCTTATTATCTCCCTATCTTAGAATTAATTCCTGGATTCCTTCAAGACTCATGATAAGCATCTTTTTCTGTCAGAGGCCTTTCTTAGTTCCTCTAGCTTCTAAGCCTTTTCTTCTAAGGTCAATGTCTATCTACCCTATATATTCTGTAGCGACCTCTTTGTAGTCATGGTGTATCCCTATCACATTGTAAGCTACTTGAGGACAGGAACTGGTTTTTTTTTTTTGCCTTTCAAACAGTGCTTACCAAAGTGCTCGACATATAATGCTGCATACATTATTCAACTAAATTTATATAGTTTATTTGTAAATCTCTTTTTCCTTCCTCTTATATTAGGGAATCATTGAAGATGATCACCCTGAATTATTTGTCTTTGATTTTCCCCAAATTGAATTAAATTGAATTAAATAATTACTAGGTACAAAATGTGGTGCCAGGTGCCATGGAGTTTCAAAGATGATCAATGCATGATCCTTTCCAGTAAATAACTTTATCACATAAAATGTAGGGACATAAAATATGTACAGAATCACTGTAATAAAAAGCAAAATTTTAAAAGTACTATGGGCTACACAGAGAAAAGAGAGATCACTTTAGCTGAAGGGATTAGGAAAAGCTCATAGAGAAGGTATAATTTCAGTCAATTAAGGCATAAGCAAACACTTTTTAAATAATCGTTTTTTATTTTTCAAAATACATGCAATGCAAAGATAATTTTCCAACATCTACCCTTGAAAAACTTTGTGTTTCAAATCTTTCTCCTTTCCCCACCTCCCCCTAGACAGCGAGGTATCTATATAGTATATAGGAATGCTGGATGTGGAGTCAGCAAGTTGTATTCTTTTTTTCAGTTGTATCCCATTTTTCAGGACTCTATTTAGTGTTTTCTTGGCAAAGATAGTGGAGCAGTTTGCCATTGCTTTCTCCAGTTTATTTTACAGATGAGAAAACTGAGGCAAATAGGGTTAAATATTATCCAGGATTACAGATAATAAGTATCTGATGCTAGATTTGAACTTGGGAAGATGAGATTTTTCTGATTCCAGACCTGGCACCCTCCACTGCAACACCTAGCAGTCCTAAATAAAACAATTTGTTGTTATTCAGTCATTTCATTGCATCTAACTCTTTGTGACCCTGTGGACCTCTGTCCACAGGCAAAGAGACTGAAATGATTTACCATGTCTTTCTCCAGTCACTAACAAAGGTTAAATAAGAAAGTTTTGGACTGGATTTGAACTAGGCATACAACCTAGCAGCCTATCCACTGTGCTATCTCATCTAATCTCAAACACTTACAGTCTATGACTTTGGACAAGTCACTTCACCCAACCTCAGTTTCATCATCAGCAAAATGGGAATAATAATACTATCTGCGTCTCAGAATTGTTGTGAGGATCATATGAGATATTAGTAAAATGCTTAGCCCAGTACTTGGTACATAGTAGATGCTATATAAATGTTAGCTTTATTATTAGAAGCAATGCTATGTATATGATCCTATAAGGGCAGAGTAGAGCAGAACTACTTCCTTTCTCACACTGGAGTTACTGCTACTCTTTCCATGAAACATTAGGTCACAATGGCTTTGTTGTCCACTCTCCCACATGGTCTGTGTGGTAAGCAGTCTATGGAAACCCCCAGCTCTTTTTCAAATACAGCCACACTTTCATACCAGTACTTGGAACACAGTAGGTACTTAATAAATGTTGATGAATTGATTGATTCTCCTGTCTTGTATATGTGAAATTGATTTTTTTGAAGGCTAAGATTTTATATTTATCTCTATTTCTTTTACTTTTCTTGTTACCTTAATTTTTTTATTATTTGATTGTTGTAGTGTGTGTGGCAGAAATTTTAGTGTCCACAAGTAAATTTGCTGCAACAAAAGAATTGATTTGCTAAAGGCCTTCTGACTCTTCCTTTTTACTAATAACCATTGCATCTCCTAGGCTGACCTCTTCTTGTTTCTCTTCCCCTTCTTCCACTTCTGCCTTTTCTTCTGACCAGCAGGAGACCTTTCCTTCCCCTTCTGCACAAAACAGTCTGCATTTAATAAGTGTGGCCAATTTACTAGGCGTTGTGGTTCATGCACACAATGGGGAATACAAAAAATGAGATCCAGTATGTGCCGTGGAGGAGTTTATGCTCTCCTTGGAGAGACAATTAAACAAACATTTATTATGAAGAGCTTACTATGTTCAAAGCCCTTTTTGTCCTTGGCACATAAAGGTGAGAAATGTCTCATTCTCTGCTCCCAGGCACATATGGAATAGTCAGAGAATAACAAAACAAGAGTTTTTCAAAAGCTAAATTAAAAATATTCAAGTTGTAGAAGATAATCTCCAGACCTTTCTGTTTTCTGGGGAGACCTTAATTTTTTTGAGAAGGGTTAGTTCAAGGGTCCTCGGCCAAAATGGCCATTTTCTTCTGGCTAGGATGAGAGCATTAGAACAAACAACAAAGACCCAGATTTTAGACAAAATAGTATTGGTGGCCATTTGGGTTGGGTTGGGAAACCTGTTCCTTGCCACAAAGAGAAAGCATTTACTGAATAGCCCCTGGTGGGGAGATAAAAATTGTGGACACAATATGACTGTTTCTGGAAATTGTCCTGCACTGGGGAGAAGAGGAGGTAGAGTAGGGGTGACACAGAGAGTGAGGAACTCTCTTGGGGTAAACCTACATTTGAGGAGAAAGCCCAGATATCTGATAATATTGGGAAGTTAATGGATTATTCTTGCTAGCTAATATCCATGTTGCTGAAGGAGTAAAATGATCTATTAACATGTAATATAACAAATTAAAAATGGTGCAACTTCTCCATTTCATTATTTAACATTTCTATATTCTAAATCTTAATGTCCTATGGAAGATCCCTGGTTATCATGTCATAATTAATGCTAGGGTCTGTGACTCATGGCCACATAGCACTGCTGCCAGCATACCTGGTCTTAAAAAAGGACTTTTGTAGCAGAAAATCTCGGTGCATTGTTCCAGCTGAGATTCATCCCAATTACCTCTTGTTCACTTTTTAAGGCTGTATCCTTCATCTTCTGTTCTATTTCTCTCTGTGTCTGTCTCTCTGTTCTTTTTTTCCCTCTTTCTTTCTAGATAAAATAATTTGAGGAAATACCCTTCCTATGTATTATTATAATAATTACCATATGTGCTTTTCATCCATTTTGTTTTTTGCTTTTGTGCTTTTTGCATTACTGTACAGATTCACTGAAAAGACAATGTAGCATTCCCAGCTCAAAGTGAGTCCTATGTGTATCTTAGGTTCCAATACAAATCATGCATTGTCATTTTTCTTAATGTGTAGGTTATACAGGTGAAATCAAAATATTATACATACATAAATACGTATTATATATACAGGTGAAATTTTAATGTTCAGTAAGAAGATCCTTAAAGAGGAAGACAAATCACCAAAAAGTTATAGAATAGAATAGTTCTTTGCTGTTTTTGGCATATAGAAGTGAGAATGAGATTGATTAAAAGTGTATGCACACATTTTTTGCATTTGCCATTTCATTCCCTCTATAGTCTTTCTGATTGGGTTTGTTTTGGATGTCAGATAGTGGAATAGAAAGTGGATTTGAGAAATCACCCTGATTTATGGTACTCTAGGGACAGCACTGGCTGGATTCCTACTTTATCCCATAGTTCTCACCTAGAAATTTAGGTCAACCTTCTCATTTTACGGATGAGACAACCAAGAGGCACACTGAGGTTTTATGATTTGTTCCAGATTACACAGGCTTAATAATAGAACCAAAACTAGCACCCAATTACTCTGAGTCAAATAGGATTTCTATTACTACCTTCCAAGGGCTCACACTAAGTGCTTCCATTCAGGATCCTGATGTCCTTGGTGAATCCTTGGTTAAAACAACCAAAAAAAGAGACCAAAAAATATTCTCAGTGCCCTAGCTCCTCATATTCAGATTTAATAAATGTTTTTTAAATACCCGTCACATGGAAAGCAGTATTGTAGTTGCTGAGAATATAAAAATGGATGCCACAGAAATCAAACCCTGTGGTCAAGGGGCTTATAATTTAAAGACAGGTGATGAATCTACATGATAATTCTGGTTAATATTCTGTAATACACAGGAGAGCATGATAAGGACAAATGAGAAGTTCCAATGAAGCACTATAAGAAATTTGAGAAGAGACCTAAGGGAGAAAGGGAGTCAGGGAAGGTTTAATGCAGAAGTTGGTACCTATGTTGAACCTTAAAGAAAAGGAGAGACTACACCACATGGAGATTGGTAAAGGTGAGTCCATGACAGGAATGCAGAATGATATAAATAAGAACTATAATCAGATTATTTTGCCAGAGCAGAGTATGAGTATCTGGATGGGTTAGAGAGAGTTTGTGAAAGCTCTTGAATGCCATGATCAAATAATAGGGAACTATAGGTGACTTTTAAGTAAATAAATGCCATGGCCAAAACAATGCTTTAGGAAGATTACTTGAAAGTTTTTGAGAGCAGGGATCACAATGAGGAAGGCTTACATTTAAGTGAAATTAAATCAAATCTACTGACTGGGCAATTTTTTAAGATAATAAAGTTCAATGGAGGTATTGAACTGCATTGTGGAGGGCTTTCCTCATTTCGGGAGTTCTCTATACCATTAAAATCAAGGGCTATGCCCTAAACCAATTTTTAGGACCACCACCTCAGAGAAAGCCTTCCCATTTTTTTTAAAAGGCCAGAATATGTGAAATCATATATCCTTAAAGAGGCAGGCTCTAAATAGCCAAACTTTCTCTGCTAAATATTGGCTTAGTGGTCAAAGACTCTCTTAGCTAAGCCCTAGGGCTTACCACAGTGCTCTGCACCCAGTGAGTGCTTTATAAATTTTTAAAAATTGTATTATACTGGCTCCACGGCCTATCAAAAATTTATGTTGTATGTAACTGTACAATGATAGGGAACCTTGAAAATAACATAGCAGGAGTTACTCATAACATTGTAATAGTCAATCCATAGATTCTTCAGTGAATTAGTAACTATCATATTAGTAGCTTTATAAAACAATTTCCAATTTAAAGAGATTTTACTTTTCACAGAAGAGCATTTTAAATAAATTATTCAAAAATGTAACTTATATAGGAATTGTTTTGTTTCTTGTTTCCTGATAACATTAGACTAGAGGGAAATTATCCCCCAAGTTAGTAATAAGAGTTTGTGACATTTGTGACTTTCTTTGGGTGGATACTCTTTAAAAAAAAATAAAATTTATTGATACCTTTTGTTTATTTTTACATTGCCAAAGATACATAGTATCTTTACTTACTCTCTCCTAAGGAGTTATCCCTTATCACAAATAATAATTTTAATGATAAAAAAGAAAAGAAAATTAGCAAAACTGATGAAAATATCAAAGATTCTGAAAATATGTGCAATGTAACATAGTAGTGAAGTTAAATGACTTGAACAAGTCACATATCTTGTAAAATATTACCCAGGTATTTCACTAGTTACCACTGCCACTGTTGTGTTAGAGATATGTTCTTTAGAATTCAGTTTTCCCTTGTTCATTACTTCCCATACTTCCCTTTGTGGCCTCTACAGATCAGTGCTCTACTAGTTGCCCTGAAAAAGGATATTTTGTTAAATTAATTTTTTTACAATTAAAATTTTATTTTCTTATCCTTACTTACCCTTTAGGAAAAAAAGACAAAATTCTTGTTAACAAATTTGCATAGTCAAATTCCTGCATTGGCCTTGACCAAAAAAAAAAAAAAATGTTTTATTCTGTACTGAGCCCATTTCTTCTCAGTAAAGAGATTAGTCCTCTGGAATCATGATCAGGCATTGTACTGGTCAGCTAATTATACTAGGCATTAGAATCATAGTTGGACTTTGAACTGATAACTCTTTTAAAAATAGTATTTTATTTTCCCAAATATATGCAAAGATAGTTTTCAACATTCACTTTTTATAATTTGTTATTTTTTTTTAAACTTTTTATCGACAGAACCCATGCTAGGGTAATTTTTTACAACATTATCCCTTGCACTCATTTCTGTTCCGATTTTTCCCCTCACTCCCTCCACCCCCTCCCCAGATGACAAGCAGTCCTATATATATTAAATATGTCACAATATATCCTAGATACAATATATGTGTGCAGAACCGAACAGTTCTCTTGTTGCACAGGGAGAATTGGATTCAGAAGGTATAAATAACGCGGGAAGAAAAGCAAAAATGCAAGCAGTTTATATTCATTTCCGAGTGTTCTTTCTTTGGGTGTAGCTGCTTCTGTCTATCCGTGATCACTTGAAACTGAATTAGCTCTCTTTATCAAAGAGATCCACTTCTATCAGAATACATCCTCAAACAGTATCATTGTTGAGGTATATAATGATCTCCTGGTTCTGCTCATTTCACTTAGCATCAGTTCATGTAGGTCTTTCTAAGCCTCTCTGTATTCATCCTGCTGGTCATTTCTTACAGAACAATAATATTCCATAACATTCATATACCACAATTTACTCAACCATTCTCCAATTGATGGGCATCCATTCATTTTCCAGTTTCTAGCCACTACAAACAGGGCTGCCACAAACATTTTGGCAATACGAGTCCCTTTCCCTTCTTTAGTATCTCTTTAGGGTATAAGGCCCAGTAGTAACACTGCTAGATCAAAGGGTATGCACAGTTTGATAACTTTTTGAGCATAGTTCCAAATTGCTCTCCAGAATGGCTGGATGTGTTCACAATTCTACCAACAATTCAACATTCACTTTTGTAAAATCTTATGTTGCAAATTTTTCTCCCTTTCTATCCACTTTCCCTTCCCCAAGACAGCAAGCAATTTGATATGTTAAACATATGCAGTTCTTCTAAACATTTCTATAGTCATCATGCTGCACAAGAAAAATCAGATGAAAAGGGAAAAAACACAAGAAAAAAAAAGCAAGCAGACAAACAACAATGACTAAAAAAGGTGAGAATGCTATGCTTTGATTCACATTCAGTCTCTCTCTGCATAAGGATAGTGCATTTCCAAAATCTATTTGGAAATAGATTTCCAAATCTATTAGAATTGTCCTGAATCACCTCATTGTTGAAAAGCGCCAAGTTCATCACATTTGATCATCCTATAATCTTATTGTTACTATGTACAATGTTCTCATGGTTCTATTCACTTCACTTACCATCAGTCCATGTAAGTCTTTCCAGGCTTTTCTGAACTCAGCCTGCTTATCAATTTCATATAGAACAGTAATATTCCATTATATCTATACATTGTAAGTTATTCAGCCATTCCCCAGTTGATGAGCATCACTCAGTTTCCATGAACTGATAAATATTTCAAGGCTGTTTGTCTTTTCAGTGATGTTATTATATAAATTATTCTTTTGGTTCTGCTCACTTCATTCTGCACCAGTTCTTACAAGTTTTCCTAGGTTTTTCTGTATAGTAGTATTCCCATTGCAATCCTATACAACAGTTTGGTCAGCCATTCTCCAATGGATGGATACCCTTAATTTCTGCTACTATAGAAAGAAGGGTTATGAATTTATTTTTGTATATAGGATCCTTTTCCTATTTATTTAATCTTTTGGGTTTATAGATTTAATAAGTGTTATCTATGGGTCAAAAATATAGAGTTTGAATATAGATCATGATCAGAATATAAACTTTGGGACTAGAGAAGAACACAGCAGAAAAAATTTAACAAGTGCCTTCTTTCTGTTGATTATTTTCAATTTATCCTTTATATACCTTGTTTATACATTGCTGCTTGCCTGATGTCTCGCATTTTAGCCTGTGAGCTCTTGGAGAGGAGGGATGGTCTTTTACCTTTCTTTGTACCTCATCACTTAAACACAGTGCCTGGCACATGGAAGCTGCTGAAAGCTTACTGAGTGACTGGCCCAGATCTTTAGTGGTTTCAGCACCTTGGCCCTTCCTCCTCCCTGCCCTTTTATCTTTCTCTCCCAAACATCAGCTCAGTGAGTGACCAGTACTATTCAGTCACAGTCACTTTTTGAGATGACCAGCTGCAGCTCCAGAGGGCACCTGAGTTCCCCTGCAGGCCAAGTGGTCAAAGAGCACCTATAGGGGATGGGGAGGAATAGTGAATTGTAAGATTTAAAACAAATTTTCTTTTCTATCCTTTCACCCTCCTCCACAACTTCACTTTGTAACTCTATTCATACAGCCTGGACCTCTCCTCCCAGACCCTCAGCTCTCACACCTTAGAAGGGGCAAAGTTTGGCTTTGAAACCAAAGCCCAATTCTCCTGCCCCCCGAGAACCCCTATCCCCTCATGATGTCTTGTTCCCAACAGTGGCCTTCACTTGGGCCAACATGCACTCTTTCTAAAGCACTTTCTTTCTCCTTCCATTTAGTGGAAAGAATACTGGATTTGATCATGAAGTCTGTGACAACAAAAAGATTAAGAACTTCCTGTCTAATCAAATTCCCTCATTTTGAAATTGAGCTCCAAAGAGGGAAAAGTGCTTTATCGGAGAGTGTTGCTAAGAGAATGAAGTATTGGACTTGTTACTTAGTTGGATGATCTTGACCAAGTCATTTAGTTTTTTCTATACTTCAGTTTCCTTAACTGTAAAATGGGAATAACAATAGCAATTATGTCATTGAGGTGTTGTGAAGATTAAATGAAGTAGTATTTGTTTTTTAATTAAAGCTTTTTATTTTCAAAACATACACATGGATAATTTTTCAACATTTAACCTTTGCAAAACCTTGTGTTCCAATTTTTTTCTCCCTTTCCTTTAATCCCTTCCCTAGATGGCAAGTAATCCAATATATGTTAAACATGGTAGAAATATATGTTAAATCCAATATGTGTATACATATTTATACAATTATCTTGCTTCACAAGAAAAATCAAATCAAACAGGGAAAAAATGAGAAAGGAAATAAAATTCAAGCCAACAACAACAGAAAGAATGAAAATGTTGTGATCCACACTCAGTTCCCCCGGTCCTCTCTCTGGGTGTATATGGTTCTCTTCTTCACAAGATCATTGAAACTGGCCTGAATCACTTCATTGTTGAAGAGAGTCACGTCCATCAGAATTGATCATCGTATAATTTTGTTGTTGCTGTGTGTGATGCTCTCCTGGTTCTGCTTATTTCACTAAGCATCAATTCATGTAAGTATGAGTAGTATTTGTGAAGCACTTAGTCCAGTGCCTGGCATGAGGTTCTTAATAAATACTTATCCCTTCTCCTTCTTAAGGGCAGGGTCTTTTTTCACTCTCATTCAGAGAGATGCTTATTTTAATTGGGAGACTCCTGGGGATGTAATATCTCAACCCAAAGGAATGATTCTCTAATAATACAATTTCATGAAGGTTTGTTTGTGTATATATGTATATGTGTGTATGTGTCTATATGTCTCTGTGTGTAAATACCATAAATATTTGGTTGGGTGGGATAAGACTTTGAGCAATATTCCTCAAATTACATTCTAATAGAAAAAGGCAACACCTTAGGATGCTAGAAAGTGGGGGAATAGAAGGGAGGGGGAGTATAATATCTTTGCAGGGATATTATAAGGAAATGGCCAGGTTTGGGGCAAAATAAGGTGAAAAACTTCCCTTTCAGAACCAGGAACCAGGAGTAGATTTCAACTTTCCAGGAGAGTGGAGATGGTTGCAGAGTAAACCAGCTGGTATTTGTCAGAGGCTGGACACAAACCCCGGGTCCTCTGGATTTCCAAGACAACACTCTTTCAACTACCCTACAGTGGTACCAGGACTTGGTGTCCTGGGATTGCGAGCTATTGCAATGTACTTTTCCTATTCCATAGGTACTGTCTCTTAAACTTAATAGGGACTTTTTCCACTTCTCAGTTGGCTTCTGATGGCTGGTAGCCATGTTTAATGTAAAATTTAGGGCTTCTGACTCACAGTCAAGGATTCTTTTCAGAAGCCTTAGGCTCCCAAATACTCCTGAATCCCTTGTAGATGAAATCTCTGAGAGCTTCCCCTCCAACCCCATTTAGAAAGTTGGCAGCTCTGATAGAAAACGCTCTTGATGTCATTTCTCCGAAAACTTTCTAATGCAATATTCAGCAAAGCAAAAGCCATTTAAGGCCATAATCTTTGAAATGCCAGAGCAACAGGTTTGGCTTGACCTTTCACTGAATTAATTAAATAATGTTTTAATAGTGTTTAGACCTAATCTGACTATAATAGTATCTTTTATAGACCTTTGATAGACCTGTTTTTGGAAGAGATGCTAACTTGCCATGGCACTTTGGGTAAGAAAAATACTACTTTTCCCAATCTTAGTTTCTTTCTCTCTAATATGTAGGATTTGGCCTCTGACGTCCCTTGCAGCTCTTGATCTATGATTCTGTCAGAAGCCGACTTGAAGTTAATTTCTCTTTTGTTTGGAAGTCTATGAGTAGAATTTCTGAAAGTGGATGATTTACTGTTCTCCCAGAACCTTTCTTTGATTATACCACCCACTCAAGCTGTCCACCAGTCTTTCCTCCTTTCCTCCTATTAAATTTAAGAGAGGAACTGGACATAGGATTTTTTTCATTATTATTATAGCCTTTTATTTACAAGATATATGCATGGGTAATTTTTCAGCATTAACCCTTGCAAAACCTTCTGTTCCAACTTTTCCCCTCTTTCCCCCACCCCCTCCCCAAGATGGCAGGTAGACCAATACATGTTAAATATATTAAAGTATATGTTAAATAAAATATATGTATATATATCCATAGTTATTTTGCTGCACAAGAAGAATTGGACTTTGAAAAAAGGTACAATTAACCTGAGAAGGAAATAAAAAATGCAAGCAGACAAAAACAGAAGGATTGGAAATGCTATGTAGTGGTTCACTCATTTCCCAGAGTTCTTTCACTGGGTGTAGCTGGTTTTATTCATTACTGAACAAATGGAAATGATTTGGTTCATCTCATTGTTGAAGAGGGCCAGGTTCATCAGAATTGAAGTATATAATGATCTCCTATGGACATAGGATTTTTGCAGATACCAGGAACCCCGGGTGAGAATATGACCTCTATTAATGCAGATTGCTACCTTCTCTGAAATTTACAGGCTTAAAGACTTGTTTAGAAGTTCAGTGACTTGTCACACAGCCAGTGCGTGTGTGTCAGAGGAATTTGAATTAAGGTTTTCTTGCCACTTGAGACCTGTTCTTTATTTACTATACTATTCTCTCTCTCAAATTTAGAAAGACACTTAATATTCATTGTTTCCAATTCTTCACCATCACCTTACCCTTCAATTTCCTGCAGTCTGATTTATGTGCTTGCTACTGAAATGGATTTCTCCAATAATAACCCCATAATTACCAAATTAGTTGGTGGATTGATTTTTTTAAATTTCCATTCCTTTTTGTGTTAATTATCCCCTATCCTGCTTGTCTTTCTCCTCATCCCTTGCCTTCTAGAACACTAGGACAATAACATTAATGATATATCTAACAATTACATAGAACTCTAATATGTGCTAAGTACTTTACAAATATTATTTCATAAAAAATAAGAGCCATGCCCTAAATGATAAATGATCAAAAGGTATGATCTATGCCTAAACGGATATAAATTTATGCATATCCTTTGGCCTAACAATACCTTTACTAGGCATGAATCTCAAAAGAGATTTTTAAAAAAGGAAAATTTAAAAAAGGAAAATATTTTTAGCAGCACTCTTCTCAGGGTAAAAAATTGGAAATTGTTACATATTCTCTTGGTTCTTATTTGAATGCACCCTCTCAATCTCATTAATCTTTCCACTGATGACTTACTTCCTCTTCTTTATATATAGGTATCCCTCAATTTTCTGGCCTCAGATCACTTTTCTTATCTGGGAAAGCTAAGATAGCAAAATAGATAGAGTGATAGGGTTGGAATAAGAAGAAGCTGAGTTCAAATATGATTTTAGGCATTAGCTGTATGATTCTAGACAAGTCACTTACCTTGTTTGCTTCCATTTCCTCATCTGTCAAATGGGGATAAAAATAACAAATAATTCCCAGAGTTATTGTGAAGATCATATGAAATAAATTTATTTGATCTTTTCCCCACTTACATTTAAAACCATTTTTACATTTGTTTTTAAAATTTTTGAGTTCCAGATTCTCTCCTTTATTCCCACCCCCAGGCCCTATTAAGAAACCACATGTGAAATTATGCAAAACATTTCCATAAAAGTCATGTTGCAAAAGAAAACATAGATCTCCCATCCTAAAAAAAATCCTCAAGAAAAATAAAGAGAGACAAAGACAGATAGAGAAGAAGGCAGAGGAAGGGAGGGAGGGAGAGAATGTTTCAATCTGTATTCAGGCACAATCAGTTTCTTCTCTGGGTATGGATAGGATTTTTCATCCTAAATCCTACAAAATCATGAATCATTGTACTGCTGAGAATAACAAAGGCATTTATAACTGATCATCCCACAACATTGCTATTACTTTGTACACAATACATTTTGCTTTGCTCATGATTTCAAGAAGAACTTGACAGGTTTTTTTCTGAGAGCATCCTGCTCAGCATTTCCCATAGAACAATAATATTCCATCATAATTACATATATACAATTTATTCATTCATGGGCATTCCCTCAGTTTCCAATTTTTTGCCCTGAAAAGAATGCTGCTATAAATATTTTTGTGCATATAGGTCATTTCCTTCTTTAAAAAAAATCTCTTTTGAAATTCATGCCTAGTAATGGTGTTGTTAGGTTAAAGGATATGCATGAAATGTATAGCCCTCCGGGCATAGATCATACCTTTTAATCATTATTTCAGGCATGACTCTTATTTTTTATAAATTTGACTCAGATCCTTCTATGTTTGAATGAAATAATATTTGTAAAGCACTTAGCATACAGCAGGTTCTATGTAAGTAGTAGCTGCATTATTAATATTATGTTATCTATCTGTACATTCACCAGATACACATTTATTCAGAACCTCAGACTTAACATTTGAAGACCAGTCCTTTGAAAAAGGGAATTATTCTTTTGCTTAGTAGTCAGCTAGAAATGGAAGTTTCCCAGAAATCTTGGTTCCTTTGTATTGGCCAATATCAAAAGGGGCTGCCTATTGAGGTAGTAATTCCCCCTTCACTGGAGGTCTTTGATTTTGCAGAAGAAGACCCATTTCAGGTGAGAGTTTGATTAAATGACCTCATAGATTCCTTCTAAATCTAAATTCTGTGATTCTTTCATATTGAAACCTGAATTTATTGTCCTTTCTTCCCAATCTCTCTATTTCTACCAGTGGTCCCATCATCATTTTATCCATGCTCAAAAACTGGGAGTCATCTTTTACTCTTTCCTCATTTCCAGTCAGTCACTTAGCCTTATTAATTCTATCTCTAGGATATAGATATCACTTGTATTTTTCTTTTCCTCGTTACTCATCGTCATCTGCCTACTTCATGTTGTCATTCATCATCTTTTACCTGGATGATATCAATAGCTTCCCAACTAGATTTCCTGCCTATCTAGTCAATACCTTGTTTATATTGTTGTGAAAATAAATTTTTTGATCATGTCATTCTCCTTTTAAAACATTCAATGATTCCCTTATTGCCTCTGGGATGAAATAAAAATTCCTTAGCTTAGAAATTAGGGATGACCATTATTTACCTCTCTTCCAAGTTTAATTTTACTCTACTTCTTTTCATATAATCTCTATTATAGCCAGACTGTCTTTTGGTCTGTGTTTTTCAGCCATCTTGCAAATTTGCAGAGATTGTCCCCTTGTACCTGGAATTCCTTCTTTCTTCATTAATAATCAATTTTTTCCCAGAAGTCCCAGGTCAGGTGCCATAGTCTCAGTGTAGCCTCCTCTGACCCTTCTAGCTGAAAAGAATCTCTTTATACTCAATTTTAAAATACCATTTTATTTAGAACTTTTTAATTCTTACATTCCATTTTGTATCACACTTATTTATATGTGTGACAGCTTTGTTAGATTATAAACTGCTTGATAGTAGGAACGTATCATTTTTCAGTGCTTTGCATATCATAGATGCTTAATATGGATTTGTTAAATTTGTTCAGTTGAATTAATTGAAACCAGAGGCAGCCTAGGTCAGTATAAAGAAATACAATTCTGGTGGGCTTCAGTAAAGGCAATGTGGGGAAATGAAATGAACCATGAGCTGAGATTTAGGAGACCTGCTTGGTTTGTAATTATTATCTCCCTCATGATCTCTTGAAGATATTAGATATATTTGTGCCTTAATTTTCTCATCTGTCAAAGGAGACAGTAATTCTTGTCCTATGGGGTTGTTTTAAGAATTTTGTAAAAATAAAATTTTGACACATGGAGAGTTAAATAAAGGGAAAGGATAATTATTGTTATAATTGCAGAGAGTTGGAAGAGATCTTATTCAGAATGAGAGTCATTCTATTATAGAAAGTAGGGCACTGGATTAAATTTCAAGGTATCTGGGTTCTTCTGGTTCTGACAGGTACTAGATGTATGATCTAGGAAAAGTCAAGTTCTTTCTCTGAACCATGTCTCACCTGGAAAATGGGAATGGTAATCAAGAAGCAATCATGTTGTTCTGGGCAGCGGGGTAGTGCAGTGGATAGAGTACTGGGTTTGGAGTCTTCCTGAGTTCCAGTCTAGCTTTAAACAGTTTACTGACTGTGTGGTCCTTGAGTTGGTCACCTAACCCCATTTGCCTCAGTTTCTTCATCTGTAAAAACAAGAATAAATACAAAATAATTGACTTCCAGAGGGAGGAGGATAATAGCCACAGGAGATGCTGGGGAAGATTCAGAAAGGCTACCTGTGGAAGGGAAAGCTTTGCCTGAGTTTGAAAGGAAACCAGAGATTCCAAGAAATTAGGATGGTATATTCAAAGCATAGGAGACAGTCAGCATAAAGATATAGAGATAGGTGATGGAGAGATAGCATGTGAAGTACCACAAGTGGGCAACTTTGAAAGGGTTTGTAGAGTAAGCATATGGTGGGGACTGGTGCTAACAGAGGAGTTTGTTTGAGGGAAGGGGGGGAGCCCAGAGTTTATTGAGTAGAAGGAAGTGATATGGTCAGATTTGTGATTTAGGAAAGGCTACTTTTCTCCCTTCAGAAGCTCTGTGGAGAATGCATTGGTTTGGGAAAGGATTGAGGTGGGAAGACCAAATAGGAAGCAATGGCAATAGTCCAAGCAAGAGATGAAAAGTTCTTTAACCAGAATAGTAACTTTATAAGGAGAGAAAGGGGCACACATAAGAGATATTCTAGAATAACAACCAAATTTGGCAGGTGATTGATTATTTGGAGTGAGAGCAAGAGATTAGTGATGACGCTGCTATTGCCGACTGTAAGGATGATGATGTCTTTGATAGTAATAGGGAAGTTTGGAAAAGAGGTGGATGGGGGAGAAGAAGAAAATTGGGTTTTATTTTAGATATGTTGAGTGACTTTAAGGTGGATATGGATCATCCAGTTGGAAATATCCAATAGCCAGCTGGTGACAAGAGACTAGGGCTTGAAAGAGAAACTAGAACCAGAAAAATAGATCTGCAAGCATTCATCTTCATGGAGAGGGTAATTGAACTCATGGGAACTGAAAAAGGGAGGGAGAAGGAGAGGAACAGGGAAAGGGAAAATGAAAGAGTAAAAAAGAGAAGAGGATCCAAAGAGAACTGAGCTTAAATACCTAATTAGGGTATCGAGTTAGTAGGCATGATGTACATGAGGATTGAGGGAAGGAAAAAGTGATCATAGGTAGGAGGAGAACCAAGAGAAAATGTCCCTAAAACCCAGAGTTTCCTTAAGAAGAGGGTGATCATTAATGTCAGATACTTTAGAGGTCAAAAGCAACACTCCTCTTTATCACCCCATGTTTTCCCATGTCTAAAAACCTCATAGAACTACTTCATAGAACTGTTTAAGGCTCACTTGAGATAAGGTATATAAAAACTTAACAAATTGTAAAGCACTTTGTAAATTATTTTTATTAGTCTGTACACTTGTTTGTAAGCAAGTCCTTACTTGATCTAGAACTAAAAGATAGTTCTATAACCCTTTCTGAAGCACTCAATCTTTTATCAGTGATGTTCTCCTAAAATGATAATTCACCCAGCTAGATTGCTCTAGAATGAACCATTGTGGACCTATGGAGTCTCATCTGAGACTCCATTAGCATGCCCGTTGGTCACCACATAAACGCTGAAATCTATGGGCTGCATGGATTATAGGGTCACAGACTTCAAACTGCAAAGGATTTAAAAAGTCACCTAATCCCTTCTGTTTTACAGATTAGGAAACTGAGGGCCAGGGAGTAGGCCCATTGTAAGCACAACAAAGATTTCCACCAGTGTTCTCTTGATTTTAAATATGGCACTATTTCCACTGGACCAGAATACTACATAACATAGTACTGGCCCAGGGTCTGAAATTCGGGTTGCTCTCCAAAGGAAAGCCTCTCCATTTGATTTTGGATTAGAGTGTAACTGTCTTATGCTACCTTATTGATTTTGAAAAGGTAGCTATTCTCCACACCTACAGGATTTTAGGAAGCCAGTAAAGAACAATAGAACTAAGAGTATTCTTTTGAATATGGGGGAAAAGAGAAAAGGGGAGATGAAGAGTGAAAGATAATGCTAGGTTCTGTCTGACTCACTCATTTTGAGATTTTAGGAATGTGGTGATGAGGTCCTTATCCATTTTTTAAAATTAGGGACCTTCTAGTGAGATTGATGGACCCCTTTTCAGAATAATGTTTTTGAATGTTTTAAAAGAAAAATACATGGAATTACAAAGTAAATCAAGTAGTTTGAAATTCACTTATCAAATTGTTTTTCAAAAAGTTAAGGGACCTTACATTAAGAACCCCTAGACTATAAAGTAAAAGAAAAAGATAATTTTTAAAAAACCTTTTGTCTATAGAGTAAGGATTTTTTTTTTTGAGGAGAGCATGAGGTCCATTTAATAAGTAACTGATTTTTCTCCCCCAGTAATTCATGTCTGATATTTTAGACATTATATCTGGAACTATAGATGGTAGGGCCATGGACACACTCTCTCAAATTATGGAGAAATCAAGCCAAACCAATAACACACATCACAATATCTTGTGTGTCCTTTTTGGACAATTGCTACCTACCCCTGTTTGGGTCTCAGTTTACTCATTTGTTTGTAGCAATATTAGCTTATATGATCTCTAATAGCCTTTTTAGCTTTAACAATTTCTGTATGTTACCTTTTCTCCCAGAGGTGGAGGGAGATTATTTTAATCACATTCAAAAAACATAGAATAGTAGAAGGATAATTGTACAGTCAGGTGACCTGGTCTAATTCTTTAGCTTTCAATTAGAATGTCACTTCACCCTTTTCCTGGACTTAGTTTCCTCATTTGTTAAATGAAAGGATTGGACCAGTTGGTCTCTGAGGGCCCTTCATCCTGTAAAATGAGATGAAATCCCATTTGTGTATATAAGGAGTTAATGGTTGGATAATGACATGGGCTCTGGTCTGTAATTGTTACTGAAAGAGGGACTATGGAAATTTCCATCTACAACAGGCTTTGAAAGAAACAAAACAACAACCAAAAATCCCCAGCCAGTCTGACAACTGACTTTCTTTTGTGCACATTTAGATCCAGATACCAGAATAGAGGCGGAGTCCAGAAGACTGACTGTCATTGGAAAGAGCAGGACAGATAACCAGAAATGAGTAGTTTCCAAAAAAGAGGAAGCTGGCCTGGCAAAAGCAGAAGGCTTTTTATTTATTTATTTTGTTTGTTTTGGTCCCAGTCCCTAAATCAACCCAGGTCAGTTTTTGATCTGTGGAGGGAAGAGCAATGAGAAAATTCCCCCTCTCTTCTCTTTATAATTTTTTTTCCCTCTTAGGATGAGGGGCTCCAATTTTTTCCTATCATAATCCCATATTTTTAGCAAGGTATCTACAAAACTTATTTCTGTTGCCTTATTAATCCTTTAAAACTTTTTAATTAAAAAAAACCTAGTTGGGGTAATAACCTTGGAAAGATAAAGAATTTCAGAGACCAGAAACTCAAATGATTTCTTTGATTCCTAACATTGTAATATGTTACAGCAGCAAGGGGATTGGATCAACTAGTTTAATGCCTGAATATATAATTACTAGAATCCTACGTATGTTTGTCTAGTGACTTTTGGATTATATTGTATGGAACACAGTAGCACTTTAGTAAATGCTTGTTCATTTGATTGATAAACTAGTTGTCATTCATTATTTCATTTTACCCTTATTAGTTCCCTGTGAAGTCAGTATTAACAATATTCAAATACTGCAATGGAGCCATGACTTCATCAGTTTGGATATTTTTCAACCAACTATGTGTTCAGATCTTGTCTAGCTTTGTTCTGTAACAAGCTATATGAATATGAGTTATTATGATCTTAAAGAAAGGTATTTAGAAACTTTAATAATAAATGCAAATAATTTGTAAATTGGTCTAGAGGTCTGTATCTGCTTCTTCACTAGAAATATTTTTTTGAGGCATGTTCAGCATAGGAAGGCAGACGCATCTCAAATTGTACCTCCTCCACCATACCTAGAGAACCCAAACAAGGAACTGTCCAGCTCTCCATATCCTCACATCTAATTATATCCACCTCTTTGCTCAAGTGACACCTACTGAAAAAAAAAAAAACATTCTGATGTTTTGTCACAAACTTGGCAAATCTATTAGATTCAACTGCTGCTCACTGGCTACTATGATGAGTCAAGCATTATGCTTAATTATTTTGAGAATTAGAGAAGTGGACAACATAAGTCCTGCCCTCAAGGAGCTTACGATCATGTTAGACAAATATTCATATTGTCTCTTTTTGAAGACCCTGACCAGAGGCAAATGATCTCTTATCCTAACTCTGCCACTAAATAGCAGTGTATTATTGAATAAGCAAGTACTTTACCTATGGGTCTTCAGTTTCCTTATCAATAAAAGGGAAATAATAATAGCAGTCGAGTTAGGTACCATATGAAGAATTTACAGGAGAACATGACATATATGTTACCTTTCTAGCAATGAATAATCTAATAATATGTGACTTCAAATTATAATAATCTGTAAAGTCAGCAAGAATTTAATGAATGAGTACTTTCTATGTTCCTAGCTCTATCTTAGTTCTTGTGGGGATAGAAAAATTTGGAGAGAAAAGAAAACACATAAAAAAGAAGTTGAAGACAACAGCTAATCAAATGCTAAATAAAAGTAAATAAATCATGAGATAATAATAGTGCCTGAACAGACTTTTAAAAATTATCTAATCACGGCATTTCAGTTTTGCAGTGGGAAGACAATGACACCTAGAGAGAAGAATTGGCTAGAATCTAATTATGTTAAATATCAAATCTCCTAAACTGGTCATACATATTCCAATTTGCACCATTCAAAGTTATAATTATATAACATATGGTCATTGGTTCCAAGCTAATGGAAGTAGACAGTGCAAATTCCAATAAGGCAACCATGTCATTATTGGCACTAATTAGAATCTAGCTGTACATGATTTCACTTATATTTATAAGATCATAGAATTTTAGAACTGAAAAGAGCCTTGGAGGTCCATTAGTCCACAACCTCATATGGGCTCTTGTAAATGAATGTCGGGGTCATGAAATTATGATTTGTTATCTGTATTTGTGTATCTATTATATGTACCTTTATACTTGGAATTGCATAAACATTCTTCAGATAAAAATGGGTTTCAAGTGGGAAAAGTTTAAGAAACCCATTGACTAACCTGTAGTCAATGCTTTCATTTTCTGGAGGATGAAAAAGGTCCTGAGCAGATAAAGGACTTCCTACCCATCACATAGATATTAAGTAGAATCTAAACATAATATAAATGCTTGAAATCCTGTGTTTTCCCCACTGAATCAGGCTCCTTCCCAGGTCATAATCAGAAGATCCTGGGCTTCAGGGCTAAAGAAATGGCTCAGTTTTTCTGACTCTAAATCCAGTGATCTTTCTATGAGTTAGCTACCTGACTCTTTGATATGGTAACCATCCCTGGAAGGAGTCTTGGTGTCTTGTGCTGACAGAGATGGCTACCTGGCAAGGATATTTATAAAAGAAATATAGCCTCCTTGTCTAAATGTAAAAAATGAGACGTACAGATTTTTGGATACACTTACACTGAGCTCTGGTCTAAAAGGTTTACATTTTTGCTCCTCTATCTCCAGTATAGTTTTTGTTGAATATTACAAGTGCTTGATACATTGACAAATTGAATTCAATTGAACTGAAACCATCAAACTGCTTACTGACCAAACAGTTAAAATTCAGGGAAGACGCTTCATTGCCACTTCCCTCCGGCTAATAGATCCTTCCTACTGTTTCTAATATATGCCGACCTGCTGGGGGAAGCCAGAAAGTTTTCCCAAAGAACATTTCATCTGAAAATCTTCTCCCTTAAGCAGCTTGTGTCTTGGGTCTTGTAATTTTGCCAAGGTGGTGGGAGTACTCGCTCCTTTCTACTAAGACAATTATAATTCTCCTGTTTCCATTATAACCATTCATTCCAGGATCTCAAACAGCTTCCCAAACAGTAATTAGTTTAACGTCACAACACCCCCTCTGTAGTCTGGAGGTATTTTTCTCCATTTTACAGATCCACAGAGTTTTGTGTTTTTTTTGAATAAAATTTTATTGATATCTTTTACTTTTTCATCACTTAAGTTTCCCCTTATCTCTTCCACTCCCTTTTCTGAGAGAACCACCCCTAATAACAAAGATTTTTAGGAGGGAAGAAAAAAAATATGGAAGAGGAAAAATAATCAATAAAACCAATTAGTACATTTTTAAAAATCCAACAGGATATGCAGTATTCTCTACTTATGTCCCCTGCCTTCTGCAAAGGAATAAAAAAAGATGTCTTCTCATTTATGTTCTTTGGGACAAGATTGTTATTGCAACTTTAGTTTTCAGTTGTTTGTGGTGGTGCTTTCCATTTACCATTGTTACCATTGAGTATAATTTTTTTTGGTTCTCTTTACTTCACTGCATCAGATCGAATAAATCTTTCCATGCTTTTCTATATTGTGTTTTTCATGCAGCAGTGGATCAAATTCAACTAGAAACAAGGGTTACTAAGCCCTGTAAAAGGATCCCTGCAGGCGTTATACTGACTTATTAACATTGTTTATATTCTCTTGTATTTTTATTTATTTTATTCAGTATTTTAACTTGATTAGACTAGGAGTCTAAACTAGGAGTGTTGTGGATTGCATTCTTATAGCACAATAATATTCTATTATAGTCACTTGCCACAATTTGTTTATCCATTCTTCAAGTGAGGAGCATTTACTTTGTTTCCACTCCTTTTAAAGATTCTTTTATATTCTTTTTGAAAATGAAGACCTTTGTCTTCCAGTTCTGTAGTGCCTTTCTTGTTCTCCATAGTTTTTCCATAATAGTGATAATGGTTTATCACCATATCCACTAGTTCTTACAGTACTCTGGGATCTATCTAGTTCCTCTGGGCCTTGTGACATAAACTCATAAAGGATATCCAGGTGCTTTCTTATTTTCTTCCTGTGTGTTTTGTGTATGTACCCTGTATATTTTTTTTCTGGCTTACCTAATCCAAAGGTCATTCTTCTTAACACAGAAAACAGAGGCAAAACCTACACTGAGCAGTTCTGCCTTTTTTTTTTTTTTTTTGAATAGGAGAGAAATATGGTCATATCAGTATTTAGGAATGTCAAGTCAGCAATTATGTGGAAAAGAGAATACAGTTGGGGGGAAACTGGAAGTAGACCAGCAAGAAAAATGCTGTAATAGCCCAAAGGAGAGGTTATAATATAAAGGCCAGAAACAACTTATTGGCTGTGTACCTGCAGAAAAGAGGGCAGATGTGAATGATGTCTTTGAAGACAGAATCAAGAGGGGCTGGCTATTCTTCTTTATGGGGGCTGACAGAGGAGAAATGTCTTGGATGGCTAGAAAGTCAGGTGTGCCTTCAATAGAATAGGAGAATTTGGAGCAGAATATAAGTGTGGAGTTGTATCGAGTGACTAGTGTGAGTTTTAGTCTGAGATTCGTATAGAATATCCAGGTCGAGATTCCCAGTGGCAGTCTAAAACAGGAGTTCTTAATATTTGTCATCATGAATCTCTTTGGCAGTGTGTAATCTCTTTTTTGAATAATGTTTTTAAATGTATAAAATAAAACATATAAGATTACAAATGAAACCAATTATACAGAAGTACAGTTATCTAAATATTTTTTAAAAGTCCACTGACTAAAGATTGAGAACCCCTAGTTTAGAGTGGAACTGCTTAAACTTTTTCTATTCATGACCCTTTTTGCCTGAGAAATTTTTATGTGGCTCCAGCTATATATGTATATAAAATAGATATACATATCAATTTACTATTGATAATAAAACATAATTTCAGACCCCTACATTCAATTACAAGATCCTATCTGAGGTGGTGATGAACCATAGTTTAAGAAGCTGGAGTTTAGAAGGCTTGGAGTTCAAGAGAATGATTAGGGTAGGATATACAGATTTGAGTATCTGCACAGAGATGATAATTGAATTCATGGAATCTGAGATCACTGGGGAGAGTGTTCATAGAAGTCCTCTCTTCCTTTAAGATACAGCTCAAGGACCATCATTCTATGTGAAGACTTTGCTGAACTTCCCAATTTCTGGTGCTCCCTACTAGAGGTACCTCTATTTAACTACTTTATTATATTAACTACTAATATTTGTATTTATTCACTTCATATTTCATATATTCTTATAAATATATTCTATTATACACTATATTATATAGTGTATATTCTTATAAATATTTGTTGTATGGCCCTTTAGACTGTAAGCTACTTGTGAGTAGGGATTGCTTTATTCTTTGTCTGGATCCCTCGTGGCCAGCACAGTGCCTGGAGCATAGTTGTTGGGGGCCGGGCCAGGTCACAGGAAAAACGGGAAACCACAACAGAGACTGCCTCTTCCAGCTTCCCCGAGCCTGACGGGGCTTCGGACGTCTCCGGCCCTCCTCATGGAGACGGGAGGAGGGAATCACCAGACAGAGAGCCGAGAGTGATAGAACAGTGATGTTTATTGATGCTACAAGTCAGCCATGTCTCTCCGAACCGTCCAGTACTGCTCTTTTTTATAGCTCTTTTCCTTCCTCCTTGCTGTACACCAATCGGGATAGAGAGTCCTCCCTAATCCCTCCCTGAAAGGAGGAGCCCAACCTTACTGTGCTTCCCCTGTCCCCCAACCAATCCAGACTCCACCACACCATCAGTGCCACCTTGGTAGTCCAGGGATACAGGTTAGGGTGGGCCTGACACAAAGGCGTCTCAACTCATTCCAGGAGGGTCAGGTCCAGAGCCTCTTACAACTCCCCCTTTTTGTTTTTTATTGGGTACAAAATATCTGCTTTAAGAGCTTCAAGAGCAGCACGGATGGTTTTTAGGAGAATTGAAAGAATGCAAGGTAATAGACAGAATGTAAGCATCAATAATCCAATTCCAATGAATCCAATTGTAATCCAATGAACTAAATCTGTCAAATTCACACCTTTGAACCAAGAGGTAAATCCCTTCGAGATTTCCTCATTCCATTCTTTGACAAAAACAGTAGAAGCATTTTGCATAGCAGAAATAATAAGATCAAGGGCTGTCAATTCGCCAGTAACATTTGTAACATAAGTAGCATTTTTTAACACATCTTCCAAATATTGGTATAAGGTAGAGTTAAAAGGAACAGGGGTAACACATACAGGATAATATTTATAATGACATTGCATTCTCATATAGCGGAGCATCAAAGCTTGTTGATGTACAACCACTTGCAAACCTCAGTTGTTTGTGCTATTCTAGCTAACAGAGCACTGTCTATCTGTTCTTGATGTTTCCAAGCTTGTCCGTTCTCAATTTTGTTGATTAATTTATTCAGAGAGGTGATGAAATGGAGACAAGGAAGTCCTGTCCTATTTGGCTCTGAAAAGGGGAGAAAAGATCTGGGATGATAGTGTGAGAGGATGTCAGGGTTAAGTGATGGGTTTGGGGCTTTTTGATTGTTTTTTTAAAAGGATGACTCAGAGGTTCAGTAGCTCTTATAAGTGATCTTAAATTATAATTTTGCCCTAGGACAGCTCTGCTCACCAGTAGCCAGTCAATTGTGTTGTAGTGTCTGTGCAGAGGAAAAATAATCAGCTATCTGAAGAGGACTGTTTTTGGTAATGTGTGTTAGAACACACAACAAAGCTGTTGTCTTAATATGAGATAATCCAGCTTTGTTCTTAGAATTGCATCAGCCAGTACTGCCTCTTCTCCCTTCTTCCCTTCACTCCTCATTACCTCCCCCCCACCCCACCCCCCAAGCCTTCACTTTCACTGGGAAACTTCATAAACTGCTCATAGATCCCCTCTCCTTTCCTGAACAGACAAGGCATTCCAGTGTAGGGAAGGAACCTAGGATGAGTACATGATATTTTCTCCATCTTTTTTCATTGTCCTCCTCTCTCCTTAACCCCTATTGCTAGATATTTATAAGAGCCCTGAGTGTTATTACTGAGAATTTTTCTAATAAGCAGGTGGTGACTTACTGTTTTATGATTAAAAACTAAATCCCTTTGGAAAACAAATAGATCACATTCCAAACTGGGCCCAAAGAGGGGCACCCAGCAAGAGTGGTTTTATCTTCTGAGACGGAGCTCACTTTGTATGCTTCCCCTCACATTACAAGAAAAAGCTACCCTATATTTGTGTTCATTACCCACTGAAAACCATAGCTTATGAGAACTCTGGCTAATTACTTTTATCCATCAGAGAACACAGTTAGCGATGGAAGACATTTAGTCAAATGATATAGCAAATAGAGTAACAAAAAAGATGTTCTAATAATGGCCTTTTGCAAATTAGCACACTACTATAGGGATTGATCCCAGTACACTAATACAGAGAATATATATGACAAAGGAATATTTATAAAGGGCACATTCACAGGGAATATGTTCAAGGAAGATGTGTGAAGAGGAATATGCTCTGAATCTATAAGGAGTTAAGGTTAGAGTAGAAAATATAGAAGTCATGACACTGTGTGAACAGGATACACACATGGAAGGTAGACATGTGGTCTTGTTAACGGGGTACACATTAGTGTACAGAATAACTCATATCTCTTACATTGCTGAGCTTCTGCCATTACATTGTTCTTTGATATTTCATCTCTATTCTCCACTGTGTCATTTCTGTTGCATATGTCTGCTGGTCTTGTGGCCTCTGCTACCATCTGCTGGATTTCAGCTCTTCAGTTCCATCTGTTCTATGCTGACATCTACTTGTATCAGTAACTTCTGCCTGACAAAAGCAGAATGATGTGCTTTGTGTTTCTGAGTCTATTTCTAGCAAGGAAGCAACAAAACCAACTGACTATCCCGAAGATAAAATTGTTTATCCCTTTGGTTGCATGTCTGGTGCTGACTTGAGGCCTTTGGCCCTGACATCTTTCTGACTTGGTGTTAGACAATTTCTTGTTATTTTTGTTAATTTTCCACTTTTTAGCTTGTGCTTTCAAAACCCATTTTGAGGAATCTGCTAAAACAAACAAAAAACCAGACCAAAAACCAAACACTGGAGCTGCATGGGAGGTCATGGTGATAAGGCCCATCTCATTTCTTTAGTGTACAAGTGAAATTAGAAATAAGAATAAGGGGTAATAGGGGCTTACTAGGTATACCCTTCATCCATATTATACATATCTATTAGTAACAAAATTACCCATCAATTTTGTGTTACATTCCATCTAATTCACACTTCCATTGTCTCCTTGAATTTACCAAAGTGGTTTAGAATAATTGTAAATCAAATTTGTGTGATGCATAAATACTTAGAATGTACCAAGAGAAGTATGTAATCTAATCCTGCAAAGAGTGCTTTTTACAAAGTGAAGAATCCATTTTCCCTGATGATAATAATCATCAGCCTGCTTATGGCTGTGGCTTTCAGTTGTTTTGGTAAACAAAACCACAAGCAGCACTATCCCTTATATCTTGAATTTGCTTAAAGTTCAATATATATGTATATCTTATATGTCTGATATATGTTTCAGAGTAAATGAGCTTCCTTTGTCTTTTATTTTCTGCTATATAGTCATACTTTTCACCTGGGCCAGATATATAGACCAGAGGGAAAATGGGAAAAATATGAACAGCTTTTAGGAATGATGGGGAAGAACTGTTGCCAATTGGTCCAAGAGACATCTATATAAGCTTAAATGATTTTTTGAATGGATTTTGAGCTCTTAAAATAAAAATGGGTTGGCTTGTAGAGATTTCCTTATATTTTGGCCCTGTTGGTTTGGAAAATGCTTTTCCTACTATTTTCAGGGAATATTTTTGAAACATTGCCTTTTACCTTTCTTCTCTTTATCCCTCTATACTGCAAAATCAAACCTTGGGTAGCCAAGCAATATCTAACCTGGAAATTACATCAAAGAGAGGTGTAAGTAGACCTAAGTTACAATAGAAACAACATTCATTGACTTCAATTTCTGTTTTGGATATTTACCACTCATATCACCTTGGTAACTTAGTAAACCTCTTTGGGTCTCATTGATTTCAGTTGTGAAATGAAAAGGTTATAGTAGATGGCTTTGAAGATCCTTCCTCCTTCAGAAGCTCTGATTCTATGATCATATCTTATGATTACTCTTAGGATCTTTGGGATTTTAGAAAGATTGGGGAAGAGAACTCTGAAAGGTAGAAGATAATAGAGAAAAGAGAATGAACTCTCAACTTCAGTCCTGCTCATCTCATTGTTCTGTGCACATGCCATATTATTCTTGCTACTCTCCTCTATTCACTAGCTCTTATTAATCCTTCAAAGCTCCATCCAATTTCTTTGACTAGACTAGCAAATCATAATGTCATAAAATCATTGAATTTTAGAATGAGAGGTTACCTAGTCCAAGTGCTGGTAAAACTTAAAAGCATTTCAGCAGAGATTAGTTTTAGGCAAGACTCTTCTACCATATGCCACAAAAATTAAAACATCAAAAGGCAAAAAAAGATTGGCATGGGAAGAGATCAAGTATCTTTCATAGGTATAGCTAAGAGAAGAATTCTTAACCAAACAAGGGGTAAAGACAGTCACAAAAGATAAAATAGATAATTTTGATTGCATTAAATTGAAAAACCTTTGCATGAATAAAATCGGTACCACTAGGATAAGAAGGTAGACTGACTGATTGGGTGAAAAATTTGGCACCAAGTTATGTGTAGTCTTGTGTTCTTCACTGTTATTTCACACGTACTGTACCTTAAATAAATTGTAAGCTCCTTTGGGATTATGTATTATACATGTCTTCTATATCTCTCCAAGCACATTCTTGGTACATAGATGGCAGCCAGCCAAAACTGGTCAATTAATTTATTAAGTTGTATGTTAATTTTTGCAAGTACTTGCTTAATAAAATTTGCATTTAATTGACAAAATTGCATGGAAAAGATTATATCTTGATTTGGTTAAGTAGGCTTCAAAACTATCTTTGCACTTAGGTCTGCTTAGAGTGATTTATTTTGTTAAATTTTTTGGTGTTCATGGCTTGACAAGTGATTTCAAGTGCAAGTTTTACATGAGTTTATTGGTTCTCATCCTCAATAAGGTCCTGAGAGAAATGTGTTAAGCTGTTTCAGATTTTCTCTCAAGTATTTCAAATAAGCTACACCAGTGAAATAAACATAAAGAATTTAATTTTTCTCCTCTCTACTTTTTGGATGAATGCCAAGACATAACTAATATATAACTTGGTATAGTAGAAAGTGCAATAGATTTGGGGCCCAGAATCTGTTGGCTTCTCACTCTGATACTTAGTACTGAGGCATGTTATTTAATGATTCTGAATCCCAATTTTCTCTTCTGTAAAATGGAAAGTCTGGACAAGGAAATATCTAAAGTTCTTCTTAGTTCTAAACCCCATAGACTCTGTTCCATAATTTATTTACTTTTGGATTAGTTTGGCCACTAAAATGATGATGACAAAATACTTAAAAGATTTGTGATTCCATTCATATGTTTACATCCTCCATCAATGTAGATTGCAAACTTTCATCAATACTTTGGTGGAGTCTTCAAGACTTGCTGTGACCAAAAAATTCATCACCGGAGGCCTAACTTTCTGATGATGAAATAATAATAATAATAATAAAGCACTATTTAGACGGGAACTTCCCTGCACCGATTACTACCCGTTAGTATCTGCCCATCCTATGTAATTCTTGTTTATGTTTTCCCACAAATCCTTTATAGAAGAATTACCAATGTTAATGCTTGCTGCAGCGAGTAAAATACTCCAGCATTTTGTGTATATTAATGCAGCACTTTGGTCCTTATTTCATTTCTTTGCTATATAACTAGTCCACCTTGTTTTCCCATAATACATACCTTTGCTTGTTGCTTTTTATATTTTTAATAATATCACTTCTTTCATCAAGTTATCACTGGTTAAAATGTTTGTAGCAGCCCTATTTGTAGTGGCTAGAAACTGGAAAATGAATGGATGCCCATCAATTGGAGAATGGCTGGGTAAATTGTGGTATATGAATGTTATGGAATATTATTGTTCTGTAAGAAATGACCAGCAGGATGAATACAGAGAGGACTGGCGAGACTTACATGAACTGATGCTGAGTGAAATGAGCAGAACCAGGAGATCATTATACACTTCGACAACGAAATTGTATGAGGACATATTTTGATGGAAGTGGATTTCTTTGACAAAGAGACCTAACTGAGTTTCAATTGATAAATGACGGACAAAAGCAGCTACACCCAAAGAAAGAACACTGGGAAACGAATGTGAACTATCTGCATTTTTGTTTTTCTTCCCGGGTTATTTATACCTTCTGAATCCAATTCTCCCTATGCAACAAGAGAAATGTTCGGTTCTGCAAACATATATTGTATCTAGGATATACTGCAACATATCCAACATATAAAGGACTGCTTGCCATCTAGGGGAGGGGGTGGAGGGAGGGAGGGGAAAAAAATCGGAAAAGAAATGAATGCAAGGGATAATGTTGTTAATATAAAGTAATCATTAAATAAAAATTAAAAAATAAAAAATAAATCCATAGCAAAAAAGTGAACTAATAAAGTTATCACTGGTTATATCTTGCAACCTGTTTATACCCACTATTTAGCTTTCCTCCATTCTTACAAGATAGGAATCTTTCTTGATTAGCAGCCATTGGACCATCATTGGGAGAATAAACAGATGGTCCTTCTGGGAAAGAAAGAGCTTGCCTTCATTAAGAATACAATGGGGCAGCTATGTGGCAGAGTGGATTGAGCACCAGCCCTGAAGTTAGGAGGACCTGAGTTCAAGTCTAGCCTCAGACTCCAATTGCCTCAGGGGAAAAAAAAGAATGCAATGTCATTTCCCCAAAGTGATCTAACCCATTCTCCTTCTTTGAGTAACTTATTGTCTGTCCACAGCGCCTGTCCATATATACACTGAATTGTGTGATACAAATTGATATTGTGCCTTCTTCATTCACTTGTTTTCCATAAGATCAATAATTCCATTTCTTTTGAGTGGCTATGCATATCAGTAAGATCTTGTAATAAAAAAAGTCTTCTCTTGGCCTCCTATTCCCAAACAAAACAATCAATATAAAAACTGTGGCAATGGAAGTAACTATATTTATTTGGAAATTAAATATATATTATGTAATTATCTATCTATCTATGCATAACTATATATTTGGAAATTTTTTCATTGTCACATGTCTGTTGACCTACCAGATTAGAAGTTCTTCTCAGGCAGCTAGGGCCTTAGAGTTGACAAGATTTGTCATTAAAATTCCTCACACCAAGGCCTCATCCTATCTCTTTTCAGCTGCTCTTCACCTACAATTTCATGCCAGGCACAGGCCTGGCTTCCATGAGCATGACCTCTTGGTTAGAATGGGGATATTTCCTTACCAGTAAACTTCCTCCCTGTGTTCTGCTCTATTGTCTGCTGATAACCTGATAAATTAATCACCTATGAGGTATTAGTGACTGTTAAAGTCTCAGAGTTTTCTGCCTACCAGATTACATATTTGCATTTTAACTCAGGTCTTTTGGAAAGCAATGAATAATTTTGAGTATTTTTGGCAGACAGATGAAGTAGATATTTTGAAACAAGAGACTTTTTCATGGTTATCAAATTGTGTCATCTAGGCAGTCACTTGGGTAAGGCTGGTTCCACCCATTATTCATTAAGTCATAATTCAGTTAATGTATTTACTCATTAGTTCAGTTATTCATTTTGTGCATTTTAGAGGTGTGGCAAGTCCTATGTGCTAATGATTATGTGAGGTACTAGCGGAGTACAAAGAATACATGACTCTTGGTTGTTGGGCAGTCGTGGGAAACTGTAATAGAAATGGGGGCCACTGATGCTTACATCATAAGGTCTCTGCAGGCCACATATTGCCTTAGTTTTAAAATTCATTGATATCTATATTTTATTGTATTTTTATTCATTTTATTAAATATTTCCTAATTACATTGTAACCTTATTGGCTATTCACAATTTTTGGTTACAGGCCTCTGTGTTCGAAATCTTTGTTCTAGTATTCTAGCGGGTAGCAGTAGAAAGAACATTGCCTATCAGTCCCAGGCCCTGGGTTCAAATTCTACCTCTACATTTTGGAAAAGTCATATAATCTCTATTTTCAGTCATATTATCTGTAAAATGGGGGTGGTTAGACCTGGAGTCCCTTTCAGCTTGAAATCTATCTAATGTAGTTAACAAGTAACTAGTACGAAGCAGAATGCATACAAGATGAAGTGATTTCAGAGTTCCAATAAGGAAGAGAAATCACTTTTGGTTTAGGAAATCCAGGAAGCCTTCATGGAGGAGATAGCATCTAATTTTGGAGAGCCTTGAGGAACAGATAGGATTTCGAACAGTAGAAATGGAAATTGGTGGAATGAAGGAATATTACAGGTCAATGCTTAATAGTTTAAGCAAAGGTCCAGAGATGGGAAAAATATATTAAGGAAATACTAAGTGGTCCTGTTGGGCTGTAGCATAGATTATAAGTGTTAGTGTTACTAAACAATTTATTTGTTTCTTTTTTAGAGTGTTTTTTCCTCCTGTATACATTCAACTTTTGTTTTTCATTGATATTTATTCTCAGCATGTCAAAATTAAAGCAAATATCAGGTTATGGGGTGGTGTCCGATACATACTCTCATCACAGAAATGCCTCAGTTGAACACTGAGCTTAGTGGGAGAGAGGAACAGGCTCTCACAGAGGGGGGAATAAGCAACATTATTGCCTACAGTGGAACTGCTGTTGCAGAAAAGTTGGAACACTTGCCAATTTGGGGGGAGCAGAGATTATATTTTTCTACCCACATTCCCAGTGTTTTCTTTTCTGATAATGTTTTTCAAACGTTTGCCATGAAAAAAATGTTTCTTTGTAGCTTGAAAATGTTCTGAGCTTTTGATGATTTTAAAAAAACACAACTCCTTCAATTCTTTGAAGTATTTGCCAATTTACATTTGAGGAGTGACATGGATGGGATGTGGCAAGACTATTGACTTCCTTTGTTCCATACAATTCCCACTGTCTTATAAATCATTACAAGGAACAGTTGTGGTAAAAACATGGGATTTGAGGCTGGGGAACCTCCATTCAACCCCTTGTCCCCCATTTGCCACTTATTTGCTTTCTGCTAGCTTTGGGCTAGCCATAGTATGTAGAGCTAGAAGGAAGCATTTAATTAACCATCATTCCCCATCACCATCATTTTACAGATAAACAATTTCAGTTCCTCCATCTGTAAAATGGGAATAATAAATAACTGATCTCCATGTCTCCCGAGGTAATTGTGAGCCCCAAATGAAATAACAAGATTGTGCAAGTATACTTTCCAGAGCATTATTACTATTGTTGTTGGTGAGAGTTAAAGGGACCTTAGGAGTTTTCTATTTCCTGCTCCTTCCATCTACAGGTAAGAAGATGGAGCCTGTGATAGTCCCATAGCATGTTTGGGTTGGGTTGGAGCTGGAAAGACAGATAAATGCTTTTCTATTACAAGGGCTCAATGGCGTTCAAATGAAATTGCCCTACCAATCAAAGCAAGGATAATACTCATATGAATTGGTTCATTGTATTGGTAAAAGTAGAAATTCCCTACAAAAATGAAATCACAGGTCTGGACCAAATATATTTGGGTAGATGGTAGGGTTAGTTTTTATACTTCTTTTCTCATACTGCAGAAAACTCTTTTTTTCTCCCCAGTTAGATTTTTATTCATGTGAGCACTCAAGTTAAAAAAAAATGATACTAGGAGAGGAAGATAAAGAAACAGACAGAAGAATATATCCTCTGGCAAAATGTCTGCAGAACCCTTATCAGGAGGTGATCCTGATGGATGACTTGCTAGCTAAGTCAAAAAGCCAGCTATGGTTTTCAGGAAGCACTTTTTGCTCCTAGGCTGGGCTGATAGCTCCTGTGTATAAGGCTGCTTCCATCCGGGGAACATTCTGAGGCATAATAATGCTTATCTGGTCCCTGTTCCTGGCATCCAAAGAATAATTCCTCTTCCTGTAAACTGTGGGAATCCTATTCAGAGCAAAGCTTTTGAAGGCTTAAAACTGTGAAGCAGCAGAAAGAATTTTGAACAACAATTAACCAGCTAATTAAGTAGAATGAGCCTTTTAGGGATGTGTTGAGAAATATTAACACTAAGGAACACTTAGTCTAAGGAGAGTCTCTAAGACTATCTTCTCTGAGTAATATTCAACCTTCCCTTCTTGTCTTCTCTCTTCCTTTTATGGACCTTATTTATCCATCTGTCCTACCTTCTTTTCTTTTTCTCTTAACATTTGACTTTTCCCCCTCTCCTTCCTCATTTCTTCTTCTTTCTCTCTACACTACTATTTAAAAATATTTTTGGTATTTATTGATCAATATTTTATTATTTTTTATTTAAAAATTTTTAATTTAAAAATTCCTTAAAATTGTTTTAATTGAAACTTTAAATTTTAAAAAATCAGGATTCTTAAAAGAAAAAACAAAATTCAAAAAGCCCGATTAAAATAATTTGTCATTTTTATGTATTTGAATTTAACAAACACACACACATGAATCCCACTCCACTTCTCTAGTTGACTATACCGCAGTTTGGTACTTTATATTCTCCTTTCTGGCATATTGGCCATTTTGTTTGCCTCTAATTTAAAACTGCATATAACTGGTTTATACACAATTGTTTGTATTATGTCTCTCCTCTTAGAGTGTCTTGAAGCTAAGAATTGTCTTTGCCTTTCTCTCTCCCCAGTCCTTAGCTAAATACCTAATAAATGTTTGTGGAATGCTGCAAATGTCGCCAATTTCTGTTGCATTTTTGTAGAGCTTATCATAGAGAAGGGCTCCCAGAGCCCACTTGGTTAAGACTATTTGATTGGTTAAATTTCTCCATTCTCTTTTGGGAGAAATGTAAGTGTCCTGTTTCCCACCTAGGTATCTGTTTTATTCTTCTTTAGCCAACTGAGGATATTGGATTCAGCTTCTTTCCCCTTGGTATTTATTTAAGTGAACTAGAGAAGAAGAGATGCTTAAAAATTATATTCCTGCTTCAGTTAGTGCAGATCTGTCACATATTGAGACTTTAACACCAGTCTGTCTTTGTTTGACTTGCCCTACTGCTAAGGAAGAAGATCTGAAAAACTGGAAAAACAATCCCTTTATTGTGGACATCTCTATGATTGGACAGAGGAATAGGATTTTGCTACCAGAAAGCTGAAATATGGAGGCCATGAAGTAGACTTACATTCCTCTTCATATTTTTAGAAGAACTGGTATTTCATTTGTGTGGGTCTTATTGACAGAAAATGGAAAAGTAAGGAGGATCTTCTGATTCATGACTATTTCTAGTGCATCTCTGAAAAAGACAATAACTGTAGGAATTAATATTGCAATGAATTGCTCCCATCTTAGTCTAAATCTTTACTAAGATCTCTGACAAAGTCTAGTGAAATCCTGTTTCACCTTCATGCCATCAAAGTCAAAAGGAGCTTTTCAGTTAACCCAGAGTTGCTGCACACTGTGGCTTAATCAGCCAGCCAATCAATCAATAAGTCTTTAGTGAGTGCCAGTCCTATTTTAGGCATTATGAAGAACAGAAGGCTTCTGTTCTCAAGGAACTTTTGTAGGCTAATCTGGGGAGTTACATGAAAGGAGAATCAGCAACCCAAATTCAGTATAGAATTTGACAATGAGTAGAGTAGGCAAGTGCTATTAGGCAGCAGTGGTCAGGAAAGCCTTTGTGAAGGGTGGAACTTCACTGAATTAAATTGATGGGCAAATGTGGAAAATTGATCTTGTAGTATCACCAGGTTGGGCTGAATTAGTTTGTGTGTGTGTGTGTGTGTGTGTGTGTGTGTAATTGTAAGAATCGAATTATAAGGGACTTTCAAACCCATATTCTCTTGCCAGTACATATCTATTGTAATATTTAATTCATTTCAGTGAACATTTATTAATTGTGTATTATATATATGATGATACTGTGCTTGATTTTAAAGATATACAAAGAAAAACAAAATGGCACTTGCCCTTGATGAGCTTATATTGCTACAGTGAGATGGACACAAATTAGTGTATTTATGTATAATAATTTGAAGGAAGTAAGAACACTAACAATTTGGAGGGAATTGCGATGCCTAAAATAAGTCTTAAAGAAAGAAGGGGACATGTCAGAGATGGGAAGATGGAAGTTGTGTGGGGACCAATTCCTGAAGGTGTAGTACACAATAAGGAACGAAAGGCAGGTTGGAGGCATTAAATGTTCGGCTAAGGAAGTTTGTATTTTATTCTCATTAAAGTTTTTGAGCAGAAACTAACTTGGTTAGACCTGTGCCTTAGGAAGTTTATTATGGCAGATAAGTAGAGAATGAATTATATAGTAGGGAGAGGCTAAGAGTAGAGAGATCAATTAGGAGGCTTTTATGATCATCTAGATGAGAGGTAATGAGTGCTTGAACTAGGGTGGTGGTTTTGTGGGTGAAAAGACAGAGATAAATGAGAGTGATGTTGTAGAAGTAAGATTCATAAAATATATCTTCTGACTGGTTGGGGGAGGGTGGATCGGGGCTAGGATGAAGTAAAGGGAAGAATCAGATGAGATTATAAACTGGAAAGATGATGCTAAATGTAATCAAAACAGAAAGACGGAAGTAGGAGGAAAGGGGTGGTTGTAGGGGGAGGAGAAGATAGGAGTGTATATGTGGAGAGAATCAGTTCTGTTTTATACATGTTCTGTCTCAAAATGCCTCTCTGAGCCAATATCTGGGTAACATGGATGGATGGGCAATTTGGGCTTTAGAGGATAATGATTCTGTGACTGAAATCTCTGTGCTGTACCTTCTAGGGCCTGCTGGAGAGATAGCTAGACATCAGAACTATTCCTGGAGTACAGAAAATTGAACTGATTGTTCTGGATCCTGTGCTTTGGAAAGGTCAGGCAATTTGTAAGGCCCTGTGTTGCTATAGGGACCAGACATGAACACCTAATAATGATGCAGGGAGGCAGTGGGAGGAAGAGGCCACTCCCTCAGCTGGTCTTAAAATTGATCCTGTGTTCATATGTACACAAGCTTTTAAGTGATTATTATCCTTCCCCCCTTCTTCCCCACCCCTCCATCATTTCTAAGTGGCAGTAACTATGAATTTTGATGGACTGTCTGCCTAGCCTCATCTATTCAGTGGCTCCTACTTTTAAATTATCTTGTATTTACTTAGTATGTTTATCTTTCATATATTTATATATATTGCATTATTTTAGAGAAAATTTAACTGCTTGTTTCATTTTTTTTACTTTGTAACCTCAGTGCTTTTCATATGAATAAAAGCTTGTTGATTAATAATAACAATGATCCTCTCTACTTTTATCCTGTCCAGTTCCACTTCTTGCCCTCCTTCCCCCCATGCATGTTGTCCTTTTATAACTTAATTTCCCATCCAAGGCTGCTCTTGATATTAATTTTTAACTCTATTTCACATGAAAAACACATGGGAAAATTAATTTAAATGTAAATGTTAAATATAATTATAATATATAACTAATTTATTTAAATATAATCTAGCTTATTTAACGTAAAGTTGCATATTAGTATAAATTATAAATAGTTTAGTTGGTTGCATTTATGTTAAATATTCAGTTTATAATGGGGATAGATACTCTACCTATGCTTTTATTTTTATAGGAAATTTCTTAGTAAATGAAATCTACTAATGCAAGTTGTTACCTTTTCTACAATTTAGAGTCTTTTCCTAGAAAATTTGCCTAGAGTCACACAGCCAGAATTTGTCACATGTGAGACTTGGACCAAGCCTTATCTACTTTGCCTCTCGAGTCTATAATAGAACACTCAATTGATTAAAAATATATGAAGGTGGGATAGGCCCACGTGATATGTTTTAGACCCTTCACCCTTGTAGGGATCAACTTCTTCCTATTAGATATGGTCAGATTACCCTACTTTTTCTATAGCAGCAAATTTCCATAGATTTTCATTCTATGACCTCCATAAAGGGTCTTACTAAACTGGATCTGGCCCTATGTTCCATATCACCCATAGAAAAAAATTATTTTTTTGGACCTCCCCCCACCATAGTTCCAATCTCTCTTGTCATCATAGTTGTTGTAGATCTAACTTCAGGAGTTTTTTTTTTCACAAAGCAAGAATCCTTTCTTGAAAGCACTTGTCATTCAGTCAAGAATGAATTAGATTTAGTCTGAACATTAAAGGCAGTCTGAGATCTGCTGTTTATTATTACTAGGTAAGTCACTTGGGATTAGTTTAGTATCTTTAATCTAGAGAAGGACAGGATGAGATCCTGAAGATCCCTTCCAGTTCTGAACCCCAAGATCCCATAAAGTCACATATTCAGAGAAGAAATATCTAGGATTATAGGTAATGATACCTGCCCAAGACATCCCTGTTTTTCACTGATTCATTGATGCTTCCCTGACATAAGAGCCTTTCATAGCTCAATATCCCCCTCCTCTGACTCCCTTTTTCTGACTTCTTTGTCTACCCTGATTTCCTGTATTAGGAAGCACCTCTCCATAAGAAAGGCAGGTCAATATGATCTATTTCTTTATTTCTGAGTGAGAGTGTGTGTGTGTGTGTGTGTGTGTGTGTGTGTGTGTGTGTGTACTCGCAAATGCATATTGCCAGATATTATGATGCAAATCAGATGTACATGCCCATCATCCTCTCCTCCCCCCTCTGCCTCCCCCCGGCCCAATTCCAGGGTCTGAATAAGGTTGCCACCTTTTTTGTATGGTGCAATTTGTACCACACATTTTGTACCAACTAATCGATTGAATCCATTTTATTCACTTCATTTTTATTTTATAGAGGCTTAGAGTCCCTGGGCACAAAGTACTGTATAATTATAAGATATTGTGGTTGGTATTATTCTGTTATAAATGAACAGGCATTCATTTCATTTTAGTTCATGGGATTCAAGTCAGGGTAATCTGGACTTAATATGCAAATACATTTAATGGCTACCTTTTTATTTTAGAAATCAGTCTTTTTAAAAAAGGAAAGAAATCAGTCTTATATTTTTCATTTTGCTTAGCAGGCTTGCACAGTTGGAACTAAGCATCATGACTAGCAGTACCCAAGGGACAATAACTTTGGTGGATGACTATTCCAAATGGAATGAGATTTGATCTAGGCATTAGGGAAGTGAGCCACTAATTCCTCTCACTAACTTGCTCTGTGACCTTAGGACCTTTCCCTCCCCCCCCTCATCTCTCAATGAGGGAGTTGGACTAAATTATCTTTAAGGCTTTTTCCAACTTGTAAAAGAGTCTTTGAAAAGGGCATGATGATCCTGAGTACAGTATTTTATATTTTTATGCTAGTTTAGGGATGTAATATCTTTAAACCCTCTGGCACTCCCCCGCCTACATATACACTGTGGGATAGATGAAAAGTCAAGTACAAAATCATTTTTTTAATTTATTTTTTTTGTGGTAAAATGAATATTTTCCCAATGAATAATTCCCAAAGTCACAGAGTCAAAGTCAAGTTAGCGTTAGCGTCCCAATATTGTGCTAAATCTCACCTCCTTTGATCATATTATCAGTGTCCTAGCTTACACTAGATAGAAAGTCAGATTTGAAGTCAGGATGACTCCTCTTCCTGAGTTAAAATCTAGCTGTATGACCCTGGACTAGCCACTTAACTCTATTTGCCTCAGTTTGCTCATCTGTAAAATGAACTGAAGAACAAAATGGCAGATCACTCCAATATCTTTTCCAAGAAAATGTCTTAATTGGACATGACTGAAACAGATTGAAAAACAGCATCATTCTCTTATTCATCACCTACTTAATTTTTTTTGGGGGGATGGAAAGGGACAAGAGAAAATGCTTATACACTCGTTAAGGATAATAAAAGGAGAAGTACTTAAAATAAAAATATTGACCTAATGTTAGGCACTTAATAAATACTTACTGATTCATTAATTGATTGATAATAGAGCCAAATAGTAAAAGACTTGAAGCCTAGCTCTACCTTGGAATAAATGAAAAAAAAATCCTACTCTCAGTGAACTTCTGTTCCAGTGGGAGACTGGCTTAAATGGTCTCTGAAGTCCCTGTTTGTGGAGACTGATTTGTAACATAGTGTACAGGTTTACTTAATAGATCAATAGACTCCTTAGCCATCTTGATATAATCTTCAGACAAATCTTCATCACTGTAATGTATTATTCTGACAGCTGGACACGGATGCTAACTTAGCATCATGTTCTGAATATAATCCTGAGCTGCTTTGATGGTAATATAGCTATTCACCATAGAGTTATTATAGAGATCTTGGCTTCTGCAGTGTGTGAATTATGTGACCATTGTATTATAGCATCCTAGATGAATTCTAGAGGTCCTTGGGTGATCAAGTCACTTTCTATTTATGGGCTTTTGCTACCTCTAATACAAAATGAGGAGTCTTTCTATTTATGGGCTTTTGCTACCTCTAATACAAAATGAGGAGTCAGATTGCATCAGAGTTCCTTAACTTTTCTGTCTCGTGAACCCCTTGACAGTCTGGTGTTGCTTATTCTCAGAATAATTTTTAAATGCATAAAGTAACTATTACAGAGGACATCAATTATATTGAAGTAGTTATAATTTTTCTTTTTGAAAAAGTACTTGAATTCTAGATTAAGAATCACTGAATTAGATAATTTCTATGTTCTAGACCTAAATTTCGATTCCAGAGTGCTCCTTTTCCTCTCTGACAAGGTTTGAGAAACAATCTACTCTCTCCATTATTGGTTTTCTATTGATTAGCAAATTCAGAGCTGCATAGAATCCTTCTTATGCATTATTTTTAAAATTTTATTTTTAATTAGGACAAACATATTCATAACAATGCAATAAAAAGATGACTGCACATGAAACTGCAAGTCTACTATGCATAAGTTGCTATCCTTCTCAATTATAAACAAAATTATTATGTAAATTTACCTTTTTCTTCTCTTTTCTCCCCACCCTAGAGATAGCTACCATTAGACACAAAGACATATATACATGTAAAATAATCCTATACATAATTCTATTTATATCAATCCTTTCTTTGGATGCAGATAGTGTCTTTCTTCATATGTCCTTTATAGTTAATTTGGGAATTTATAATAGTCAAAGTAACTTACTCTCTCAAAGTCATTCTTAAAGTAATATTGCTGTTCCTTTATATAATATTCTCATGTATAATAGTTCTGCTCATTTCACTTTCATGCTTGGTGCATTCTTAAGTGAGGTGAGTGTCTTAACAGCATCTGTTGGAATTAGGAATGACTTACTATTTAGAAAAGGATAGAAATGGCTGTCAAGTGTGTGACCCATTCAACTGCTTCTCAGCTCTGGGAATATTTGCTCCTCTTAACTAGAGATTTCCATCTCAGTCTAATAGCCTTGTACTTTTCTGAGATGCTGTTTTGAGCCTGAGATGATGTCTTCTCTGTCCTCTATGCTCACTGGAGTGGGAATCAGGGGATTGATTAATTCCTAACTTCTCCATTGATCTGTTGGGTAATTTTGGTCAAATTACTTTGAGTCTCTTGAGCCTCATCGTCTTTGCCTTTCAAAATAAGGGAAAGGGCTGTCTCATCTCCTGATGTCCGAGAATGTTGTGAAGATGAACCAAATTGATTTGGGAAGAGCTTGGAGTCCTTGGGGAAGGGTTTTATATTATTAATAATGCATTGTAGATGCTGTTTGTTGTAGTCTGCATGAGAATTTGCCTGCTGTATTTCAGTGGGAGCAAATATGGAATATTTAACTGGTTTTCCCACTTGAAGATCAAAGTCTGTGCTTAGTTATATCCTACTACTTGGACTCAATAACCATCATCATCATCAACAAGTATAAATTAAGGTTTTAGAGTATGCATAGTCCTATACCAAGTACTGACAGAATGAGGGGGAGAAGTTCTTGCTTATAAGGAGTTCACACATCAGGGGCAGGGGCACCTTCTATCACACAGATGGAAGATGAGCCCTTCTTAATCTGTGTCCCAGTTTTCAATGTGACTTGTCCACCATCTTGCATCTAAAATGCTCTTCCCCTGATTGTTTATATTGTGTCAACACTAGGTTTTTTTCTTTCTCTCTCTTCTCTCTTTCCTCCTCTTCTTTCTCCTTTTTCTTCTCCTCTTCCTCCCTCCTCTTCCTTCTTCTCTGTCTCTTTCTGTTTCTCTCTGACTCTGTCTGTCTCTCTCTCTCTCTTTCTCTGCTTCTCTCTCTCCCTCTCTCCCATCTCTCCTTTTAGAACCTAGATGGTTCAGTGGGTAGAATACTGGATGTTAGGAAGACCTGAATATGAATCCTGCCCCAGGCATTTATAATTTATGTAACTCTGGATAAATAGCATCATTTTTTCAGGCTGAGTTTCCCTCTCTGTAAAATGGGAATAATTTATATCCCACAGTTGTTGTAAGGATTAAATGAAATAATGCTTATAAGATGCTTCACCATATTTGAAGTGCTATTGTTGTTACTTTGCTATTTGTATGACTATGATCCATTCATTTTATCAATAATCAAGGTTGGTATTTATCGCTTTAGCCATATTGATCATTCTGAATTCATACAGTTATTCATAATAGCAAAGAAAAAAATTGAGTACAACAGTCTTTTTATTTGGTACATGTGGATCATAATAGTTCATACTCATGTAGCACTGAATGTGCTTTACATTCATTGTCTTATTTGATATGGCTTAGGTACCCAAGTGCAGCTTATACAAATATTGGTCATTTAGTCACTCTAAGCATTTAATAAGTACCTATTATACCAGGCACTTTGCTAAGCATTGGGGATACAAAGAAAGGCTTTGCATTAAAGTCATTTGTAGATTGGCTGGTTAACCCAAATGCTGTATTCCACAGTCCAGTTTCTGCATGGGGAACGTGACAAATAGAGAAGGATGAATTCATTGAGTTGAGGTGAATGGTTTGTACATAGATTATTTGTTGTTTGGGGCCAATTTCACAGACCTGGAAGATTTCCTGGAGGAGGTTTCCTGGAGGTGGAATTTCTGGGCATATAGCCAACCTGTAGGTCAGAGTGGCGTCCAGTAGCTAAGGCATATGCTCCAGTGGGAGCTTCTAGGACAGAGAGACTTATGTGACCTTAAATTATGGGGGAAAGAGTCAGATTGCAAGAGGATTGTAGGTGGAAGTGCATGTGCTACTTATAGCTAAGGAGGAATGGTTTTGAAAGTGTAACACTTAGGGTCATGTAACATAACAAAGAAGTGGCAAAATCAGGACTAGAAATCAAATCTCTTGATTCCTTGTTTTTATGCCTCACTGCCTTGGAGAACTGGTTTATGGCCCAGAATACATGTTGAAAGAAGGCCTTAGAAAGCCTTCCTTGACTAACCCTGCCCAGTGCTTGTCCCTTTTATATTTTATGTCCTCTTAGTTTTTACTCCAAAGCATGGCTAAGTAGGATTGTATTCTTTTTGTAATTTCTACAAAGAGAATGGGCTGAAATTCATTGTTGCCTAGCAAACCCCTTTCTTCTTAAATTTTTATATTTTGTAATAATTTTGTATGGTCCCAGTATTGGATAGAATGTGTATTGGCAAAGGACTAGAGCAGCTAAAAATTCAGAGAGGTTCATGTCCAGATTGGCTCTAGAATGATTACATTTTTGGCCAACTTTTGAAGAACTTCTGTTAAATCATAGGGAAATATTAAGCCATAAGGGAACACTGGTGAGCTGTGCAGATGTACAGTGGCACTGTACAGCTAAATGGTGCAATGGATAGAATCCTGGGTCTGGAGTCAGGAAGACTTCTCATCTTTGTGAGTTCAAATCTGGCCTCAGACACTTCCTAGGTGTATGACTCTGCATTAGTCACTTACCCCAATTTGTCTCAGTTTCCTCACCTGTAAAGTAAGCTGGAAACGGAAATGGCAGACCACTCCAGTAGTTTTACCAAGAAAACTCCAAATGAATTTAGAAGGGGTCAGTCACAACTGAAGTGACTGAACCACTGATGACATCACAGGTGGTAAGACGTATATTGACATATTATAAGTTTAATAACAAGCTTAATGACTAAATAGACTAAATCTACAAATAAAATCTTCACATTAAAACTGTATTATTATTAGAAAGTAGCAATATAATATACATTTTAGCAAATTAGATTAGATAACATTTTACTTAGAGCTTATTATATGGGGTAGCTAGATGGTGCAGTGGATAGAGCACCAGCCTTCCAGTCAAGGACCTGAAATCAAATTTGACCTCAAATACTTAACATTTTCCTAGCTGCCTGACACTGAACAAATCATTTAACTCCAATTGCCTCACTGTCCGCCCCCCCAAAAAACAACATTACGTGCTAGACTCTGTGCTAAATACTAGTATAAAAATATGACACCAAAAACCAGACCCTATTCTCAAGAAGTTTACATTTTAGTGAAAAGGAAGATAGAACATAAAATAACTAGGTGAGAGTGGGGTATGAGGACAGGTTAACCATCCAACTTAAGGAAGAAAAATTCAGAAAGTAAGTGATTGAGAAGTCAGCATGAATGACCTAATCTCCTTCTGAAAGAGTGGTCCTGGGCAAGAATTTACTAATCACAGAAGGGACTGCAGGGGTAAAAGCACAGTAATTATTTTGTTGCTGTTCTGCCCCCGTTCTGATTTTGTCTACATGCTTATAAAGCTTTGTTAGATTTCCGAAGAAGACCTCAGTCTATGTTTTCTCATTTTGCATCACATTTATAAATTTTTCCATATCTCATTGTGTTCTTAATATGTGTCATTTTAATGACCCAATAGTATTCCATTCTATTAATATTCTGTAATTTATTTTACTATGCCATGGCTGTTGAACAGAAAAAATCACTTCAAGTTTTTTCATAGCTTGTCCAAATTAATAATATAAATAAGATTTGTATGTTTGTGGAAGATTGAAAAGAGTAAATAAACCTTAGAAGTGGCTTGCTAACTAACTAAATGAATATATAATTGATATGATTAATATAAATTATTCTTATCTATGCATTTTAGGAGATCCTCTAGGGTCTAGAGATTGAGTACTTCTAGGATATGACTTTAGTGTGAGATATTGTTTCTACATAAAAAAGAATGAATTTACATTTTTTGTATTTAAAAAAAATTCAATAGTATTTTATGTTTTCAAATACATGCATAGTTTTTAACATTCACTTTTGCAAAACTTTGTGTTCCAAATTTTTCTCCTTTCCCTCCCCCTTCCTCAAGACAGCAGCGATCTGATATAGGTTAAACATGTGCACGAATATGTATTTTTGGAAAAAATACTCTCTAGGTCATATTTTTCACAATTTCTATTAGTCTTTCCCTCAATTAGAATCATAGCCCACAAAATCCAGAAGTCGTTTTAGAAGTCAATATTTGCACTTAAGGAAATTGACACACATAGAGCTAAAGTGAATTATGTCATGTTATGTCATATATATATATATGTATATATATACATGCATATATATGCTATTATATATAGTACTATAAAGAAATGTATATATTTCATATAATACACATATAATATATATTATATGAAATATATATATATATATATATATATATATAGTATGAAAACTTTTGTAAACCTTAAAACACTATATCAACACATATCATCCTACAACAAAAATAATAACAAACATTTTATAAGCTTTCATTGGATTCACTCCAGTGACTCCCAAGGTGACATTTTCAATGCTGGATAGTTATTCAGTTGTGTTAGACGCTTTATGACCCCATTTAGGGTTTTGTTTTTTTTTTGCAAAGACACCAGAGGGGTCTTGCATTTCCTTCTCCAGTTAATTTTATAGAGGAGGAAAGTTCTTATTGGCGTGTTTCTGTGTATCTTCTCGAGAAACAAGTTTAAGTGACTTGCCCAAGGTCACACCCCTAGGAAATATTAAGTGTCTGAAGATGGATTTGAATTCAGATTCTCCTGACTCCAGGGCCCATGCTGTAACCATTACAGAATCTAGCTGTTCCAAGCTGAATTGTTGCTGTCTTAAATTCAGCATTTTGTCTGTGCCTATTGCAGACTAAATTTGGAGTGGAAACAGACTGCATCTGGCTCCTTTATTTCCAAAACCTCTTTATCAAGTTAGCCATAACTGATTCCTACCACCTACCAGTTGCCATTTTTCTCTTCTTGTTGTTTTTGTGCCTTAGAAACTGAAACCAAGTTAAATATTGACTTTCTCGCTCCTTTGGCTTTAGAGACCTATTTTTTTTCTTATTTATTAGCAAGCCCCTTGATCCTTGCCTACCAGTCCCAATCCACAGTTTCCATCCCTGTGAGGATCTGAAGGCTTAGAAGATATACTCTGGCCTAGAAAACAGGCTTTTGAAGGCTAAAAGTGGGGTGGTGATAAACTATCTGGATCCTTGTTTTCTGTTTTTGCTTATAATGCATGCTGAAAATGTCCCAGGCCATTCTTACTATTTCATATATCTGCATTTGGCCACACTGGGAAGAGAGAACTTTGCCCTTATTAATTACTTTTTTTTTAAAGTCAGGGAGATAGTAGTACAGAATCTCCTTTGCCCCTTTTTGAGTATATTTAATAATTTGGTGTTATATCTCCAAAGGCCCCAAAACAGATCTCTCTCCTCTACCCCTTCTGACAGCTTAGTCAGTTGGAACTGTAGACACAGGGTTTTTTGACTTTTAACTTCTCAGAAGTGTAAAGTGTCCTTTTAGCAAGTTCAGAAGGATCTAGCCCTGAGGACAGCTTCAAAGGACAACTTCAAATTCCCTTAACCTTAGGTGAGTAGAAAGGGTTAAAGTTTCTGAGATCAGATGTGGCTTGCGGGATTTTTACAAAATATCTCCCTATTCTAAACCAGCACTATCTCTGTCCATATTTCTTCCTACAAACATCTCCCTATTCTAAGCCTGCATTGTCCTTAGCTATCTTTCCCCCTGCAAATATCACCCTACTCTGACCATCTTTCCCTTGTAAATATCTCCCTACTCTGATCACCTTTCTCCCTGCAGACATCTCCCTACTCTGACCATCTTTCCCTTGTAAATATCTCCTTACTCTGACCATCTTTCCCTTGTAAATATCCCCCTACTCAGGCCATCTTTCTCTCTGCAGACATCTCCCTATTCTAAGCCTGCATTGTCCCTGACCATCTTTCCCTTGTAAATATCTCCCTACTCTGATCACCTTTCCCCCTGCAGACATCTCCCTACTCTGACCATCTTTCCCTTGTAAATATCTCCCTACTCTGATCACCTTTCCCCCTGCAGACATCTCCCTACTCTGACCATCTTTCCCTTGTAAATATCTCCCTACTATGATCACCTTTTCCCCTGCAGACATCTCCCTACTCTGACCATCTTTCCCTTGTAAATATCTCCCTACTCTGATCACCTTTCTCCCTGCAGACATCTCCCTACTCTGACCATCTTTCCCTTGTAAATATCTCCTTACTCTGACCATCTTTCCCTTGTAAATATCTCCCTACTCTGATCACCTTTCCCCCTGCAGACATCTCCCTATTCTGACCATCTTTCCCTTGTAAATATCTCCCTACTCTGATCACCTTTCTCTCTGCAGACATCTCCCTATTCTAAGCCTGCATTGTCCCTGACCATCTTTCCCTTGTAAATATCTCCCTACTCTGATCACCTTTCCCCCTGCAGACATCTCCCTACTCTGACCATTTTTCCCTTGTAAATATCTCCCTACTCTGACCATCTTTCCCTTGTAAATATCTCCCTACTCTGATCACCTTTCCTTCTGCAGACATCTCCTACTCTGCCTCTCCTCTGCTCCGTGATCATCCCCATTTCCAACAAAATGCCTTCTCTTTCCTTTTTTCTCATTCATCTTTCCAAGGTCAAGCTTGAATGCCACCTCTTCTAGGAGGGGATTAAAAACTCAAGTGCTGGAACTAGGGAAATAAAAGAGCTAGATCACTTTTTGCGGCTTGGGCTAGTGCTGGGAATTCAGAGAATTGCTCTGGAGTCCAGAACTGGTGATGCTGAAGCCAACCCTCTCTCCACTAGTCTACCCTACCTCTCAGCTGTCACACACATGTAGATATATATTTATATATATGTCTCTAATTGTTTCAAGTAGGGGGCCCTTTGACTCTATTATGTTTGTCTGAGTAGAATGGACTTGTCTGCTGTACCTACCATAAAATATTATATAGTTGCTTATTAAAATAAGGAGAACTTAACTGTCCCCTCCTTGGGGATGCTTATTAGCACCACACTCTGCTGACTGGATAGCTGAAGAATGGTTAGAGAAAGTTGAGCTGTGTTATTTTTAAGAAGCAATGTATCAGGATTAGCTCCTTGGGGTGAGTACAATTCTGACCTCAGAGATTTACTAGCTGTGTGACTCTGAGCAAGTCACTTAACCACAATTGCCTAAAAAAAATCAATCCAGAAAATATACATAAAAGCAGATGAAGCTGAAGGGAGAAAGCAAAGTAAAACCCTTCCGTAGGCTTAAAAGAAATTTGATTGATTTAGGCTTCATCTTCTCCTCCCCTCATCCCTACCACACCCACCTCACATGTGCATGCTTGTGCCTGATCTCAACCAGCCTTGGTATCTGACTTTTTTTTTTAGGGTTTTATTTTGAGCCCTGACCTTAACTTTGTTCTTGCTTACATGTTAATTTTGGAGATGTGGTTAGAAAGGCATACAAACACCTTTCCTGGATAGATGCCAGCCTGTAAGTGAAGAGGGGATGGGCAGAAATTCTCAGAAACTTGAAGACTATCCACAAAACCTCACGATTTCCCTCAGTGAAGGGGAGGCAGCAAGTTATAATTATGCTTGCTATACATATAAAGATGTTATTTTAAAAAAACCCAGATCTACTCTTTTGAAAAGGCTATCTGCAGTGGGGAATGGGAGAAGTAAAAAAGTTTAAAAAATGCAGCTGAATAATAATAATCCTTCACATTTGTATTCAGTCATTTTTGTATTATCCTCCCCCACTCCATGAACTTTCTCTTGTGACAGAGAAAAATATTTAAGCAAAATCAACCCACAGATACCTTGTCTGACAGAAAATGGAACACTCCGCAACTATGGTTCCCTACAGAAAGGAAGGGAGGTTGATTTCCTCATCTCTTTTCTAAGCCAAGATTGGCATCATGGGTAATTGCTTTTGTCGTCATTGTGTTTGTTGTTTATGTCACCGTAGTCTTATAGCCTATTTTTCTGGTTCTGTTTATTCTTCATAAGTTCCATATTCTCCCACCTTATTCATATTTATCATTTCTTATGTCACAGTAATAGTGGATTATGTTCATTCATGGATGAACAGTGTTTTGAGTTTTTTGATTGGAGAGTCAATGGCTACATATTCTTTTTTTTCCTCTGCTAACCTCTTAGTTCTTTGCTAAAACAACCAGTGCCATAACTACTTTGGTATATGTAGGATCCTTCTTTCTGCCTTTGATTTCCTTATTATATATTCCCAGCAATGGGATTTCTAGTTCAAAAGATCTGAAAAGTTTCACTTCCATTGCTTACATAATTCCAAATTGCCTTCTAAACTCTTTGGGACAGGTCATAGCTCCACCAGCCATGAATTTTGAGTTTTGAGTGTTGAGTGATAAGCTTTGTATTTTTCAAAATACTCTTATTGAAATTCTTATTGAATTTTGGATTCTTATGGAATTTTAAGGCAGATATTTTACATATTTCCTCCTTTTACAGATGAGGGAACTGAGGCACTGAGAGATCAAGTTACTTGTCCAAGACTACAATTCAATTAATGCTTGAGTTGTGATGTGAATGCAGTAATTCCTTAATCTTAGTCCAATGTTTTTTCCTAAAAAACACAACTGGATATAGGAGTTATGGTTTCTTCTAGCCTTCTGGTAGGATGGGAAATATTCCCTATTTTCCTTTCATGATGGATGTTTAGATCAACTTGGAGACATAGTGTTTTAGGATAGCAGTGAGTGTTCACTGAGAGCACCTGGACATTTCAATTCCTATAACTCATTAGGGACAAGAGAGTCTTTTAATCTTCTTTTGTGTTTGGTGATCTATACTGAAGATAGCCTCCAGGTTCTTTATGAGATCTAGAAGGCATCTTGAGAAGTCTTCTACTACAGTGGTTTCAAAACTTTAGATTTATAACATTAATCTCTTTATATCATTCTCTAAATTTTATTTCCTTCTCAATACCAGCAAAACTAAATGCCACTCATAAAAATGACGAGCCTGAAATCACAATGTCCTGAGCTGGGTGATCTTGATCAAATAACTTAATCTCAAATATAAGATGGGGATAATAACAGCATTTACTTCCTGGGGCTGTCAGGAGGGTCAGTGAGATAATATTCTTAAAAGTATAACCACAATACTTGGAACATAGGTGCTATCTATAGAAATATTATTAATTATTATATTGGGTGGAACACTAAGCTGTAGGGAGTTGGCAGTAGTTTGAAATAACTAATTCTGGTCTACCTCTCTGACTGTGTAAGATAAAATCCAAACCATCCAAATCGTCAGAATTTATCATTCTTTTAAAAACTTTGCCCCTTTTCCCTTCCCTACCTTCACTTACTCACTCCATGCTATTGTCTCATGACCTTCACTTAGAAGAAATTATTTCTTATCAAAGCCTTCATGGAGTAATTGAAGCCCATTTCAGTCAATAAACATATATTGAACACTTGCTTTGTATACAGCATAGAATTAAGTACTATGAGAACAGAAGAACCAAACCCACTCAGTGAGCTTACAATCACTTGGGAAGATTGAACAAACACACTAAAAAAATAAACAACAATTTGATTCAGCATGATATAAATGGTCCAAGTAAGAGTTTGCTCTTGGAGTCCAGAAGAAAGATTGACTTATGGGAAAGTGAACTTTACTTGGATCATGGAAAAGGTAATAATTTACAGCAAGAAGGCAACAGGAAGAGCAATGCTGAAGCAAAAATAAGAAAAATCTTTTTGGTGCATAGTGGGATCCTTTTTCCTTGGTTTTTCCTCTTTAGAGAATAATTATCCCATTCTGACCAATAAATGTTTATGTTTTTGGAAATTCTTATTATATTTTATTTTTCCTCTCTTCCTTTCCTCTTCCTATCTTCCCTTTCCTTTTATTCCATCTTTATTTCCTTACTTTTTTCATGTGGATTTCATGGCTGTTTCCTTGCTTATAACTGGTACTTTTTCCAGATTTACTAGTATTCTGTGAGCTTTTGAATAAAGCCATTATCTAAAATGCTCAAAGGATTTTGGGTAAAGTCATTCTTGTGTAAGTATGGCCCTTTTATGTGTAGACCAAAGGAATTATGGTCTGACATTTAGTGCAATGGAGAGGTGAGTTGGACCTTAGTTCTGTCATGTACTCTTAATTCTCAGAATGATTTTTGCTTTCTTTCATCTTCAGTTTTTCTGTTCACTGAAAATTCCTGCTATTATTTCTAGCAGATTAGATGTCAAAAATAATTAAAATGTTAAAGATTACACCATTAGAGGACAGTTTTTCTCAAACTTTTTGGTCTCTAGACCCCTTTGATATCCTTAAAGATTATTAAGGATCCAAGGAGCTTTTGCTTATTCCTATAAATATCGATATTTACTATATAAGAAATTAAAACATAGCATTTAAAACATTTATTAATCCATTAAAAATAACAATGTTAACACATTTTAATGAAAAATAACTTTTCTAAAGACCAATTTGGTGAGAAAATTGCCTTTGTTTCATATATTTTGTAAATCTCTTTAATATGTAGTTTAATAAAATACAACCAGATTCTTATATCTGAGTCTGTGCACTCAATCTGTTGTGATATGTTGTTTTGGGCTAAAGCATATGTAGAAACTCTGGCCTCACATAGATATATTGTTGGAAAAGGGACGAGTATTTTAATAGGCAAATAACATCTTAATATTATTATGAAAATAGTTCAGGCCTTCCAACTTCCTTAAAGTGTCTCACCCACTCCCAAGAGCCCATGACCATACTTTTAAGAGCCATTGATATAGAACATCAGGGTTTCAGGGCATTTTACATTACTGGATAGGAGTGTTTTTATGTTTCTGATGGTCTAATCTGCACTATAATCTCTCAGTGCTATTATTTTCTATAGAGTAGAATAGAGGGACCTCAGTGGTTTAGTTACTCAATTACTCAGGAATTCATATTGAAATGTCTCATTGGTCAGATAAGATAGTAGACTAGAATATAGGCTATAAGATGACCATAAGACTTGAATCATCTATATATAATTCTAGCCATTTCTATAATTAGGGACAATTCTAACCAAAAGTTTGTAGCTGGTGAAAGTAAACAGCTTTTTCTTTCATGTTCTCTTTTTGTGCCTTTTTAACTTAAGGTGTTATGTTTTCTTTCCTATACTCCATTTATCTCACTCCAACAATGTACTAAATATTTTTTTTCCTTATCATTACTCTTAGGCAAAACATTTGATAAAGTCCTATAAACAAAGGTATGCATGACATAATACACAATTAATTTTCTCTTAGAGATATTTATGTTTTATCTGGAATTTCAAGCATGGGGAACAGGTAGATACTTATTTTGGGAGGAGGAGGAGATAAAAATAGCCTTTTCTATGATTTTTTTGGAAGTTGTGTTATATCTGGAAACCCACTTGGTGGGGGACCAGAAGGGCTGAGTCAAAGTGTAATGGTACAGGAAACGCGGCATCTCATAGATTTTTTTTTGAGGAAAGTGCCTTGTAAATTCCTTAGGGACTCCATAAATATGGCCTATTATTAGTTACTGCTTTATATTACCATCTAGCATTTTTCTCTATATACACCTTGGTTTTCCCTGACGGATTATAATCTTTGGAAGGGCAGGGACTGTACCTTCTCTCTAAAGTACAGTGCTGGGCAAATTGTTGCTTTGAAGAGGAGCATGACTTCAGGAAGATGATGCCATGACTTTCAGGTGAATTGAATTTCAATGAAGGAGGGCTGTACAAAATCATCAGCCTTACTCTCTCTTCCAGAGCCATATGGGTCCAGGGGTCAGACAAAGATCAGGAGGACCACAGATGGCCTTGGATGCAATGGAAAATCTTTGCCTTTTTAAGCTAAAGTCTTAAACAGTTCTTTGATTGAAGCAACTCCCAATCATCCATTAAGGTTAGGTAAGAAATGAGGCAAAGAATGACCTCTTTTACTTAGTCCAAAAAAAAATCAATTTGAGAGGGGAAAACCCTCAGAGTTTCTGGCTAAAATAGAAACATTTGCTATTTATACTCACTCTGAACCATCAGGGTTTACATAATGACCAAGTGAGAGTTGGGCTTGTACATAGTGCTGGCCAATCAGTGAGAACCAGACTGGTTTGGATTTAAGATATGGTCTTTAAGAGAGAAATCTAGCCCATATCTTGGGCAGATTGTAGGTGTGGTATAAGAGACACTGACTAAAAAAAAAAAAAAAACAACTTGACTTTCAAAGCCAGGAAATACTAGTGCAATCAGGGTAGAATGGGCTGGAGATGAAACAAGGTTCAAGAAAGAAGGTAGGAGGAGTAAAGAACTTAGTGGCTTCTTTTCAAATGGTTGGGGGGCCCTGAAGCAGATCATCTTTGGGGTAGAATTCTATGACAGCTTGGGTGGATGCCATCCAGTGAGTCACCCGGTCAACTAAACCAGGAATTGTTGGCACATATCATGTTTTCAACATTGTGGCAGTTTCTATAAGGCATCTGGAAAAAGCTGGAGATCTAGTTTCTAAACTAAGGGAACTAGAAAATTCGCGTGAAATTTTTTTCCTGAGGCAATTGGGGTTAAATGACTTGCCCAGGGTCACACAGCTAAGAAGTATTAAGTGTCTAAGGCTAGATTTGATCTCAGGTCCTCCTGACTTCAGGGCTGGTGCTCTATCCACTGCACCACCTAGCTGTCCCCATTCACTTGAAAATTTTACAAAGAAACATAGACAGTTATATAATGAAAATCTAAACTTTGGAAGCTGCTGGTAGAAGATCCCTATTTACTAAAGGCATTGTAGAAGGTTTATTAGAAGAGATATGACTGAGAAAGGAGTTGTGCTGTTGTGATGCTGACCTTGGAGACAGGAGACTTAGAAATGCCTACTATGTACTAAGTGCTTTGCAAGTATAATATCATTTTGTCCTCACAACAACCCTGGGAAGTAGATGTAATTTTTATCCCCATTTTAAAGTTGAGGCAAATAGTTAAATGACTTAGGTTCACACAGCTAATAAGGATCTGGGATTGAATTTGAATTCAGACCTTCTTGCCTCAGTTTTCTATCTACTGAGCCACCCAGATACTTTAAGTCTACAACTTACATACTATCTCTCAGTGTCTTAGTTTACTCATCTGAAGAATGGGGGTCATAATGTAATAACTCCCTCATGTGGTACTTGTGAGGAAAACATTTTGTAAATTTTAAGCAGTACATGAACTCAAGTCCTTTATTATTATTTGTACTGGATCTAGAAGGATGGACAGAATTTGTGACTAGGTATTGTGCTTGCCAGAAAGTGAGGGGATTTGTTTACTCAGAGAGGAGAGTAATTTTTAAGGAATAGTGAGCGATGAGTTGGGGGAACCTCACTGCTTACAGTCCTTTTATTCTTGCCTAATTGACTATCATATGGGTAGGTAAGTGGGGTCCATAAAACTCATTTTCCTGAGTTTAAATCTGGCCTCAGACACTTATTAGTTGGGTGATCCTGGGCAAGTCAGTTAACACTGTTTCAGTTTTCTCATCTGTAAAAATGATCTGAAGAAGGAAATGGCAAACCATTCCAGTATCTCTGCTAAGAAAACCCAAAAGGAGGTTATTGAGAATGAGACTGAAAATGACTGAACAACAACAAAAAATTGATTTTTGTAGTGTTCATTATCCCCAAATTTATTTCAAATATTAATCTCTTTCCTTAAGTCTCCCTTCCCACTCCCTCTTGGTAGAGGACTTTGCCTCTTGCTTTTCTAAAAAAGAAGGGGCTATTTCTCTCTTCCCCTATTCCACATCAGTGGGAACTCATTATACTTTCATCCCTCCTCTAAACTTCCCTATTCCTGTTGAGAATACAACTTTGACTCTGTCCCATCCTTCACTTGCTCTTATGTTTGTTGATTCTATTCTTAAAGCATCTCTTGCAGCTCTCCTATTCCTTCTGTTCATATTGCCTCCAACATAATTCAGTAATCTTTGGACTATGGTAATCTTTCTATTTTCATTCACTTCCCCTTCCCAGATACCAAATTACATGTTGACCATGTAATTCCCACATTCAAAAAATTTTGGTGGCTTCCTTTTGACATGGAGGCTATTGTACGGAATGATCAGGACTATGGCTGGGCCACCTGGAGATCCATCTGATAGGGGGATACCACCAGAGACAATGCATGAAGGAATTAATACAGGCAAGAATTGTAATATGGATTTTCTCTTGGGTAATGGTTAAGATTTGCATACCTAGAGGTCTGTGATCTTCAGGGAGTTTTTACATAGAGGGTTACCCTGGATAAATCTTCTGGACCTCTGTCAGTCATGGGATCTATCAGGAGTCCTCAAACTACGGCTGTAGGCCAGATGCGGCAGCTGAGGACGATTATCCTCCTCACCCAGAGCTATGAAGTTTCTTTATTTAAAGGCTCACAAAACAAATTTTTGTTTTTACTATAGTCCGGCCCTCCAACAGTCTGAGGGACAGTGAACTGGCCCCCTATTTAAAAAGTTTGAGGACCCCTGATTCTAGACTGCTAATGGTGTAGAAGAAATAACATGATGCTTTAGCAATAGATTGGAGAGAGTTTTCTGGTTTATTATTGGAGAAAGGATGTTATCTCCCTTAGTGATGTCCCTTGAGAGTTGAGGATAAGGGGCCTCAAGGCTACATTCATGGAAAGACTCTCACCAGCCTCTCCAAAGTCAATTTTCATCAATAGTTCTTATCTCCTAGCAGACTCATCACTCCAGGTCAGTTTCCTTATTATTTCCTACTTATAAGTCAATAGATCCTTTTACCCAGGAATTTTGGCTTTCTGGGAAACACAAGGACCAAATCCATCTCCTTTGTGCTTATCCTTAATAGACTGATTTAGAGGGAGCTGCACAAAGTCATAGAACAGCCACTTGAGGGGTAGATCCCAAATCTTGTAGGAAGACAATTCCCTGGAAACACCTTGTATTTTATGAATACACCATGATAGTGCAGAGTGTTCCTATTCCTATCTCAGAATCATAGCTTTTTCACCTGCAGAATGAGAGAGCAAGATGAGAAAAATTATCTTGGGGGTTCTGTCTAACTGATATTTTATGGATTATGGCTGCTTCCCCATGTGTTTTGAGGCTCCTGAACCATGTATAGTGTTCCCAGTAGGCCTTGAACAAAGAGCATATAACTTTGGTGCTTGAACCCTTCACAAAATTGGTTCTAGCATGTTGAGTTTCCCACACTTTGAATTCTGCCCAACTAAATGAATCATGTTCCTTCAGTGCTTCTGTTGGCTCCCAGTGAAATACCATAGCTTGGGACTGATAAATCTTACTTCCTTCTATTTCAGACAGATCTTCACTCAGATTTTCTATGCTCTTCTTCCTACCCCCAGGCAGCAATAACAGGTTCATCAGGACAGTACCTTGACCCAAAGATTCAGCCAGTTAGATCACAGGAACCTCTGGTGCAGACCTTTATAGGTCTGCCTCCAAAGAGGATAGCAGCTGGAGAACCTGCTCCAGCAATGCTGTCTTCTGTGTTTGCTTAGATTTTTCAGAGTGAGGGTTTGTTTGCTTCCTGTTAAATGTCCACGTATGGAGGCACTGGGGAAATTCCCTTGACAAATTCATGCCTCTCATTGCCAGCCTCAAACTGATTTGAATTTTGGCTTGCTGAAATTTCAATCACCAATGCTCAAACTTCCCCTTTGCCAAACCTAAAGGACAGGGTAAACTTCCTCTTTTTGAAATTTAAGCAGATTTGTAAAGCAGCCAGCTCAACAGAGAACTCTACAATTTACTCAGTCAAAATATTAAGATATTATAGAATCTCAAATTTGGATGGGACTTGGGACATCTTTTTGTTCAACTCATAGCTGAAGGGGAATCCCTTTTATAACATTTGAAGGCTTGCATTGAAGGTCCATATATTAACTCCTCAGGCTGTCCATTTTGCTTTGGACTCTTTAAATTGTTAAAAATGGTTTTCCTTAGTTGGAGAAGCAATGTGGGGTTCTTGATAGGAAGGGTTGATCCTCGTCAAGTTCTTATTTCATAATACTGGACCTTTCAACTTACCCATGGCATGCAGATTTTACACATAATCCATAATAAAGTACTTATTACAATTCTTATTAGTATTAATTCCTCCCTAGATTGAAGTTTCAATTCCCATTAAGCTTTCTAAAACCATAAGCTTCAAACAAGTTTTCTACTATGAGATCACAGTTCCACTCATGAAAAAGGGAATTCAAATGTGCTTCTTTTCCAAGTACAGCCTGTGATCAGCAAGCAGAGGCAGTGATAGTCTAGATTGAGGATGGATACTGAAATTATCCATTTTCTTTTGCCTAATTAATTAAACCAACATTGACAATAAAGCTTGCATATGGTGCCTACATATGAATAGCCTACACAGAAAAGTGGAGCGTGGTTCATTAGAATTCAGAATCATAAATCCTAAAATATTTTTTGTACTAACAATTTATTATTTTAATAAACCTGCATATTCTCAACAGCCAGGCTGTTTATTTCAACCTCCTATCTTTGAATCCTCTTGGGTTGCTTATTGTTGTTGTTTGCCAAAAATTAGATTCAGTATTCATTATAGGCAATTTGGGATTCTGGCTAGACTTACAACTCTTTTAAGGGTATTTTGGCTTATTTGTGACAATAAATCTGTGTTTTAGATTGGGAGAATAGATGTGAAGCATTGATATATAAGACTGATATAAAAATGACATTAGTTTTCCTTATCTGTAAAATGAACCTTGCACTTCCCAGTAAAAGGAGAACATTTGCTTCTCTTTCAGGTGCCAGAAAAATGAAAGATTCTGTCATGAGGTATGTTAGGCAAATGACAGAGTCTTAAGAGCTAACTTATTCAACCTCTCATTATGCAGATGAAACTGAAATGTAAGATTGCACACAGCTAGAATTCTTATCTCCTACTCTGCCTTCTTCCCCAAACATTCTCTGCTTTTAGCTATGTGGTTTGGTTGGATAGAATGCTAGACTTGGGGTCAGGAAGACCCGAATTCAAAGTCTGTCTCAGATGCTGACTAGCCATGTGACCATCATTTTCCTCATTTGTGAAATGAAGATAATAAGAGAACCTACTTCACAGGATTGTTGTGAGTCAAGAGAGATAATATTTGTAAAACGTTTTATAAAACTTAAAGCACTATATAAATATTAGCTGTAATAATAATAGATTATAATGTTATAATTGTTGTTATTGTTATTGTTGTTTGTCTTTCATTCTCAAAGATGGTACAGTTATAGATCAGAATGATCATGGGCTTTTTAAGGTAAGGTCTATAACAGATCTCACTTTGACTGAGAAAATAGCCCATTCATTGTTTAAGGCTAGGTAAGAAATAAGGCAAACAATGTCCTTTTTTTTTTTTTTTTAATACCTAGTTCCCCCCCCCCCCAAATAAATAAATAAATAAATAAGAATCAGTATGAGAGGGGGAAGATTCTCAAGGTTTCTGGCCCAAAGAGCAATAATTGCCATTTACAGTCACTCTGAGGCAATCAGGATTAAAAATAAAAAATAAACTTTGGGGCTTGAACCCTTCTGTTGGCACAGAGAGAATCACAGTGATTTGTATTTAAGGCATGGTTGCTAAGAAAGAAATCTAGACCAGGAACCCAAAATATCGAGAAAAGAAGCAAAGAAACTAGCTAGCAATGTTGCTCGGTCTTCATTGGGGTAGGGTAGTTGGAACTCACAATGGTAGTTGTTTTTCCCTTGTTCTTGAAAATGACCATGACATCAAGGAGCTGATAGTATGACATGCAATTGGATTGGAGGAAGTGAGGAAAGGCTATGGAAAGTCAGTAGCTTCACTTTCCCCTCCAGAACCTTCTGGTTCCAGTGGCCAGACAAAGATCAGGATGACTGATTTTATTATAACTAATTATTATAATTTATAATAATAACAATCATTTATAATAATAATAATTGTCATCATCATCATTATTATTATCATTGTTGTTGTTAGGAATAAGTATCCAGTGAATTTTGTCTTAATCCTTAGGCATCAGTAAAATTGCAAGCTATGTTACATTTCTTGATAACCTTCCTTGGTCATATATTCTATACTTCATAAGTGGATTACAACAGAATAAAAATACAAACATTGAAAATTGAAAAGGTTGAAAGTAATTTGTCTTATTACTGAAGAACTTTTGTTTTACATATATTGCAGGATTTCTTTGAATAGTGAATTCCTTTAAAAACATTTAAGATAAAGTTCATTTTTTACAAAAAAATTGATTGACATAAACAACTTTTCATAACGTAGGAGATAGCCATCTTCAGTTAGCTTTGTAGCAACTTTGATTATTCCAAAGAAAACCTTTAACCCAGAAGTAAGCAGCAATGGTTTCTCTGTCCTTCAGACTCACACCAAGATTTAAAAATTTTAAGTTAGGCCTTATCAAGTTTTGTTTTGGAAACTCAGTTTGTGGTTTGGAGAGAAGATAGCTAATAGTAGACATACTAGAAAGTAACAGTTGATATGAGGGAAAAGATAGAGAAATAAAAAAGAAATTTTAATGAGGTGTCTACTTTGTTGTAGGATACTGTAATGAGAGCTATAAATTATAATCATCAACACCTAAAAAGCTGGGTAGCCTAAAAAGCTGTGCTAAACTCTAGGAACCTTGAGTTCCTAAACAGAACGCTCTAGATACCACTATGTTATGTTATAATCCTAAGGTGAAGAAAAGAAGAAAGGGGACTAATTTTAAACCTCATGGTGAGTTGAAAAGTAAAAATGAACTCAGAAGTTGGGAATCCTGAAAGGGAGTCCAGGAAGCCAGTGATAGGGTTTCCTTGTTTCTTCAACAATGGCTTGCAATTGGAATGTCCCAGTTCTTGAAAGGTAAAAAAAAAATAGCATAATTATGATCTCCAAAGACCAAAAATCATTTCATCAATAAGTAAATATTTATTAAGAACATGCTATGTGCTTAACATTGTGTTAAGCATGGGAATATATAATATAATATAAATAGTCCCCTCCCTCAAGAAACTTATAATTTAAGGGAAGAGACAACATACCAAAAATACATATGAAGCAAGCTATATCCAATATAAATAAGAAATAATTAACAGAAGAGACTATAATTAAGAAGAATTGGGGAAGACTTTTAAGAAATGATGGGATTTCAGGAGAGTTCAAAGGAAGCTAGTGAGGTCAGTAGGTAGAACAGAGGAGGGAGGGTGTGAAGAGAAATGAGTGAGTGGCAATCATCAAAACTATTTGGTCCTACCTAAGAAATAGAGTAGAATAGGGTAGGTCCATAAGACACAATACTAAGTGGTTATAGTAATTTACTGTTTGGCAAACTCAAAGACTCCTGCTTCTGGTATAAGAACTCACTCACTATTTGACAAAAACTGATAAAGAAACTGGAAAATAGTATGTCAGGAACTAGGCATTGACCAGCATCTCACACTGTATACTACTATAAGGTCAAAATGGGTACGTGATTTAGATATAAAGGATGACACCATAAACAAATTAAGAGAGGAATGAATAGTTTATTGTCAGATCTAAGGAGAAGGAAAGAATTTATTACCAAACAAGAAATAAATAACAGTATAAAACATAAAGTAGATCATTTTGATTGCACTAAATTAAAAAGATTTTACACAAAGCCAATGTAATCAGCCGAGTCAAATTTATAAGAATTTAAGTCATTAACCAATTGATTAATGGTCAAAGGATATGAACAGACACTTTTCAAATGTAGAAATTAAAGGTATCTGTAGTCCAAATGCTCTAAATCATGATTGATTAGAAAAATGCACATTAAAAAACTGAGTTACCACCTTATACCTATCAAATTGGCTAATATGATAGAAAAAGAAAATGATAAATTTTAGAGATAATGAGGGAAAATTGGAATACTAATTTGCTATTGGTGTACTTGTGAACAGATCCAACCATTCTGGAGAGCAATTTGGAACTATGTGCAAAGGACTATAAAATTGTGCATAACCTTTGATCCAATAAGATCACAGTTAATTAAGTCTGTATCTCAGAAATCATAAAAAAAGGGGAAAAGTCTAATGTACAAAAATTGTTATAGCAGCTCTTTTTGTGATGGCCAAGAATTGGAAATTGAGGGAATGCTCATCAATTTGGAAATAGCTGAACAAATTGTGGTATATGAATATAGCGGAATACTATCGTTCTATAAGAAATGGTAAGCAGCCTGATTTTAGAAAAACCTAGAAAAACTTATATAAACTGATGCTAAGTGAAATGAGCAGAACCAGAAGAACATTGTTCACAGTAATAGCAACATTGTATGAGGTCAACTTTGATATACTTAGTTCTCAGCAATACAACGATCTAGGACAATTCCAAAATGTTTTCCACATCCAGAGAAAAAACTATAGAACCTGAATGCAGATTGAAGCAAACAATTTTCACTTTTTTGATTTTTTTCTTTCTCTTGTTTTTTTCTTTTGTCCTGATTCTTCTTTTACCACATGACTAGTGTGGAAATATGTTTAATATGATTGTACATGTATAACTTATATCAGATTTTTTGCCATCTTAGGGAGAGAGGGAAACAGAGGGAAGAAAAAAAAGATTGAAAATCAAAATCTTATAAAAATAAAGGTTAAAAATTATCTTTACATATAATTGTAAAAAATAAAATAACAGTGAATAGGGGAAAACTGAAAGGAATGTTTTTAACTTTAAAAGAGAATGAGAGAGAGAGAGAGAGAGAGAGAGAGAGAGAGAGAGAGAGAGAGAGAGAGAGAGAGAAATGGGTGATCTGTCTTGACCCTTCTCCATCTTATTTCTCCTGGCTATGGAAGTAGTGGAGTGGGAGGGTGGAGTCAGAGCATAAATGCAAGTTGCTGTGGATATTTCTAAGGCAATTTCAGATGTTAACAGTGATACTGCCAGGCTTGGCAACAGGTCAGCTTCCCCATGCTGATGAATTGCTGGAGGCTCTTCTCTCTTTTCTTTCTTCCTCTTTTTTTTTAAATTGAGGCTGAGAATTTTCCATTGTGAATTAATTAATTGTTGAACCCACCCCTTCTGGACTGGGTTTGTGAAAATAAAGAGAAGCTGAATGTGAATCTGGTCAAAATAATACCACACAGAATCTAAGGGATCTATTCATCTTTTATAATGATTCTTTAAGTTGTCCTTTCAAGACCACCATCTCTCTCCTTCATTCAAACCCACTAAAAGACATCTTAGGCAGGCTTTCTGCTTCCAGTCTCTAGTTTGACCTCTCTATCTTCGGCCGTTTTGCACATTGTAGCCAGATATTCTTAAAGTATAGAACCAATTTCATTATTCACCTTGCTCAAAATCCTGTATTAATTGCTTATTGTTTACACAATAAAAGTCAAACAATTTAGCTTGGAATTCAGAGCCCTCCACAATCTTGCCCCCACCTTTTATCCAGTTTTATCTTCTACTGCTTTCCTTTGTAACCATCCTCCTGTAGCCCAGCCAAAATTATCTACTTAGCTTCCCTGGGATTCAAATATTTGCTGAATATTTGCTACATGTAAGGCACTGTGTTAGATGCTGGGCATAAAAAGATATAAAGTAAAACTCCCAAACGTTTCACTATGTTTTTTTCATGCTTGGACATTCTATCCCTTTCTTACTACCTCTCAGAATCCTACTCATCCTCCAAGACTTTGCTCTTGGGCAAAGGTTCTTAATCTCTGCTCCTCACTTTCCTTCTTTCACAATCCATGGTCGTAATTTTTTCCATGTCCAGTGTCCCCTAGTTGCCATCTTCCACTACCTCCGACTGCAAGTATCCAGTCACCCTGATGTAGACATACCTGAAAAAGTGAAGAGCTGAGAACATATCCATAAGGCTACATTGGTAGGGTGGGAAGTGCTGAAAGATCTGGATAATGATGGGCCTGCATATTAAGGAGGAATATGAACTTCTGAGCTTTGTGAGATTTAAAAACTGTTTTCCCTCCTCTGTAGCCCTACAAGGTTTAGCAACTATTCAAGATCCAACTTGTCTACTTCATCTACTATCTCTCTTTTTGCATTTTTTTTCTTTTTGCTCTTCTTGGGTATTCTACCCATCACCCTCTCTTCTTAGTTTCTCTCTGTCTCTATGTCCATGTCTCTGTATCTGTTTCTGTCTCTCTCTCCCTCTTCTTCCCCCCCATCTCTGTCTCTCTGTCTCTGTCTCTCTCTCTCTCTGTGTCTGTCTCTCTCTCTCTCTCTCTCTCTCTCTCTCATTTTTTTTTTTTTGATTAAGAAAACGAGGCTATTCTCTTATTTTGTTCTTACCCAGCCTTAATCACTTAGATGTTGTCTCAGTCAGACTGACACCTGGAACCGACCATAGCTTAAAAAGGCCAAGGCTTCCCACTGCATTCAGGGCCATCTTTATCCTGATCCGTGTTTTGCCACTGGCCCCAGATGGCTCTGGAGGGGAAAATGAGGCAGGTGACCTTGCACAGCCCTCCCTCACTTAAGTCCAATTCACTTGCATGTCATAGCATCACCTTTCTGATGTCATGGTCCTCTTGGAAAAGGAAGACTTACTATAACTGGCATATAGTAAATGCTTAATATATGCTTGTTGACTGATTAACTCTTCTGTGCAATATTCCTTGATGGCTGTGGCCAATAGTGATCTCACCTTTCCTCAATTCCTACATTATTGATCCTGAATAGCATACAGTTATTACTTATGGCATTTCCTGAGGATAATTAACTGCAAGGATCTATTTTGAGATTTGGGAACCAAATTGGAAGATTACAATGAATATCTGAGACTTTACAAAGTCCAAAATTAATGTTCTCATGCAATATCAATAGACTAGCTTCTGAGTCAGAGTGAATATTTACTTCCCTTGCTTGTTTAAGTAGTTTTTCCTAAACCAACACATATTAATCAAATGCCTATTATTAATTTCAACCTTGCCAACAGATATTAAGCATTTATTACATGCCAGGGGCTGATATATAAAAATAAATGTGATTGTTCCTGCTCCCAAGGTACTCATATTTTGTTGAAGATATATGATATTTTGAAGCCTCAGCACCTAGTACAGTGCCTGGCATCTCATAAGTGCTTAATCAATACTTGTTGACTGATTGAATCCTTATATACTATAGGATAGGGAGTCAAGGAGATCAAAGGAGAGATTCAGAAAAAATTGTCTAAAATGATTAAGGAAGGAAAGAATAGCATTATTTTATCAGAAATATCTTCCCAGAGAAGCCAACTACTGAAGAAAGAAAAGTTCTGATAGATTGGAGGTAAAGAGGACAATGAATTCAAGGCACGGACAGCCTGCATGAATTCACAGAGGCAGAGGACAGCATATTAAATCCAGCTAACAGTCAGCTTCATGGCTTGTAAAGTGTGAAAGGATGATGTGATGTGAAATAAAACTGTAAGACACTATACTTGGTGATGTGAGGAAAATAGAGACATGGTCTCTGCCCTCAAGAAGCCTATATGAGCTTTAAGATTTGTTAAATGCCTTATAGATAGCATATCATTTTATCTTCACAACAACCCTGGGAATGAGGCACTTTTTTTTTAACAGATGAGGAAACTGGCAGACAGACATTAAATGGCTTGGCCAAGGTCACATAACTAGCAAATTCCTGTGGCAGAATTTGAACTCAAGAATTTCTGACTTTGGATCCAGTATCAGCTAGCTGCCTCAAAAACTTATTAAAGCTTTTTATTTTCAAAACATATGCATGGATAATTTTTCAACATTGACCCCTGTAAAACTTTGTGTTCCAAAATTTCCTCTCCTTTCCCTCACCCCCTCCTCTAGATACAAATAATCCAATATATGTTAAATCCAATGTGTGTACACACATTTATACAGTTATTTTGCTGCACAAGAAAAAATCATGTCAAAAAGGATAAAAAATGAGAAAGAAAATAAAATGCAAACAAACAACAACAAAAAGAGTGAAAATGCTATGTTGTGATTCCCACTTAATCCCCACAGTCCTCTCACTGGGTGTAGATGGCTCTCTTTATCACAAGATCATTGGAAGTGGCCTCAATCAGCTCATTGTTGGAAAGAGTCACATGCATCAGAATTGATCATGATATAATCTTCTTGTTGCCATGTATAAAGATCTCTTGGTTCTACTCATTTCACTTAGCATCAGTTCATGTAAGTCTCTCTAGGCCTTTCCAGAATCATCCTGCTGATTGTTTCTTATAGAACAACAATATTCCATAGCATTCATATACCTTAACTTATTCAACTGTTCTCCAACTGATGGACATCCACTCAGTTTCCAATTTCTAGGCAATTAGTTTTCAAAGGAGGGTAATAGCCATGTGAGAAAATGCTCCAAATCACGAATAATTAAAGAAATGTGAATTAAAGCAATTCTAAAGTTCCATTTTGTACCAGTCATATTGACAAAGAAAATAATAGCTATCGGAGAGGCTTTGGGAATACATGCACATTAATGTATTGGTAGAGTAGTGAATTGGCTCCATTTCACTGGAAAGCATGGTAGAACAAAAGTTCAAAAAGCTACTATACTCTATATATCCTTTGACATGAAATATTACTGTTAAACCTATATTCCTACAAGTTAAAGAAAGAAAAAGGAATGGAGATAAAAATATTTATAGCATTTTTTGTATTGACAAAGAATTAGAAACTAAGGAGGTGCCCCTCAGTTGGTAAATAGCTAAACAAATGACCACATTTGAATGTAATGTAATACTTCAGTGCTGTTACAAATTATTAAAGGAATGGCTTCAGCTAAACTTGGAAAGAGTTGCTTGAATTGATTTGGAGTGAAGTGAAAAACATGAGAGAACAATATATACAATAACAACAACATTGAAATATCAAAAACTTTAAAATACTCAAGAATTTTGATTGACCATGATTCTGGAAGACCCATAATGAATTATGCAATCCACTCCCCCCTCACCCCTCCATCCATGCACCCATAGAGAGAAAGTGTATTCCAGATGCAAAATGAAGATTTTTTAAAAACATAACTGGGTAAAAAGGGATTTTGTTTGGCTATGTATATTTGTTACACAGATTTTGTTTTTCTGCTTTTTTTCAATAAGGAGAAGAGGTAGAAGAGAGACAAATAGATTTTTATTAATGGAAAAATTAAATTAAAAAATTAAAGTTTATATTTTATCTTAAAAACAATCAGAATCCATATAAATTGATTGAGCAGAGGTATGACATGGTCAGACCCTATGAAAATTACTTTGGTAGGATTATATAGAGGATAGAAAGACAAAACAACTTTTGCTTTCAATAAGTTTTACCAGTCTCCTGGAGGCCATGAAGAGAGACCAGGATGGCTGGAGCCAATGGGCTATATATAGCTAAAGAGTGAGAGATAAAGCAGCAGAAGTAGATAGTATAGGACCTTGAATGTCAGACTGAGGGATTTCGCTGCTAAAGGTCTAGGGGAGGCATTGAAGTTTTTGGAGTGGAGTGTGATAGTTGCAAAGTAGAAAGTTGCAAAATGCTATGTAGGATGAATTGTATAGTAAGTAGGTAACAACCTACTTCTGCTTCCAAGGACACTTTTTCTTTTTCTTTTAATAATATTTTATTTTTCCAAATACATGCAAAGATGGTTTTTAACATTTACCTTTACAAAACCTTGTGTTCCAGATTTTTCTCCCTCTCCTCCCTGCCCAAGACAGCAAGTAATCTGATATAGATTAAACATGTGCAATTTTTCTAAACATATTTCCTATTCATCATGCTGCCCACAAAAAAATTGATAAAGGAAGAAAACCAAGCAAACAAACAACAGCAACAACAAGGTGAAAATACTATGCTCTGATCAACATTCAGTCTCCATAATTCTCTCTCAGGAAGCAGAAGGCAGTTTCCATCACAAGTCTATTTGAGCTGCCTTGAATCATCTCACTGTTGAAAAGAGCCAAGTCCAACATAATTGATAATCACATAATCTTGTTACTGTGTACAATGATCTCCTGGTTCTACTCACTTCACTTAGCATCAGTTCATTTAAGTCTTTCCAGGCTTTTCTGAAGTCATCCTGCTGATCGTTTCTTACAGAACAATAATATTTCATTACATTCATATACCATCATTTATTCAGTCATTCCAACTGATAGGCATCCACTCACTTTCCAATTCTTTCCCACTATGAAAAGGGCAGCTACAAACAATTTTGCACATGTGGGTCCTTTTCCCTCTTTTATGATCTTTTTGGTATACAGACCCAGTAGAGATACTGCTGGATCAAACAGTATGCACAGTGTGATAGCCAAGGACATTTTTTTCCCAAAAGGAAGTACTAGACCAGAGATTATGTCAAATCTCGTAAATGCCGATGACTCACAGCAAGTATAATCTTGACTTTGTCCTTTAAAATAACCAGTACACATCATTTTCTAACTGAGAAGGCAAGAAATGCGTCCTGGTCCAGTAGAGGTGATGAGAATCTAGGTCCTAGTGACAGAAAAGTAGAGAACTGAAAGAAAGGGACACAGAAGAGAAGCTGCATTAGAATACAGTTGTTTGTGCTTTCGGTTCTTAGATGAGTAATACTAGGTACCTTAGACATGAGATGCTGGCAGCCTGGTAAGTAATTAACACCCCATATGTCATCCCCTGGACTTGCTTTGGATGGTAGAAAACCACAGTGTACTTTTGGATAACAGAGTTCATTTCCCTGGTATTTTTCAGTCATTCCAAGCAAAGCCAATTAGGGTTTGTTTTGTTTATAGCTTATTTGTTTGCCTTGGAGCCAAGCATTCGGCCAGTAACCAATCCTGCAAAAACCCTGATACAAATTCCACAGCCAGAGGAAGAAAATATTATGATTGGCGGGAACTTTGGTGGTCTGGTTGTGTTGGGGTCTTTGCTCACAGTGGGATGTTGGAACTTTGCTGCAGAGTTATTCAATGGCACTGACTTTTTGCTGAGTTTTGAATTTATTCCACTACCACCCTCTGCTCCCCTAAGAGCCTCTTAGATTTGTAAAAAGATTTTTTCTAAATGACTTTTTTTCCCATTATTTAATGATCCTCATGGGTATGGATGGAGTAAGTATTATACCCATTTTTAGGTGACAAGAACAAGGCCCCCAAATCTCTATTGCCTCTCTTCCCCAAGGGTCACAAGGTACCCAGTTCCTTTGGCCTGGTGCTTTTTATTCTGCACCATGTTTCTCAAACTGACTTTTAAGACCTCTAGCCATAACCTACCTTTCCAGCCTTATTTCATGTCACCCATTTTAATGAACTCTATCTGCCAGGACTGGATGCAGTAAGTATTATACCCATTTTTAGGTGACAAGAACAAGGCCCCCAAATCTCTATTGCCTCTCTTCCCCAAGGGTCACAAGGTACCCAGTTCCTTTGGCCTGGTGCTTTTTATTCTGCACCATGTTTCTCAAACTGACTTTTAAGACCTCTAGCCATAACCTACCTTTCCAGCCTTATTTCATGTCACCCATTTTAATGAACTCTATCTGCCAGGACTGGATGCCATCTCCTGCCTCCATTTGTACAAGCTTCCTCCAAACCCCTACCCACTCTGCATTGGAATACCTTTCCTGAGTCTTCTCTGCCTCTTAGAATCTGTATCTTCCTGTAAAGACTCAGCTTATGTAATAACAATAGCAAGAATGATGGTGATGAAATAGCTAGCATTTATATAATGCTTTATATGTGCCAGGCATAAGTGCTTTACAAATATCTTATTCTATCCTCACAAAAATTATTATGCCCATTTTAAAATTGAAGAAATTGGGGTAAACAGAGGTTAAAATGTCTTGCCTAAGGTCACTCAGCTAGGAAGTATCTGAGGCCATATTTGAACTCAGATTTTTTAGATGTAAGATACAGCATTCAATCCACTGCACCATTTAGCTGTTATCTCTTTCATGAAACTTTCATTGTCCTGCCTTCCCAACTCCCCTTCCTCAACTCATACCCAATGATTAGTGCTCTTTTCTTCCTGAAATTACCTTGAATTTACTTCTTAGAGTGTATATTCACCCCAGTAGAATGCTATATATTTGAGGACAAAGACAATTTTGTTTTTGTGTCTTTGGTTTTTAATATAATGCCTTGTTCATAAAAGATATTTAGTCAATTTCTGTTGAATATAATTCTTAGACCTATTTTAGTATTTGCTGTCCAAAGCACATAGCACTTAATAATATATTTTAAATCATAATGTAATTATCAAATCTATGAACTGGAAAGGATCTTAGAGGCCCTCTAATTCAACCTTCCATGCATTTTAAGTATCAATTCCCTAGCATCTCTGTAAGACAGTATTTAAATTTAGCTTGAATTCCTGTAGTGATGGGGAGCTCACTGTCTCATATTCCATTGCTGGATAGCGCTAGTGGTTTAAAAATGGTTGATCCTTGCATTTGTCTTTGGCAGTTTCTTCTGCAGCAATCAATCATGAGTCTTGCCTCTTCAGATAAATTATAAACTCCTTTGAGCAGTGGTTTTTGCTATACACTGTTGCCAGGCATAGTAGGAAGGTTGAATTTGATGCCAAAGGGGACCTGGAAATTTGATCTGCAATTATAACCCACCCAGGGTATCACCTCACTTTGGGCAAGCTCCTTCACCTCCTGATCTGCAGAATGAAACAGTTGGATGTTGTTCATTCTTTCACTGAACTCCGAGTCTTTTTGATCCTATGCACCCTAGCAAAAGTTGGATGAGATTACCTCGAAGAGCCCTTTCAGGTCTAAAGCCTATGATCCTGTGGTTCTTTTTTAATTGCTTAATTGATTGGTGGTTAAGTGTCTGCCTAGTCTTAAGGTTGGGGTGAAAAAGAGCTGCTATCATCTAATGTTGCTCGAGAGAACACTGAGCATTCTAAATATTCCAGAGAGTATGTATGACTCCGGAGGGATTTCAGAGTCTAGAATTCAAGCTTCCTCCAGCTCTGACCCTAAGATCCAATTTAAGGTGAATGGGTTATGATAAATGGCCCAGACCTTCAGGTCCAGATGTCATCAGCTGCCGCATCCCCATTTGTGCTGTCTGACCGCCTCGGCGCCTGTCTTTTTAAGAGATCCCAGCCCTCCCTCCTGCAGACATCCCCAGTACAGCTAGTAGTTGCTCTTCCACCAACCCCCGGCACAGGTAGCAATGGCAGCTTGCTGCATTTCCCCCGTGCACAGCTTCTGCAGATGGCCCCGGGGCATCCTGAGCGGAGACGCTGCTGGCTAGAGCCTTCCAAACCATTGCCTGTGATGTATCCTGGGTCAGCCCATGCTGCTTGCCATCCGCTTGTTGCGCTGCATCAGGGACCAGGAACACACCCAGCTCTAGTCCCCATCTGTTGCAGTCGTGAGGCAGCGTTAGCATTGAATAGCAGCCGAACCTTAGAACCTGCTTGTACAAAGGAGGTGTGGGGGGGGCGGTTTGGAAAACCCCTTCTCTTATGGACCTTTCAAGAGAGGCAGAAGGATTTCTCCGAGCCGTGAGTTGTTTCCCATTTCTAGTGTTTTGTCATTTGGCTTTTTTATTTTTCTTTTTCACAGATCATCACTTATTTTTGTTAGCTTTCAGAGAAAAGAAATGTGCTGTAGGGGCTGGGGCTGGGTAAACCAACATTCTAGGAGCTTAGATTTAAAATGCATGGTGGTTGCTTGCGCATTCTTATTCTTCTCCATCTTCCTCCCCCTCACCTCCCCCCCTCGCCCCCCGATGTTTTGTCTCTTCTGCTTGCAAGGCTGACACGGAGTTGTTTTGTTATCGCGGAGCCTCTTACTAGGGCAGATCTCCCAAGGTTAAACAAAATATCCTTTTTCTCTATTGGGGATATATGATTTTTTTCTTACGTAACTTTTGCCTTGATGTAAATTTAGGAAGAGATTAGCCAGTGGGAGTTGGGGGCGCGGTGCAAAGTGCATTTGAAGAGTACGTGGGTGGTATTATTTAATTTCCACTCTATGGTCCCTCGGATTTTTTTTTAACCTTTTCTTATAGCAGTTTGTGTGGCCGTGACCCTAGCTATCACTCATACAGGTGCTCCCTGTTGCTCCCTCCCTCTCCTTTTCTTTCCATCTCACCTCGATTTAATGGAAAGTTTCCTCCAGTATATATTTAGCGTCCCCTTCCCATCCTTTAAGCCTGCTCTTTCGGACTGAAATTCCCGCAGAATATGGGCTAGGGAGCCTAAAGGGAGGTGGAGGAAGCTTCCCGCCAACCTGTCACCTATTTCGGTTCTCCTTTTGTGTTGCTTTGCCAAGCATCACTAGTAAATCGTCCCTTTTCTGAATTCTCTCAGATCTGGCTCCACAACGCGGACCTGTTGCATATTTAACTCGTAGGCAGAATCTTGAGGGAGGGAAAGAAAACAAAAACGATTCCCACCTCCTCCCCCTTCAGTAAACAGACTTCAGATGATTCCATTCTGCCACACTTTTTATTTGATCTGTGGTAAGGGATGGACAGTAGCCCAGAAAAATGGTCAGAATCCCCAGGAGCTGTAATTAATTAGTCATTCAAACATTGAAGTGGCTTGTGGGATTGTAAGCACTGAGAGGCAGAAATTCTGTGTTTTAATTTTGGCTTTACTCTAATACTCTATAGGCTTAAGTAAGGTGCTTTTACCCATCGGGCACTCATCTTCCTTCCGTGTAACATGAGAAGGGGACCTCTCTAAGGTCTCTTCTAGACTTCACTTTCTGTGATTCAAAATAGAATGATGATAGCTAGGATTTATATATAGCATTTTTAAGGTTCACAAAGCACTTTACAAATATTATCTCATCTTATCCTCAAAACAATCTTGGCGGGTAGGTTTAATTATTGTCTTCATTTTACAGATGAGGAAACTGAGGCAGAAAGTGTTGTTGTTCAAGGTCACAAATAGCAGCGGGACCTTAGAACCTGCTTGTACAAGTATTGGAGGCTGAATTTGAACTCAGGTGTTCCTGACTCCACATGCAGCGGCTCTATCCAGTATACTCAGTTGCCTTTAATATATTTAATTGATCAGTTTTTGTTTTTGTCTGGCTGTGCTAGGATGTAATCCCGTAGTCAGACAATACTATGATGAATTCTTTTGTGAATTCTTTTAGAATATCCTGCTTCACATCATGCATTTGTTGCATGTTTAACTTATGGTGAGAATCTTGATGTTGTGATAGCATGCTCCCTTCAAGGATTGTACAATCTATTTGGTAAGATAAGATTAACGTTAAAAAATTTTTAGGGAAAAAACACAAAGCTACATAATATCAAGTACCAGTTTGTATGGTATATGTTATTATTTAGGACAAAGGTGTCAGATGTATGGCACACTTTTCAGATTCTCTACCTCCCCATTAAAATTGAGAAATATTTAACAAAATGAACATACAATGTAACATAGACAATGTTAATTTGTGATTTTTCTAGGTCAGTATGTGTCCTGTAGGGATTCTTATGTATCATTTACCAGTCCCCTTTCCATTTGACACCACTGCTTTAGGAAATTGGACAAAAGGAAATCTAAAAAACATTGGAATATTTGAAGAAGGGTATGTAGAGGAGGTGGGATGGGCACTGTGATCATAGAATTTAGGAGGTTAGAATTAGAAGGATCCTTGGCAGACCTATCCATCCCAGATCATTAATTTTATAGATAAGGGAACTGAGGGTAGGGATTTACCATAGGTAGTATGAATATAATAGCTAGGACTTGAACCTAGGCTGCCTGACCAGTAGAGCTCAATATAATGAGTTTAAACTTTGTTTTTTAAAAAACTGCTTCTAAATCTACTTGATTATACTCTGATCCAGCCCACATCCCACCATCTTGTCTCTAGGGTTAATATGAGAGAGGTCAAATGCTTTGTTGAAATGCAAGCATATCACATCCATAGCATTCCCCTAAGCTACTCATTAAGTAACCCTGTCCAATAAAAATTGGTGAACTCTAAGCAGAGATATAATCAGAAAGAGGGAGAAAGATATGGATAAAGCAGAAAGTCTTCTGGGTCATACCCATACATGATTGGAAAAATGGGTGGCAGAGAAGGCAGTTTATCCTCATTGGTGCAATTTCACTTGGCAGCTCCTTGAAGGAACTGGAGATGGGGGCACTGTCAGGCAAAGAGTGTAGAAATGGAACAAAAAAGGGGGCAGATGGACTTTTGAAGAGTGGTGGAATGCTTTTGGTAGAGTCACAACGAGGAACTCTGAAATACCCAATAGGAGGAGTATGGAAGTGTTTGTCCTTCTGGATGAAGTTTTGCAAATAACTATTGAAAAGAGGCAAAGAAGAGTTGAGGGAGTTGTAGCAGAGCTTAAGTGGCAAGAGGAACAGGATAGTGGTAGGATTCTTCTGATGCACTCAACCCAAATATCTCTTCAGAAAGGGATGGATCATAGCAATGGATTGGGATCTTAACCTAATGGTGCATAGATGTACATCACCTAGAAGACCACTAAGCATTCAGACAGGCAGGAGAAAGCAATCTCACATCATGTCAGTACTCTGGATCCAAGTTATAGCTGCTCTCCTCCCTCATTATTTCTGTCTTTCATTGTACAGATATCTGATAGCAGATATTCTGATAAAATTCTTCTCTAGGTTTATAATTTGATGAAGAGAAGAGAAACCCAGGAGAATGTCATTCATTTCATTCTAGTTCTATTCTTCCATTAAGTAAAATCTTTCTTTCATATTTGAACCTAAGTTTGCTATTGCCTGGTTGACTGATCTCTTTATGTGGTTCTCTGGCATAGTTCACCAGATAAAGGTCACAGTGCTGAGTATTTGTTTAAACTGATAAGTATTCCTTTAATCTTCATAAATGCCTTTTTAGGTTTCTTTGGGGAAGCCATAGGGCTTGGAAAGGAGGGGGTTGAAGGAGAAAAACAAAACCAAAAAAATAACCAAGTCAGAATTTTGTTTTCTTTGTGGTTTGATTTGTTTGCAGTCGAGGTAAGCTGAAATAAGATTTTATTGCTTAATGCATGTTTTTAAGAGAGTCCTCCATCTGCCTTGGTAATTAGAGCTGTAGCTCATTAGTCACGGTATGTGAGGACAAGACTTGTGTAGGTTCCACTAAACAACATAACACCCATATTAAAATAGCGTGAGGGGCTGTCAAAACAATCTTCAGCAATACCCAGTAGCTTCACTAAATGGTGTCTTCCTGATCCCTCTTACTGGTACTGACCTTATCCCAAGGACATCACTAAATGGACCTTGCCTGATCCCTCTTACTTGTACTGACCTTATCCCAAGGACATTATATGGTACCTTATTCTGCTCCTGTCTAAAACACTTACCACTGGTTTTTGTATGTAATGGTTGTCTATTCTCTCATGGTTGTAGTAATTCTTTCATTAGACTGTAAGCTCTTTGAGGGCAAGGATTTGATTTAACTAAATATTTTTTTCCTGTCCTCAAGGACATAGTTGGTGGTCCCTGCAAGTAATGTTTGGTAAATTGAATCAAATCCTTTCATTGCAGTATTTGAGATTTGATAGCATGCTGTGTTTCCAGATAGCACAATCCATATCTTCTGACCATAGTGGGAGTTGGAGGGATTGCCTTGATTAATAACTGACTCCAGAGAGTCCCAGGTTAAGAAACAAGACTAGATTTGGAAACAGATTGATTACAGGCAAATTTTCTTTTACTTGGGGAAGACATATCCTTGTAGAGATACCCTAGAAGAATAAGGCTTTCTTGCTCTTGAGAAGTTCGGTACAAATCCAGTAAATCTCATTGTTTGGTTGAGAATGTGGGGACCTCTAGATCAGGGATGGACTTCTCTCTGTTTTTCTCCTCAATGGTTATCCTCTCCTCCTTTCCTGGTGTTTATAAGACCTGTCTGCTTCCTTAGTCATCTTTACCACTCCTTTTTATTCGTAGAGCAATTCTTTAGGGAATCCCTTTGGGTCCCAAAGCACTTATTGCCTTATTTTTTTCTCTTGAATAACAGGTGGCATTGCTATGTTTAACTAATAAGAGTCTCTGATATGTTGGAGCAATGAGGATTTAATAGCTAAGGTCCAGGTATTCAGTTAGGCATTCCGTGCCCTTTGCAGTCTGTCCCTATACTGGCTACTTAAAGTGATCTCTCATTGCTCCCTGCTTCTGCCCTAGTAAAGGCAGGCTTCTTTTTTTCTTTCTTCTATGTATATAGTATATGTGTGATCTATACACTATATACTTTGCATATATATTCTCTGTATATAGTGCCCTTGGTAATATGGGGAATTCTAGCCAAGGACTCTCCTCCATTCCAAACCATCCAGACCCTTGAAGCCCAACTTAAATCCTTCCTTATGTCCCAGCCTTTCTGGACTTCTCCAGTCTCCCCTGATTTCTTCTTTCTCTGAACACCTTTTCTAATCTGTATAATCTAACCATGAATTATCCATTGTCATTCATGTTTTGGAACCATAGGCTCTAAAAGTTGGAAAGAACTGAAACCAAACTCTTTCATTTAATAGATGAGAAAATGAGATCCAGATCAGGAAAATGGTCTGGTCCAAGGCACACAGGCAGTAAACAGAAATTTGAACTCAGGCTTACTGACTTTGAATCCAGTGTTGTACAATTCAACAAACATTTATTAAGTACCAGCTGTGTATCAGTCATGTTCTATGGGCTGTATATCTGAGATCACATAGGCAGTAAGCAGCAGAACTGAAATTTGAATCAGGCTACTTTGAATCTCATGTTGTATAATTCAACATTTATTAAGCAACAGTTATATATACGAGTCATTTGCTGTAAGTACAAAGAAAATAATTAAAGTTCTCATCACCTTCAAGGAACTAATATTTTGGTGCACCTTGATCTTCTTGCCTTTTCAGGAAGAATATAAGTTCCCCAAGGTCAAGGATGGCTTGTAATCCCCTCTGGATGTTGACAGTTTAGACATACAATAACCATTTTGTGGATACTTACTGACAAGTTGAACTGTAGCCTTAAAAATTCCTTAGATTTGTATTTCATGTTGACAGTGGTATAAATTAGTTTTTTTGTAAATGATTTGTGCACTCAAAATTCTGATGTAGTTTTCTTGAAATAAGGATTATATTCATGTATAGTATAAAGAGAGCATTCCTAGTACAGAGGCAGTATATGCAAAATAATTTTGAAATTTCAATGTTAGCAGTAGACAGAATTTGCTTTTTGCTGTCTTTTTCTTTCTTTACCTCTCTCCTGCTTCCTGGTAACCACCTCCCGACACAACCTGTTTCTATCTCTTCCTCAAAGTGGTTCTTTAAATTACATTTCCTCCAATCAAGACCCCATTCCCTCTATATGACAGACCTTCCTTAGATGGTATGAAATTAAAGTAATTCACTATTGAAGTATAAATGATGTGTTATCCCTGCTCTGGCCTCATTTCTCCCATTCCCACTCTCACTGGAAGCTTGGGTCCCTGGGGCATCTTCCCTCAGAGTAATTGGCCAAGGATTAACCTCCCCACCCCAGGGGCCCGGGAATAAGAGGTTTCTTGTATCGTCCTCCTGAGTGTCCCTATCCAATATACTCCCCATTATCACTCAATCAGTACAATTCTATTAGCTTTTACAAACTAGATTGACTGAAAAAGTATTGCTAGAATGGTCATTGTAAAACTTTCTCCCCAAACTGGGGGTGTACTTTCCTTTTGTACATACAAGGGGAGGATGGATTCTGGCTTAAAGTATAAGTAGCAGTGAGGTACAGCTGTAGAAAACATAGTCAATATCTCCTGTCTCTTGGACCTGGCTATCCATTGTAGAATCATTTCCCCCTATGTATAGCTTTCAGTTGAACTCCAAGTGCTGATGTCTTTCTAGCATTCACAGGAGCATCTCCTTCCATCATGAGGAGTCAGAATTCCTGAAGCTGTCATCATCTTTGGAGAACGATCTCCATCTCTAGCTACTTCCTCTGACATTGACTATTCACACATTGACCCCTCTGTTGCTAACTGGATACTCCATTTTAATTCATCTGAGATTAAAAATGAATAAACACAAGAGAAATGGGTGCATTATAGCCACAGATACATTATTTGCATGCTTCTTCGGGCATCTGCTGGTTATTCTCCCCCTCAGGTACCCAGTGGTTCCTGGCAGTACTACCTCATTAACCATGAAAGAAAAGAAGTAAAAGGGCCAAAGGGAAGGAGTAAGTTCATACCTTTTGTGTATATACTCGGTTCTCTCTTAGCAACTTTTATCAACCCTTCTGGCTCCTCATTCAACCAGAAGACTTCATCAACATACAGAACTGATCCCATAATCACTATGGACTAAGCTATTCCAAAGAGTCCCAAACCTCTATAACTATCTGTTATATAACTATATCTGTTATAGAAATGCCTCTTTCAACTATCTTCTCATGCATTAAGTCCTGAAGCCAATCAGGGCTGTCCCTGACTGGATTCTTATTGATTGATCTCAGTTATACTAGGCTTAACCTTGCCATGGAACAATTTGCCTTTTAAAAGAAGAGTTCTTTAATAGTCAAAGTAAATTTATGGAATGACTCAGGAGATATTTTGGGGAAAGGATGTACTTCTCTGTTAAGCCCCCTGAAAGATTTCTAGTCCCAGCAATTTTAGCTCAAAATATTAATTGCTAAGAAAAACATTTTCTGAATTAAAAAAAATAAGTTAAACAAGGAAATTCTTTTTTTTTAAGGAATTTCAGAAAACTTGGTGGGGTTTTCCCATTTTTGCAACTCCAATAACTAACAACATGTTTTTAACCATAAATCCAAAATTGTCCAGTCCTGTAAACCACATGGGATTAGATCACTTTCTAAATCATATTTTCATGGCTGAGCAGAAGTGAACTTTTTGTGGTAGAACCCGGATATACCAGATGACCCCAAGGCACTGCCAAAAAGACTGGTCAGTACCAGAAAAACTTGGGTCAGCTGACCGGTTTTAGAGGAGGAGCAGTTTAGATCTGTTTGGCTAAAAAAATACATTGAAATGGCTAAGAGGACTCTGAATGCCAGTTTTTCTGGGTGTGGCCAGAAAATCCACAAAATGAAATAGAAAAAGCATTATGTTCTCATGCAATCATAATACAGTTTCTGTTTGTTACCTGGAATTCAGATAGTACAATCATACTTTTTTTTCAAGAAACATAGGGCAACAGACAAGAAAAACATTTGTTGTTCAATCATGTCTGACTCCTCATGACCTCATGGACCATACTGTCTATGGAGTTTTCTTGGCAAAGATACTGGAGTGGTTTGCTATTTCCTGTTCCAGTGGATTAAGGCAGACAGAGGTTAAATGATTTGCTTGGAATCATTCAGCTAGTAAGTTATCTAAGGCCACATTTAAATTCCAGTCTCCCTGACTTAGTTCTCTATCCGCTGAGCTATCTAGCTGTATTCAAGGTAAACAGGTTAAATGACTTGAACAAGATCACACAACTAGTAAGTGTCTGAGAACAGATTTGAAATTGGGTATTCTTGACCTCTACACCTAGCACTCCTACCTGTCCCAAGAAAAATATAACTTTAGAGTAGTTAAGGATATTAATGGCCATCTAGCAAGAAAAATATAACTTTAGAGTAGCTAAGGATAGTAATGGCCATCTAGCCAATCTCCTTCATTTTACAGGTAAGGAACATGAGGTTCAGAGAGAATAAGGGATTTGTTATGGCCATGCAGCCAGAGGGAGGATTTGAACTCAACTTTTCCTGGCTTAAGGACTCTTCTGCTTACTATTGCTACATATGTAACATTGGGCAAGACATCTCACCTTTTTTCAGCCTCAATTTCCTCAACTGCAAAAAGAGACTTTTGAACGAGGTATATTTTAAGATGCCCTCTACCTCCAGATCTCTCATTCTGTGATAATCCTAAACTGGTTTCAGGGATTGAGTCTAAAATATATAGAGAATTGACTTAAATTTATAAGAAGTCAAGCCATTCCCCAGTTGATAAATGGTTTTCAGATGAAATCAAAATCATTTATAGTCATATGAAAAAATGCTCTAAATCATTATTAATAGGAGAAATGCAAATCAAGACAACTCTGAGGTACCTCTATATTCCTCTCACATTGGCAAAAATGATAGGAAAATATAATGATGAATGTTGGAGGGAATTGGGAAAATTGGGACATTAACACATTATTGATCGAATTGTGAAGTGATCCAATCATTCTGAAGAGCAATACAGAACAATGTCCAAAAGGCTATCAAATTGCACACTCTTTGACGCAGCAGTGTCTCTACTGGGCCTGTATCCCAAAGAGATCTTAAAAAAAGGAAAAGGACCCACATGTGCAAAAATGTTTGTGGCAGCCCTTTTTTGTAGTGGCAAGAAACTGGAAACTGAGTGGATGCCCATTAGTTGGGGAATGGCTGAATGTGTATGAATGTTATGGAATATTATTGTTCTGTAAAAAATGACCAGCCCGATGATTTTAGAGAGTCTTGGAGAGACTGACATGAACTGATGCTAAGAAAAATAAGCAGAACTAGGTGATCATCATACACAGCAATAACAAGATTATGCGATGATCAATGTGATAAGTGAATTCCAATGGTCTCCTGATGAAGAAAATCATACTCAGAGAGAGGACTTTGGGGACTGAGTGTGTGTAATACAACATAGTATTTTCACTTTTTGTTGTTTGCTTGCATTTTATTTTCTTTCTCATTTTTTTCCTTTTGACTTGATTTTTCTTGTGCAGCATGATAATTGTGGAAATATGTATATAAGAATTACATGTTTAACATATTGGATTATTTGCTTTCTAGGGGAGGGGATGGAGGGGAAGGGATAAAAATTTTTGGAACACAAAAATTTTTAAAGGTGAATATTGAAAATTATCTATGTATATGTTTTGAAAATTAAAAGCTTTAATAAAAATTTTCAAAAATTAAAAAAAAAATTAAAAACAACATGGAAAGGATGATGGTCTAGTCACAGGAATAATTTAACCTAATCCTTTATGTCTTCTGAGTCTGTCTGCAGTTCCAGACAATGAAAATTCATGTTCAAAGTATCCATCTCAATCAGTTTATTAAATGAACTCTTTATATTTTATAAAGCAGGAAAATGGACTCATTTTATAATTATGTTTGTTCAGTCTTAAAGTTTGGGAGTTAGGGAAAAGGAGGTAGGGAATTGTTCTAGCTCATTCTCAGCCAAGCAAAAATTTAAACTTACCAGATCTCCTTCATTATGGCCCCTACTCATGTATTTTCCATTTTTTCTAAAAATCTTAGTCCTTCAATTTCCCAACATTATTATAATTTCATAGGATCAACTAGACAGGGATTTTAAACCATTTTGGTTTTATGGATCCCTTTTACAATCCAGTCAAGTCTCTGGGCACCTTCTCAGAATAATGTTTTTTAAATGAATAAGATAAAGTGCACAGGGTTACAAATAAAACCAATTATATTGAAATACAGTTGTCAAAATATTTTGACAATTTTACAGACAGACAAGTTTATAGACAAAATAAATTTATAGACCCCAAGTTAAGATCCCTTTAGGATTTTAGGACATAAAGATCTTCTAGTCCACTTCATCTTCTCATTTAAATCATTTGTTCCACACAAATGAATTTTCCAGATAACCAAATCTTTCTCCTCTGTAAGCAAAGAAACTTCATTACTGTAACCTGATTTTTGAGGTAAATTCTTCTAAAATGAATTACGTACTTTAAAAAATAGTTTGCTAAAATTAGCTTAACTTATTCCTTGATGATTCAAGATCCTTGTAATTGTCAGAAGCAGCTCTAGTATATAGAATTGTTTGCTCAACATTAAATGCCCTGCTAGGTGGTGTAGTAGATCTGGAGTTTGAATTGTGCCTTGAACTTCTGCTGGCCTTGTGACCCTAGATTGGCCACTTAATCTTTCTCACCCTGAGTTTCTTCGGTTGTAAAATAACAAGATTGGTTTCTAAGGTCTCTTCAAGCTCAAAATCCTATTTATTTACTTATTTTAATTCTTGAGGGAAAATAAACATTTTTAAAGATTGCACATGAAACTGCAAATCTATTATGTACGATTTGCTGTTTCACATGCACACACACACACACACACACACACACACACACACACACAAATATGCCAAATTAGGACCCAGATAATCAAGCTTCTCCAAAATTGCCTGAGTTGAGGATAAATGGTCTCTAAGCAAGATCCATAAAGACCACTCTTGTTTTCTAAATAATAATAGCTCACATTTCTGTATCACTTAACAGTATGAAGAACTCTTTCCCCACAATAACCCAGTAAGATAGGTCAAAGCTGGAAAAGACATTATTGATTTTCTAGCTCAACATGCTCATTGTACAGATGTGGGAAACTGAGGCTTGTTATGGGGAAGTGATTTGCATTGTCATGCAGCAGCAGACCCAAATTTTCTAGTTCTAGAGCTAATGCTATTTCTAGGATGTGGTGATATCCTATATTATTCCCCTTTTACTGACAAAAAAATTTGAGGCTCGAAGACTTGCCTGTATCAAATGTCAAATATCTAGTGACTGATGAGTTGAAAATTTAAAATAGATTGATTTGCTCCAAGCCCAGTATTCTTTTTGGTATTTTGTTGCATATTAATTTGATATGTCATTTATTTTCCTTATCTCTGCAGGAATTGTTCTTCCCCATTCCTGGCTTAAAATGAATGCTCCTTGAGAGCAGGGGGGATAGCTTGGTTTTATCTTTGTGTTCTCAGCACCAAGGACAGAGCCTAGTGCCTAGTAACTACTTAATAAATATGCTTATCAAATTGAATCTCACTCTCTCAACTCCCTGCATGAACTTGAATGCATGAACTTTGTGGCAACTATTTTGGTTGTTCAGAGGCCTTTTTGACTTATTTCTGGGCTCTCTGTAAAATTATAATTAGTCGATTTTGCCATGTAAGTGATATCCAAACACATGGGGCTGCATAGTGCTTCCCATTTGAGTATATTTTTATACAATTTCTTCTCTCATTTCATCCTTCCAACTATCATAGATAGCCAGCAATAACCAACATGTGTTTATTACTACTTTGTAGAGTGCTTCGTCTTAATTCTGAACCTATCACATGATGCTGAAGTATAAAAGTCCTTTGCATAGGTCATCCCTTTAGTACATCTTAAGGTCTTTGAAGGCAGGGTATGTATCATTCATCTTTATATTTCCCCTTACACTTAGTAGTTGCTCGATTAATATTTATTGAATGACTGGATGACTACTTCTACTTGTAAATGAGAAAACTGAGGCATACAGCTATAAAATGATACCCTAAGGTCACCCTGCTGTCTTAATGTCAGAGCCTTGTCTTAAGACCTGTAGACTTGGGATTTTTCTATTAAACTGTATTGCTGAAATATAGCATATGATAGTCTATGGTATTCTCATTGCCATTCTTTGGAAAGGTATAGTAGAGTAAAGGGCCAGAGAGGGCAGCTGAAATGAACAAGGAAATTGGGTATGAGACAGAGGGAGTTGGCAGGAAATTGAGAATTAAGGTTCATCAGTATAAGAAGTGACTAAGATTAGGTTTCATTAGTCTTGAAAAAGAAAAACTGAGGATGAGTATTTAATTAAATCCTTCAGAGGCAAAAATGACACGGATTGGGTAAATACAGATTTGTCCATAAATTTTAGGAATCTTAGGACTATGTGCCCAGAGCTATCAGACTGAAAAAAGTCATTTTTAGGGCAAACAAAAAGTAGAAATATTAGAGTTCAAAACAAGTGTGGGGTGATTTACCTCTAGAAGTGACAATGGATTGAAAATGGAAGCAGATTCAAGGAGTATTTAAAAACTCAATTATAAGAGATAGATATGTTTGGGGGACATATTCTTAACCTTCAGTGGTTTGACAGTGGGCAGAACAATTGAATCTTCCCTCATATAACTTCTGAGTGGTCCTGTCAAAAACAAAACACAGAGCTGATAGTCTGACCTAGCCTAGACATTTTTACATTTTTATTCCTGTTGCTTATTACACTAACCAGTTAATCAACAAGCATTTATTTAACAGTTTTGTTGTTATTCACTCATTTTTCAGTTATATCCAACTCTTCACAACACTGTTTTGGATTTTCTTGGCAAAGATATTGGAGTGGTTTGCCATTTCCTTTTCCAGCTCATTTTACAGATGAGGAAACTGAGGCAAACAAGATTAAGTGACTTGCCCAGGACTACATAGCAAGAAAACCTCTGAAGCCAGATTTGAACTGAGGAAGATGAGTCTTCCGATTCCTTGACCAGTGCTCTTTATCCACTGAGCCACCTGCTGATTCATTTAGCACTTGTTTTCCCCCCTGTAAATTATTGTTAGTGTTAAAAGTCGAGGTACTCTGTGAAAATTGTAAATCTGACTTTGGTATCTTCTTTTAGAGTCCCTCTCCTTCAAGTCACTCCTTTTTGGTTTGTGCTCCTTACCATCTTTTCTGGTAGATCTTAAACCTGGTTAGCTTTTAGTTAATACCCAAAGAAATATTTTACATTTTAATAGGGTGTTTCAAAAGAGTACTAAGCCACCAAGACTCAAAGAAATGGCTTTCTAATTTTGGAACACCAGGGACAAATACTAATACTAATAATGAACACCACTGATTTAGCTCTTTAAGACTTACAAAGTACTTTACTTATAACTTCTTAATAACAATCCTTTATAAAGTAACTGCTGTTATTATTCCTATTTTACAAATGAAGGAACTCATTTTGAATGATTTGTACAGGCTCACATAGCTAATATGTGCCCCGAATATACCTGTCTTTTGTAGTTGAGTTTCTAAATACTCCTTGAATACATACTTATATTCTGTCTGATACTAGCTCTGATTTATACTTTGTACAATGATGAAAGGCTAAATCTAACAATCCTTTGTGTGAAAACCATGATGATTGGCTGGAGGGGGGAGGAGAATGGAGAGGGAGAAAGCCCTAGTGAGGTGAACCAAAACACAATCAGAATTAGATTTCTTCTACCCAGAACCCTTCAGCTCCTCAAGGGACAATGCTTTTAACACTACAATAATATCCAAGCCAATCATTTAATTAGATTCGTCCAACCTGGCATAGCCAGAGAGCTAGCTTTGTACATCTGTCACTACCCACTCTGTATGAGTCATCCCCAAACTTATCAGCTCAGATCACACAGCCTTGTGAAGCAATTACCAGTCCGTCTTCCAAGAGGAGCTCTAGACAAAAACAACAGACTGGTGTACAAGAGGAGGAGGAGAAAAAGAAAAAAGAAGGAGAAGGTTACAAACAGAGGGAAATGGATGGGCTTCAAACGGGGCTTGATTTAGATGATCCTGTCCCAGGGACCCATGGAAAAACCCAAGATCTGAAATCCATTGGTTCAGTAAGTAGACTGTTCATTGAGCAACCTCACAAACCTTGTTGAAAATCTTCATGTGTACAGGTATGGGATGGGGCAATAAGGGATGAAAGGAGTTCATATGAAAAAAATCCAACATTTATAGTGGATTGCAATCTCAATGGGAGTCAACAGTGTGTTATAGCATTAGTATTTTTGGCTGCCCTTTTAGGTTTCATAAGAGAAACATGTTCAGAACAATAGAGGTAGTAGTCCATATGTACCATATCTATACATATGGAATATTGTTGTCAATCCTAGGTATACTACATTTTAGCCATTATAAGTCATAATATTTGCAAAAGAAAAATGACAAAAATAGGATATGAGGAGATTAGAGAGAGTATTGTAAAAGCATTGATACAAGAGAATGTTAAGTCTTATGTGGCAACTAGAAAAACTTCATGACCTGACCTTAAAAATTTAATAAGTACTAATTGGTCAAGTTTTCATATGGATGAGCTCACAGACAGTGGTTCTGAATTCATGATTGATCTTTTGAGCAACTGACAATACATTGAATACTTTCAGTAGCTTCATTCAAAAGTGGCTATTATTTGGATAATCTAGACTGCACAGCCTAAGAATTCATTTAATAACTTGGAAAATGGGTGCAAATTCAAGGTGGACAGTCTGCCCAGTATAGGTGCTGATAATTGCCATGAGAATGACCTTGGAAGACGCTACTACTATCATCTTCAAGTTGCAGGAAAAAATCCAGTTAAGATTTGTTGCAAAAATTTACAGAAAAGGAAAAATAGCTGTTGAAATTTTAACCTAAGACATTGAGATAAAAAACAGCTGAACCTCAAAGAAAAACAACACTCAGACAAATGAGGGTTGCTTTTGTGTTTTCAATATATGATAAGTAATACATGGATCCAGTTCCATGCAGGGGCTTGATCTATCACTTAACTTTTCTTGTGAAAATCTACACTTCAGTGACACCTTGATTAATGAGATTCAATCACATAAGTCCAATTAGAAGGTCACTTAAGACCCCATCACTTGACTTTAGTTGAGTGCTAGAGTCCCTTTCAACCCTGAGACTCAGTAATTCTTGTTGCCAACATTAGAAGACCTGGAGCCATCTAAGAACAGACTTCTTGTTTATAGTTGTTTCGCTTCTTTGTTCTATGCCCATCAGCTCTTTTTATTGGTTGCCCTGAGCTTTTAGCAACCGACTAGGGAGTTGGGACTGGGGCTGGCAACTTATATGAAAAAGACTGCATTAAAAGAAATTTAGTGCCTTCTCTTTGCAGATACCAGATTGAAATAAGACAAAATACCTGCAAGGAGTTTACAGTCTTATGGAAAGTGGTGATGGTAGCTGTGGTCATGGCATAAACACAGATAGTTGTATTATAAAGTCATCCATTATAAAGGCAGCTAAGTGGAGCAGTGAATAGAATCTAGGTATGAAGTCTTGAGTTCAAATCCATCCATAATTATATAAAAATATATGTATACATATGCACACACAAAAAAACTGTTACTAAACTTGTGTTTGCCTCGTTTTCCATATCTGTAAGAATAGAGCTTACCTTCTGAGATTGTTATGAAGATCAGAAAGTTCTTAAGTCTTCCAAGGTTGTGTTTACAATGTTATTGTTATGGTATAAATTGTTCTTCTGGTTCTCTTCACTTCACAAAGATGAGCTTATTGATTATGAAAAATGCTTCCTAGTCCATCAACAGATTGGGTCATATACTCCCTTGTGCTAGAAGCACATACATGCACATGCTCCTGAAACAGGAACAAAACCCTAAACCCAGTCACTCAGACTTTCTTGTTTCTGATAGCACCACGACACCACCCTTTGCCTAGGACTCTGATGTATGCAATGATGGGATTGCTTTTGATGCTTTTTTATTTCTCTCATCTCCTATCCACCAAGCCACTGAGTTCTATCAATCGTTCTGCCACATCATGCTCCCAGCCGTTTCCTCCCACCCAAGCGTTCAGAACCACTTATTTCCCCAGTTCTGGTGCATGCTGTGTGGGGGCTATGAAGCAACATGAGTCACAACCTTAGACTGATGCAGACATCTGTGAACACCCCCACATCCTGAGTGGGGGAGACTAGGGAGCAAACCCCAAAGGAGCCACCATCCCTGCTTCTCCCATCCTCAGAAGCCTCTCCCCTGCATCTTCCTAGCTTCTAGCCATAGGCCAACTCTACCCAAAATAGGTCAGCTTCTCCCCACTATGTGGCTTTTAGAACTCTGCTCAAAGAAGTGATGGTATATCTACTGTTGCCCTCAGCTTTAAGAAATATCCCAGCATTCCCAAAAAGTCTTTTGGGTGGGACAACACAAGTTGTTCTTTCTATGTTCTGGGATGCAATTCAATTTTTGTATATTGAGGTGCTCCCCACCCTCAAAACGCAAAGCAAAAATGATATATTTTCAAAGCATAAGAGAAGAAAAGCCCATTTGACTTAGTGGTGAGCCAAAGTAGCTAATTGTTTTATTTCCAAAATGACAGTCGTCATTATTATCGATAGAATTTATATAGTACTTTAAGGCTTGCAAAGCACTTTACAAATATCTAATTTGATTCTCACAAAACTCTGGGAGATTGGTGCTATTATTTTTCTCATTTTATAGAGGCAGAGTTAATTGATTTGTCCAGGATCATACAGCTAGGAAGTGTCTCACATCTTTTTAATTCCAGCTCCAGTTCTTTTTCTTCTACACCACTTAGCTGCCACCTTATTTCATAAAGCAGAATATATCCTTTTAAGTAATAAGAAATTTCAGTGTGCCTGTTGAGAATATCTTAATGGAGGCCTCTACTCCAAAAGGTTGATGACATAGTAAAGAATTTTTATGAACAAAATCCTAAGTTTGGGTCTTCTTACCAGTATGACCTTCCACAAATCACTCTACTTTGTCCCCAGCATCCCCATCTGTAAAACAGGGCATTGGACTTGATTTTTAAGGCCCTTGTAGCTTAAATCTTTTTCCTCTAATCAATCCTCTTTATTCCTGTTGATATTATTGTTATGTAACTTTCCTTACTACTTTTCTTCTAACAGGTCTTCCTGATATCATTTCTCCCCACCTTTAAACTATTTTGCTGACCTTTTGCCTAAAAATGTTTTTTAATGTAAAGATCTGGTCGTGTTACTCTGCTCTAGAATCTTCAATTTGTCCCTATCACTGTTTATTTTTCTGGGCCCTCCATTATGTAATACCACCCTCCTTTTCTGGCTTCATCATCAGATATTTTCCTCGGTTCATTCTGTGCTCCTGCCAAGCTCATCTGTGGAATCTGTACTCCTACCAAGCTTGCTCTCTCTTCCCCAAAACATACTATACCAACTCCTGCCTCCATGCTTTGTTAATTAGTGCTCCTTCTGCCCAAAATGGCCTCCCTTCATCTCCTTTTCTCTTGAATTCCTTTTTATTCTTTGATGTCTATTTCTGAGTGTCCCCTCTGTGAAGTTTTCCTCAATCCCTCATGTTATTTGCCCTAAAAATCATACAGCACTTTGCTTGAAAATCTTTAATGCAATTATAATGTATGATTTTTGCATTATAGTTAACAGAGAAGGTTACATTAGTAGGGCTCAAACAGTTGAGGATGGATATCTATTGATAGCTTCACCTTGCTCCTTTCCTTCCATAGTCCTACCTCATGACCTGAGGCCCATAGAATTCTTTATAACAAAAATATGAAAAGAAATCATAGCATCAGACCATCTGATCAAACTTCCTCATTTTACCCATGAGGAAACTATAGTTCAGAGAGGGAAAGTAACTCCCTCAGTCCCCATAGGGAGCAAGTGGCCAAGGTATAGGGTTAAATCTCAGATCCTTGGGGTCACTGTCCAGCACTTTTCCCACCACAATGTACTAGATAGTCCTTGTGTTCTCTGTCTCTGCACTTAACTTAAGGAAAATGCCCCTTTCCCTTGTACTTCTGAAAGGCCAGAGTTCATGATCCTTTGGGGAAAGGGCTAGAGGGTTGAAGGGAGCACTCCTTCTGAATGGATTAGCCACATGTCCAGGATCTTATCAGGGCAAAGGGCAGAGATTTTGGGCCCCTGAGACTCTGTGATATCTGCTGAAATCAGGAGCAAATCAGGAAACTCATCTGATGTGAGATAAACACTGTGGCAGATGTTGCTGAGAATTTCACTTAAGGGAAGGTCACCGATTCAAGGCACCTTTTGATGAATCTGTTGTTTTTTTTTTTTAACTTAAGAACTAAAAGTCCTAAATTTTTCTAAAGGTGGATATGATTAATAAAGATGGAAAGCACATATTTAAGGAAATATTTCTCCTTGGGCTCAGTATAAGTGAATCCAATGAAGGCATACACTTGCTCAGACATAGACCAATTCACTTATCCTGTAAGCGAATGATTTATATGAGAATGCATAATTAATTAATTCCTGACTTTGACCTAGAATCCAGGTTGCTACTTACTCACTCCAGGCTCACACCATCAACTGTGATCCAGCTGCCAAAACACCAGAACATCCCAAAAAGTTGTAGGCAGGGATATGAATTTTTCAGCCACAGTTATTGACAAAAACTATCTTTAGTGCCATAAGTTTCATTCTCTACACCAAGGAGAGTACAGGGAATACCCTCGCTGATGAAATCATAGATTCTGAAACTGCTGTTTCATAAAAGTGTGAGGGCAATAAGCTTTTGGCTCCCTTGCCTTCTAAAGCGGATATATCCCAATAGTGTAATTGATATACCCAAACCCAAATGCTTACGTGAGTAAAAGCCTCCATTTTGCCATTAGATTATAAAATCAAAAGCTATCTTTTTCAGCTTCTAGCCAAGGGCTAGACTTGTGATTGATTCTCAATAAATACTGATTAATTAATTGGCTAGTTAGTGAGAATTGAGATTTTTCCATCCTCAGTGTTTCAGGGTTTGAAATTTCCTCAGGACCTTGTCTGCATTTGGGTTTTGCTGCCACAGGATGGCAATAAGGCCTCATTAGCTGGGCATTTTCTGAACAGCTGCCTTTGCCTCAGGCCTGGTATTTTTTTTTTTTTCTTTCTTTTTTTTAAATCAGGAGTCAGTTTGATACTGTGGAAAAACTAGTGATTCAGGAGCCTTGGACCAAAAAGTGAAAAGTACACTGTTCTCAGAGCCAGGAGATGTGACTTCTGATTCCAGGTGTGATTCTGCTCAGTAACCTCCATTACACTCTTAACAACTTACCCATAATAGTCAGAAACTGCTCCAGGGACTTCCCTGGTGTATCTTTGGCCACTATCTAGCAGCAAGATCTGGGATATCATTCTGTTTCTCCAAGCCTCGGTTTCCTTATCTGATTAATGGGTAGAACGAGCCCAGCTTTATCTCACAGGGGTATCATGAGGATAATGTGACATGATGTGTGAAACTACTTTTTAAAATGGTAAATGATATACAAATGTAAATAATTCTGTAGAGGAACATCGAATTCAATAGCCATTAAACATTTATTAAGCACCTATTATGTAATTTTGTGCTAGGCACTATACTAAAGAAGATGAGGTTTGTAGCTGTTCAGTTTTTTCATTTGTGTCCAACTCTTTATGATTCCATCTGGGATTTTCTTGACAGATAGTGGAGCAATTTACCATTTCCTTCTCCAGCTAACAATTCTGAGGCCAGATTTGAACTCAGGAAGAGAAGTTTAGAATTTAATTGGGTTTTACAAATGAGTGATAAAATATCAAGCCCGGAAGAAATGACTTTCTAATTTTGGAACTTCAGGGACAAATACTAATGCTAATGCAAATAATACTGGAGTGAGTAGCTCTTTAAGGCTTACAAAGTACTTTATATATATAGCTTCTTTGATTCTAATAACAACCTATAAAGTAAATGTTTGTTTCTAGTCCCATTTTGCAGATGAAAGAATTGATGCTGAATGAGATTAAGGGATTTGCAAAGGACGGGTATTCTATCCACTGTGCTACCTAGACAACAAGAACTGTAGGGTCCCAGATTTAAAGCTTCAAGGGATTTTTTTTTTTTAAATATCGAGTCCTACCCCTTTGTTTTATAGTTAAAGAAACCAAAACATGGAAAGAGAATTTAATTTCTTTGCCCAAGTTTACCTAGGTAGGATCTGTCAAATGACAATTGAAAAGTAGGATATTTTGACCCTATTTTACCACTAAATTGCCTTATAATTATGTTCATTTGTTTTTTCAGTCATGTTTGATTTTCTGTGACCTTTTTTGAGGTTTTCTTGGCAGAAATCCTGGACTGGTTTGTCATTTCCTTCTCCAGGTCATTTTTACAAATGAGGAAATTAAGGTAAAAAGGGTGAAGTGCCTTTCCCAGGGTCATAGGGTGCTATAAGTGTCTGGGACTGGATTTCAGTTTAGGAAGAATAGAATCTTCCCGACTCCAGGCCCAGCACATGTGCACTACGGCATCACCTAGAAGCCCTGGTAAGCAGAGACAAGTCACTTAGGAGGTTTCCCTGTTCTTTTATAGATGAGGAGGCTGATATCCACAGCTAGTGTTGGAGCCCATATCCAACCCTGGTCTTAGGATCCCAGATCCAACACTTTATACTACAATCTGGGGCCCCCAAACTTCTTGGGGTCTGAATTTCCTCATCTGTAAAATGAATGTCATGGATCAAATATTCTCTAAGGGTTCTTCCAGTTTTAAAATTCAGTAATTCCAGCTAGAGGGCCCAGTGGATAGAGTGCCAGGCTGGGGAGAGAAAGATTCATCTTTCCGAGTTAAAATCTGGCCACAGCTTGTGGGAAAATCACTTAGTCTTCTTTGCCTTGGTTTCCCCATCTGTAAAATGAGCTGGAAAAGGAAATGTCAGACCTCGTCAGTATTTATACCAAGAAAACCCCACAGGACTGAAAACTAACTAAACAGTAATTGCATAAAACAAATTCCAAAGATCTGGGCGTCCTGGATTCTCCATCTCTCACTCTTCAACAGAGGTCACTTTCTGGAACAAACATCAAAATCCTTAGTTGCGATCTCAATGGGAGGAATGATGGTTTTGATTGGATTCTTTGTTTCAACGTTTGCTTCTACTGGCTACATTCTTGGATTCTTTATATTGGGATGGAATTTTCTTTGCACTGGCTTCTCTGCCATAACTCTTGGAGTTACACGAATGATTGTCCCAGAAGAAATGGAGTGGTTGAGATCTTTAAGGATTGGTCAGAATACAACCCAAGCCATGCTGCAGGATAGAGACCAAATCTCCACCAGCCCACAGAGTACAACCACAAGCTCTAGATAGGTTTAACCTTTTTGTATTAGAATTTCTCTCTCTCTCTCTTCCTCCCTCTCTCCTTCCTTTCCTCCCTTCCTCTCTCCTTTCCTCTCTCCCTCCCTCCCTTCCTCCTCCTACTCCTCCTCCTCCTCCTCCTCTTCTTCTTCTTCTTCTTCTTCTTCCTTCTTCTTCTTCTTCTTCTTCTTCTTCTTCTTCTTCTTCTTCTTCTTCTTCTTCTTTCTTCTCTCTCTCTCTCTCTCTCTTTCTCTCTCTCTTTCTCTGTGTCTCTCTCTCTATGTTTCTTTCTCTCTCTTTTTGTTTCTCTCTCTCTTTGTTTCTCTCTCTCTTTCTCTCTCCCTCTTTCTCTCTCTATCTCTCTCTCTCTTTCTCTTTCTCTCTCTCTTTGTCTCTCATTCTCTCTGTGTGTGTCTCTGTCTCTTTCTCTGTGTCTATATACATACATATACACATACACACACATATACATGTATATACATAAACATGCACACATATACACTCCTATACATATACTCACACACATGCACACATATATACACATATTTACACACACATACATACTATACACACATACACATTCACAATATATACATGCATACACACATATGTGTGCAGACACATCACACATATACACATGCACAAATATACATATATGCACACGTGTACATTCATGTATGCATTTATGCATATACAGATAGATAGAAAGAAAAGCTCTGTTTGGGGAATAGAAAGACTTGGGTTGGGTGTCCTCTAAGAGCCTGACTTGCTTGACCTTGGGCTAGTCATTCAGGGGCTCAGGGCAGTAGCCCTGGGCAGAGCTCACTCCCTCAGCTTGGCACAGAAGCTGCAGAGGCGGGCAGCCGGTGGGCAGCCCTGCCATCAGCCCAGGGCCGTTTTTTAGAAGATGTACTGCTGAATGAAAAGACGCATCTGCTCCACAAATAGCAGTTGCAGCTGCAGTGCAGGGAAGACTCTGGGTTCTGCGGGAAGTGTTGCTTCAGCTCCCCAGCCAGCACAGACTCTGGTCAGTGCCATGGCAGAGATGTCCCTGCCCTCAGCCTGGAGATGGGGGAGCTCCCTCCTGATCTTTCCAGAGTAGGAAAACTCCTACAGGAGTTTGGGATAAATGATGATCGCCCTCCTTGCTCCATCTATCTCCAAGGGATGTTTTGAATCTCAAATAAAGCAATAGGTGTGAAATCCCTTTGAAAGAGCTCATTGTGTCATACAAATGCAGGATGTCCTCATGATGGTGGTGATGATACTGATGGTGGTGGAGGTGATGCTGCAGTAATATGGTACCTGTCCATACGGACCTGTTGCCAGGTACTTCTTCCTCTTGGGAATGATGTAGGTAGGTCAGATTCTTTCCAGCTTCCTTTCTAGCTAAACCTGTACATGACTCAGTTTTTTTAGTCTATACTTGCAAGTCACTTCTAACTCAGGAGCTGCAGAAGGACTTTGAATTGCCAAAGGACAGTAGGGATTAGGAGAGAGGAGTGAACTCTATTAGGTTGCCTAAAGTCTTGCCTTTTAGAAGTCTGCCATATGTACTCATGACTCAGTAGCCTAGGATCAATGATCCTGAGTCACCTGGTTCATCTCCCAGCTATTTAGGAGCTTTAAAAAGTTATTAATAAAGAAAAAAAAAGATTTGGTTTAGCTCCTATCTAGAGGGAAAAATGCTAAGATTTTTGGGCTGAGGTTCTTCTAATTCTGTGCCTTAGTTCTTCGAAGCTCCTTCCATTGCAACCCTCCATTTATGCATTTAATAACAGATATGAATCACAGAGCAATTATGAAGTCATGGTTTCATATGAAAGAGCAAGAATTAAAAGCAACTTAAGAAACAGAGGAGTCATATGGGAAATGTCTATTGACTGCAGGCATAGGGGAGGAGTTAAATCTTTACCACTTTGCACTGATCTTGGGGAAGAAAAAAAAATAAAAATACTAAATAACCAGAACTGGAGCTAAGCTTCTAATAGCTAGCCTTTGAATCTGCATTGTAAAATACCAAATCTGAATAGCAAAAAAAAAAAAAAAAAAAAAAAATACAGATGTCATTGCCATACTTGCTGTTGCCTGCCTCTTCAAATCCAAAACTGCATTTTGTCCCCAGCCTACTTTGTCCAGGGAAGATCTGTCTGAATTCATGATTACAAATGAATGAATTAAAAATCATTTGGAATTGCTTGCTATTTGGTGTAAGGACTATGCTATGCATTGGTGGTACAAAATGAAGAGCAAGGCAATGCCTGCTTTCAAGGACCTATCTTTCTCATGAGAGATGACATACATAAAAAGGGTTTTGCAGGATGAATGAAGGCCCGGGAGTCTACAAGGCAGTTACCAGGTAGGTGGCAAGACCTGGTGATCCAGAGAGTGCTGTAGAAGGATAGATGGCAAGACCAGGTCCTATTCCTATGCCAAAGCCTTCATTGTAGTGCAGACTCACATCTTGAAGGCTCTGTCAGTGGAGTACAAGTATAGGTAGTTCCTACCAAGATGGAAAAATATCTCCTCTGAGCATGGTGATCTGTTGACTGGTCCAAGGGCCAATCTTGCTAAGTTTGGAGAGTCTCATCACCAAAAATTTCATCACCAGGTGAGAATTTTTTCAAGTATTGTCTCTGAAGACATAGATTTAGTCTATGTCAGTGGGGGGGATATTCATACTGATGAAGTCTCAAATCCATGATTTATTTACTTATTATCATCACCATTGCTCCAAACTCAATAGGAGATAGTTACTATAACCTCTTGTTCCTTATCTATGTAACTCCCCCCAAACTCTCAGACATCCATAGGCAGAGAATGTAGTTGGTACTAGCCAGCACCCACATCCAGCAGCATAAAATGGTCACCCTTTTCAAGGTCCAGATATTTCTTCTAAAGGGGCCAGTTGCCACCTGAATAGAAAATAGAGCCATATACTTAAAGGGAGGAGCTCTTGGATGTCATTCACCATTCAGAAGGGTTAATATCACTGCACTCTCCCCTCTGGTAAATTTTGTATTTTCCTGCTTTTAAAACTAGTTTTGCTTTTCCCTGCTACATGAAATGTCTTCCTATCTTTACAGTTCTTTCTTTAGAACCTTTCTCAATGGCTCTTAGTCCAAAACGTCTTCCCAGCCGACTCCAGGATTCAATGATATCTAATTCCTCTGAACTCATAGTACTCTTGAGCTTTGCATGGGACTTGTTGCATAATAAACGCTTAATAAGTGCTCATTTCTTTCCTTCCTATTTAAGTTGTTCACTACCTATTTAGAATTAATCATAACATCTATTGTCCTGTATTTTTATGTGTATTTTAACTTTAATATCTTGGAATCAGAAATGTATAATTTATTTGATCTAAATTGGGTTGCCTTTCAGAATTACTTTTTTATAATTTGTTGTAGGTTTTGTGTATATTATTCTTTGGGTTCTGATTTCTTTCCTGCATCCATTAATAAATCCTCTAACAATTCTAGAAATTCTTCATTATTTATTCTTTGGGACATGATGAATATTTCACTAATTTTGATGGAATGTAAATTCCTTGGACACAGAGACTTTCATTTTAATTCTTGGTATATGGCTCATGATAGACACTGAATAAATACTAGTTGAATAATTAATAATGCACTTTGTCTAGCCATTCTCCAAGCAGTGGGCACATAATTTATTTTTCGCTTTTTATTAAACATCACTGACATTATTTATGAGATTAGAGAACTAGTCACTGAACCTATATAATTCTTTATTCAAGAGATGTTATTAGGAATGGGTCAATGATAGTCTAGTGAAGTTACTGTTGAGTTTTTAGATCAAAGACACATGCAAAAAACCTCTTGTATTATCAGGCCAGATAGCAGGAAGGGAAATAGAGGAGAGAACTTTAGTGTCTTCTGAAGATGTAGGTCACTTTTTCTAGGAAATGTCTTTTAAGATCACTTGTTAGATTTTTGGTTTTTGATATCCTATACTAAGTGCTAAGAAGAATCTTGAAATGGAGTTCAAATCTCACGCTGACTTTCTTATCTTTTCTCATGTCTCCCCTCAAAATGTATTTTACAGACAGTAATAATAGTATATATATATATATATATATATATATATATATATATGTATATGTATGTGTGTGTATATATATATATATATATATATATATATATATATATATATATATATATATACACACATATTTGTAAGGATAATAACATGTTAAAAGGAAATTTTTCACTCAGTTGTGATTTATTTGCTTCTTATAGGAGCCAGACAGCCCATATCCTCTTAATTGTATGGAAATGCACACTGAAAGCTTCAGGATTATTTTTATTTTTATTTCTCTTATTTTTAATAATTTGGAGCATTGTTTAATGTAGTCTGGTAATTTTCAATTCCCACTCAATTGTAACTTGGAAAAAGTGGGGTATTCTGGACAAGGTCCCAAGACTTCTGACTGTCAGGATCCCATAACACTCTAACATAGACACCTATAAGGATAAAATTATCTTGGTATATACTCTTTCAGTATTCAGACAACACAAGAACACAGAAGCACACAGGGAAAGCTACCCAGGAAATCTCCACAGAAGTCTTCACAGGCTTTTTTGCCCTCTCTCTAGGACATTCAGCTTTGCAACCAAAGTAGAGTGCATCATCCCAAAAATGTCATTCTGGATGATTGTGCTTGCCTTTCATATGTATACTTGCTGCAGATAGCCTCAGGCTGGAAAAGAGATTGTTCTTTTCTTTATGTAGTTTCCAGCAGCTGTGGGATTTCTGTCCTTCCTCCTTTTTCTCCTTCTGGGAAAATAGTCTTTGGTTCTCGCGTCGGGTAAAATTGACTTTGGAGAGGAGTGGTCAAGCACTTGGTAAGGTCTGCCACCAAAGGAACAGAAGGGGTTGAGGACAGTTTGGGGTTGTGGAACAGAACTCACTTCATCTTTTCTCATTCCTTAGCTTATTTCTTGTGTACCGGAAAACATAAAGGGCATGTAATTTAAATCATCTGGGTAGGAGTCAGGGCAGATGGACTACTCTCTCCATACTTTAATGTGTCACTCCAAAAAGAAAGGTATTGCATACTAGAATGACTGATGTTCTGGTTTGTGGTTTGGCATTTTCTTGGGCAGATAATTCCAGGAACACAGAGCTTGATATTGTTCCTTGCAAACCCTCTGTTAATTAGAACTGCCACGATTTTACTATGAAGTTTTAGAGCTAAAACAGAGGGATCCTAGATCGCCCAGACTAGGAGTTTTTGACCTGGGGTCCATCAACTTGGTTGTGTGTGTGTGTCTATAATACACATACACATATGCATATATATATGCATATATATATACATGTACCATATAATATATAAAGTTATATATAACATGTTATATGTATATAAATATATTCATTTCAATTAACAAAATATTTCAAACATTTTTATTTCCTTTGTATCTCTTATATATTATTTTTATTCATTTAAAAATATGATTTTGCTGACAGTTCTGTAAGCTTCATCAGATTGCCAGATGAGACAATGGGTACAAAAAAGGTCAAGAATTCTTGATTTAAACCAATTCCTTAATGTAACAGACAAGAAACTGGCCAATGACTTTTCAAAGGCTATTACAGCAAGTTAGTAGCATTAATGAAACTGGAAATGAGGTTTTCTGCTTCCAAGTCTAGTGTTTCTACTATACCATCTCCTCATTGTCTATTCCCTCCCCGATAAAATAGTTCTTTATCCAGCTCTCCCACCCCATCTTTTGAATTTCATTCACTAATTATTAAGAAATCTAAATCTATCTTTCTCTGTGTGTGTCTGTATATGTATGTGTGTATATAGATATTTATATCTATACACATACATATATATGTATAGGTATATACACACATATATGTGTATGTATTCTATATACCATATATGCATGTACTATATATTTTTTCTGTTCTATATAAATATGTTTTGATAAAGTGTCTACTATTTGCAAAACACTAGATTTAAATAATAACTCATGTCAATAAAGCTTTAGATAAGATACAAGAACTGCCTTATGGTTGTAATAAGTTGCTTGTTAACATTCAACTGCTCCTAGAATTACTCAGCGTTTGTCAGATCCCTTCCTAAGAGTAAGTTTAGATAAGAAGGAAAGAAGATTGAGAAGGAAGGTATGGGATACCTGATGAAGCTAAGAAGTCATTTCCTCTAAGATAGTCAAAGGTCATAGAGCTAAAGGGGGAAAGTAGGGAGTTAAACTTCAATTTTAAATAGAATTGTACCTGTTGTACCATCAACATTCAACTGCTCCTAGAATTACTCAAGTTTATTAGATCCCTTCCTAAGAGTAAGTTTAGACAAGAAGGAAGGGAGATTGAGAAGGAAGGTGTGGGATACCTGATGAAGCTAAGAAGGCATTTCCTCTAAGATAGTCAAAGGTCATAGAGTAGGTAAGCTAGAGGAGAGAGTAAGGGGTTAAACCTCTATTTTAAATAGAACTGTACCTATTGGACCATCATCCATCCAGAATCTCCTCACTATCCTTTCCCTCCCCTGTCCTAGGAGTAGCCAAAATGTATATAGCCCTTTAAATTTTGCTGGTTGCTTCATATAAATTCTCTCCTTAATCCTCACTAAGACCTGTGAGATACATATTATTAAGCCAATTTACTGATGAGAAAAACAGATTTAAGGATTTGTCTACAGTCACACAGATATTAAATGTCAGAGGCAGAGTTAAACTTGGGTGTTTCCTAACTCCCAAGTCCAATGCTCTTTCCATTAGATTGCTTCTGGTATTTACGAGGAGAATCAGAAATTATACTGTATAATAGGTTAAGCTGATTCTGGCGTGGAAGATGGAGCACAAGATCTGAGCAGGTTCTCCCTTCTGTCATCGCCTGCAATACCAGACTGTGTCTCCAAAAGCTTCTGTTCCTTGGTGATGTCCAAGGTGCCTTCTACCACAGACAGAACACAATGTCTCACCCTATATTTGACTTGTGATGAATGGCTGTGGTTTGGAGCTGATCCAGCCATTAACCAGGCCACTTGGGGTGGAAGTGTTTGGGAGATTAGAGGAACTGTTTACGGGCTTGGGTGCCTACATGAGGCAGGGAGGGAGGGAAGGAAAGGGCTGAGAGTACACTGCCTATTCTAGGCTGCTGGAAATTCCCTCGGTAGCTCTCCAGATTTCCCTTCTGGCATTAGCAGCTTTCTCTTGGCTACCTCAGGATGAGTCAGACACAGGTTGGCTCCTCCACTTATTACCACTTGACACTCAAAAGGGGCATGTTTTTGTATATCGTTTCCAATAAAAATCTTGCTGGCACATCCGCCTGCATTTATTAGGTGAGTAGAAAATCTTTTCTCTAAATAACTAGCTACAGGCTGTCAGTGTGTTTGGAATTGGTCACCGCACAGAAAATAAAGGAGAATATGAAAAACAGCTCTGGGCCTGGACTGCCGTGGCTGCTTCCTCTGTGTTTCATATTTGTGTTGTTTTTCTTGCTCAATACTCCAAATGACGATGTCAAAAAAGGTAGCACTGGGATGGAAGATAAGCCAGGTAGGCAGCTGCCTACACTCGTGCAACGTGCAAAGAGACAAGGTCTGTGGCGTTTTTCCCCTTTCAAAAAAAATTTCAATCTCTTTTGCCATAACATCACTTCTCCCCCTAACCCATCCTGTTAGCTCAGAGAAGCAATCAACAAGGAGAGCTTCTAAATATAAGTTTTTATAAATGTATATATTTTTAATGTCCAAAATAGTCTGCTTTCCATGCATACTACCTAGATTAGGTACACACATGCTCCCAAACTCTTGTAGATTAGTAATCCATTAGGACAAATTGTTCAAATGAGCAATTGTCAAACCATGCATAGGGAATTTTGGTGACTTAGCCTAATTTTTCAAGGAGTTGAATGAAAAAAAAAACCAGAAGTGGTTAGTTTCTGGGGTGAAATGGTTTCATCTAAACCCTACCCATTCTTCACAACCCAGTTCAAGCCTCACCTTAAAAGCCTTCCAGCCCCTTTAATCCCTCAGCATTCTGGTCACCCATTTCACTTGCTCTCTCTACCTCGCATTGGCTGCTTATCATAGATTTTCTAGAATGATTACTTAATTGTTCCATGTGTTTAAGTCTCCTGTCCCCAAGTTTTCCAACTCACCCCAAACATTGGGCTTGATGTACTGCACTGATTGGCAAATTCTTTTGATGTGACTAAAAATAAAAGAATGACCTAAATGTAATGAGAAATGTGCTCTATTTCCTTAGCTTGTCCAGCTCTGTGAACAGAGACAACCTCCTGTACTTGCATGAGGAAAAGCTATTGCAGAAAGAGTCTTCCTTAGGGAAAGGCCAGAAGCATCATGCAAGTGGTACAAGAGCCAAAATCATTCATCTTTCCAGACCTGTTTCCTTACTTATCACATAAAGGAGTTAGACTAGATAATCTCCGAGATGCTCCTTCTAGTTGTGACATTCTGTGAGTTCCTGATTCTATACTTTCAAGATGTATTGATTTTGGTCCAGTTCACTTTCTTCCCTCTCTTCCATCTCCTGGCTCCCCCAAGCCTCCAGACACGCAGTACTCTCATGCTGTTCCATTCGTGATGCTTAAAATTACCCACCTAAGCTTGCCTTCTCAGGAAGTGCCTCATGTTCCAACGTGTTCCTTCTCTGAAGCAGCTCATAGTTGCTATGGAAATTAATGAGACTGGCTATGGCAATGGCAAGGTTGGAAGGAATTTAGGAAAAGCCGGAGGGTGTGGCTGGAGCGGCCTTAAGAGCCATCTAATTATCTCTGAAGTCTTATCTGTGCAATAATTGAAATTGTACTGATGAAATTTTAAAATCCTAAAGCTCAGCTGGCACCCTGAATCCGAACTCTGTCTCCTAATATCACTATCCCTCCTTTTACTTAATTTACCAATGATTTTTGACTGTTATCCTCCTCTTCCAGGATGGTTTTTCCTCAAGCCCATTCAGTATCTGAATGGCTCCAGATATTGGCTTCCATTCACTACCCATCCTCACCCCAGTGGCCTTCTGGGATGTCCTGGTTGAAAACTTTCCCATATTACATGGGAAGGCTTGGTTTAGTATCATGAAACTTGTCTACAAGCTGAGTATGATTGTGTTCCTCATCCAAGGATGACGAGTGTGTCATTTAATTCTCTCTCGTCAAAACTCTGGTGCCTTTAGTGGTGTCTCAGGAATTAAAAGAGAAGCAAGCAGATTATTTTATTGAAGGAATTAGTACTAAGATATAAAAGTTTAGGATTCCCTAATTACAGCATTGCATTTTGAAAAAAAAGCAACTTAATCCAAATGGAGTCTTAATTGTTGGTAGGGAGACAGTGTGATGGCGCAGGAATACCTATAGGCTTTAGTGCCACATCTGACACAAATGGACTATGATATTAGACAAGTCATTTAGCCTCTGAATGCCCTTGGAAGTTCTTTAAGATTAAAATTTTCAGAGGAAGTGCTGAGAACATTTTCTTACTAGGAGTCCCAGGAAAATCACAGAATCCTTCCAAATTAGATAAAAATGATGTTATGTTAAATATTTTTTCTGCCTTCTGCCAAGTAGGGCTTTCAGAAGTGGATGGAGGGGGCAGAGTCCCAGTCAGCTTCCACATCAAAAGTTCAGCCAAAGATGGCTTAGGAAGACCTTGTCAACTCAAATTTATTTTCCAAAACTGGCTACCGACCCAGGGGAAGGTGCCACGTTCAGCAATGCTATGCAAGATGCCTGGGAAGAATAGAAATAGACACAGCACGCAGTTCCCTTCCACTTACTTGGAGATGCACAGGGTGAAATGAAAGGCAGCTGGGGAATACCAAACAATGCAGCTGTTTCTTCCTCAAACCCAAGAGACTTACCTGGATCTGTCACTATTTTCAGACAACTGAGACTGCCGCAAGACTCTGGAATGCCAGCCCGTCTATGAATTAACTTGCTGGCAGTAGATTCTATTCTTGGCACTTTTTGAAATTTCCTCCCCCAGTTCTCTGTGCCAGTAATGTCTACACCCCTGGAAATCATCTCACGGCATAGGAGGGATTCCCAGAGTGGGACATCCATGAATACATTTCAGGGGGTTCTTAGGAAAGCAAAGAGAAAATTCTCAAGAAGCAGGTTAAATTGTCTTTAACTTCCCCACATCTTTTAGATTTGATGCCAGACCCCTTGAAAGAAACCGATTTGATTTCGGTGTTAGATGGTGGGTTCAAGGTAGGGTGACACATGTGAATATTAACTGACAATATGGCCAAGTGAAAAGATAGCCAGGAAAATCTGAATTTTAAGTTTGGTTTCTGCAATAATTTGGCTATATGACTTTCAGCAAGTTCCATATCCCTTCAGTGTCCTAGGCACTCATGTAGAAATAAGACCACTAGACCATACAGCAGAATTCCTGCCAGCTCTATATTGACTTAGTTTTAAATGACAATATAATCTATTTTTATTTCCTTTTAATTTATTTTATTAAATATTTCACCATGATATTTTAATCCAGTTCTGGTTATACTTGGGAGTGTTGCAGACAGCCACATGTTTGATCCCTCTGTCTGAGGCAGCCCCTTAAGATTGGAAGTATTATTATACCCGTCCTAGTAGAGAGTGCTTCATAATCCTGGAGTTTCATATATGAGATTACAGGTCTGGTCATCTCTCAGCCAATCACACTGTTCTCCTATTTGTGGCTCTTTTTGTCCTATCTGTTTATCTCGTTATGATGTTATCTCATGTTAAAACCATTGTTTCATATCCAAGGTATCAGAGACCACATAGGAATTAACATCTCCATTTTTTTCAAATGAGGAAGCTGAGGTCCAGATAGGTGCCCACAGTTATTTAACATGTTTAGTGGTAGAAATGGTCATAGGCTCATAACCCAAGTGCTAGAGAGTGGCCACAGGAGCCATCCAGATCCTGGGTCCTGAGATCTCAAGCCTTTTTACTCTTGGCTTTGTCCCCAAGTTACTTGAGTTTTTTGAGTGGAGTCAGGCTTAATGCTTGGAGCTAGCTGCTTCTGGAGATAGAAAGTTAGCTTATTCTTTAAAGTCAGTAAACATTAAGCATCTTCTTTGTGTCAGGCATAAGGCAGTGGATAAAGCTCTGGACTTAGAGTGAAGAAGACTCTTCTTTCTGAGTTCTAATCTAGCCTTAGAAACTAATTAGCAGTGTGACCCTGGACAAGTCCCTTAACTGTGTATGCCTCAGTTTCCCCATCTGTAAAATGAACTGGGGAGAAAAAACATGCAAATCACTCGAGTATCTTTGCCAAGAAAAAGAAGAGTCAGACAGGACTAAACAATGTCATAGGCACTGGGCTAAGCCTTAGGGTTACCCCTGTCCTGAGGGAACTTAGAATTTCTTAGGGGAGACAAACAAATGAGCACAAACAAGCTATACACAGGAACTAATTAGCAGAAGGAAGGAATGAAAATTAAGAGAAGTTGGGAAAGACTTCTTGTAGAAGATGGGATTTTAATTGGGATTTATAGGAAGCAAAGGAAGCCAGCAAGCAGATTATATAAATGCTATTTCTTCCAAGAAGCTTTCCCTGATCCCTCAGGTCCCCCCAGACTTACTAATACTTTGCTTAATTTTTAAGTATCCAATGCACTTATCAAGTAACACCATGCGTTACAGCTATCTTAGTTGGTGTCTATTCCCCTGCTAGATTTATGATGAGGAGGGCAGATAACTATCTTCCTTAAACTTTACACCTTTATCAGATCTTAGGACTGTGCTCTGGACACTTTAGGTGATTAATAAATGGTTTTTACTTATTTCCTCCTAGTGCAGGAGGTTTGAAATTTGCCTTAACTCAATAATTAAGAATGTAGGGAAGGGTAGACTATTCAGTTTTGTCTGAGTCTGACTTGAGGTTTTCTTGCCAAAGATACCAGAATACTTTGGCATTTCCTTTTCCAGCTATTTTACAGATGAGACAACTGAGGCAAACAGAGTGAAGTGACTTGCTAGATAGCTAGTAAGTAACTGAGCCCAGATTTGAAGTACAAAAGAAGCATCTTCATTGACTTCAGGCTTGGCACTCTGTCCAGTGTGCCAGACTATCCATGGGGTAGATTATGGTTTCTAACATAAATTAAATTAAACTCCCTCATTTTCCTGAAAATGGAGTACTCTGCACCCCACTGTTGCTTATACTTTTGCCTTTTTTCTCTTTACACACTTCCCATAACTAAAGGCATGTTCCTTAGCCATGATGGTATGGATTTATTGCGGGGAGGAGTGTTAAAGAGAAAAAGGGTTCTCGGATATCTTGATAGAATGAAAGAAGCCCCAACTATGTGTGGGAAGGCAGAAGAGGAGAAATGCTCACATTTAAAACCATGTCAGGGAATATGCAGACTTTTGCAGGACATCAGAGAAGTTCTGGATGAAAAATAATTTGGAAAATGCATTCCCTATTTTTGGCCACCATCTCTTTTTCTCTCCTCCAACTCTGCCTCGGTTCCAGTAATTCAGTATTTGTTTCCTATTATTTGTTTATTTGCTTATTTGATAGATGGTTATATAACTTGAATATTTTTCAGAGGTTCAGAATGGCTGTTAAGAATGCCTTCTATTCTCTGCTCAGTACTGAGATTACCCCTTTAGGGGAAGTTTTTGAAGGAATTGCGCAAGGAAAATCAGTTTGGAAGATTTCCACCTACTTCCTACCTGCCGTATGTGCCAAGTGGCAAAGTTCAGCCCCCAGTAAAAACAGTTTAGATTCAGATGTCAAATTAAATTGGTGAGAGTTACATACCAACAATGTTCATGATTGCAATTACCATGTTAAGAATCCCCAGGGAAGTGGGGAAAATTCCAGGAGACAGGATAAGAATGAGATTAAGGGTGGAGATCTGGGTGGAGTTGATGCCATTTTCCCTTGTTCCTTTTACTAAGTCAATAGGACTCCTCCTGGTCATCTATAAGTACATCTTATCAAAGGGGTTGAACCAGACTCCCGTATTGTGTTCCATTCCGGATGCTGCATTTTAGGAAAATGTTGACAATTGGGAGGGAGAGGGGAAGCAATTAAAATTGTGTCAGAAGAAGTTTAAGGAATTATGTTTTCCCTAACCTATTGCTTTTCTCAAATTATTTCTGAGGTCTCCTCTGATTTATTCTAAATCTTATGATTCTCGGGTAGCATGTTAATCAAGTCTCAACTTCCTTGGGCTGCTTTTTAAAAGTTCTTTATAGTCTGTGTTTTATGTATTCAACATTTTTGTTTATTATAAAATAAAAAGGTATATGAAAAATTATTCATAATTGTACTTGGGTAATTTGTGTGACAACAAAAAATATAGAGATGAATGTGTAGTACTTGAACATGGTCAAGAATTGACTAAGAACTTACAAAAAACATTTCTGCATCCAACTGCATGTATGATAAATATCTCACTATTTCAGATATGTAGTATCCCATATAACCACTCCATGAAGGATGAACCAAAAAATGCAATTTGAGATAAACAAGAGCAAAAAGTATACATTCAGTAGTAGACTGAATTTGGTTCTGTAGTGTACAGTGGGAAGCAGACATCATTTGTTCATCCTGTAACAGCATGAACATTACCATGGCAACATAGGAGATTTGCTCAAGATGAAGTAAAATTGTTCTGAGAGGCATTGTTCTAAGTATCATTTTCACAGGAGTTTGCTTTGAAGCTGTTTAAAGACATTTTAAAACCTTAGGTTTGATTATTGTTGGTTTTGCCCTTTCCAACCAGATCAAAGACCAGATTAAAACAATCAACTTCAGTCACTTTTTTTTTGGCCACCTTGCTCTGTTCTGACTTCCCCTATCTTGCACTTCCTTAATGTCTTTGAAGCAGTAAACAGTCTTGTTTTATATCTATTTCTATGGGAAGGGATCAGAAAGGTAAAGTGATGGAGGGTGGAAATAAGAGCTATTTCATCCACTAGATTGGCTACTTTTAGTCACATTTTGCTTCTCCTTAGCCCAGAGATGCTAAAAGCACGATACTGTTTTGCACATTCTTAGGGATTTTGTTTTGTTTTGTTTTGTTTAGCAAATGTTATTTGGATTGAACCATTCACACACTTTGAACTCCTTTTCCTCAGCTAGAATGGTCTGTATTATATCTGGTCTTGGAAAATACATAGATTATTCTGGTGCCTTTCTTCCATCTTGAAAGGCAGATCCAAGCAATTGCTAAAAAATATTCTGTATTTCATGTCCCTTAAAACCACAGCTCCCTTGCTCCAACTATATTTATCTTTAATGCCAGAAGACACTATTAGTTCAAAGAAAAGAATTTAATGAAATGGCATAGTAAGAAAAGGATCAAGAAAATATTTTCCCCTCCTGATTTCATCCCCTGATGAAATACTGGACCAAGTACTACCATGTTTTGTTTTGTTTTTAATTTTAAGTCCATGGACTATTTCTTTAGAGAGAGCAGAAACTATTGTCACAAACCATTTAAATAAACCTTCATTTGGTTCTCTTACTTATTTTTTTTAGATATTGATTGGCCTTTTTCTCAGATTTTCAGTTCTGGCATTAAGTACTTTATAGCAAAAACAAGGGTACTCCTAGCTATTCAATACCTTCAGATTTAGGTTTTTTGTTTTTTTGAACTAAACTTCTTGGTTGTTGGAGTTGGGGTTTCCCAGTATAATTCATGATGAGCCATCCATGTGTCTCTCAATTTTAATCCCTGAAGGCTAGACTATAAACCAGATAATTGCTTTGCTCAGTAACTACCAATTAGCTTTCAGGTTTAGAGTTGACCAATTTTTTTTTTTCAATCTCTTCCATTTTCCATAAAATGAGTAGACATGGAAAGGCAGAGATTCATTGCCAAACCCAGAGGACAAAGTCATTGTCTCTTCTACCTACTTAGCCATTCCTGGCCTTTTGATATCCAAATGAGGTTAGCAATGTCTGCTGGGGTGCTATATTTATGATGTTTTCCTCATTTTGGCTTCATGGCATTCTGACTGAGTAAGATAGACATGGGAACTGAGATTGGAACCCTTACTTGACTGTGATTGTAGTTGGTTGAAACACTTGGATGTGCTCAAATTAAGAGGGAAACATTAAATTAACCAAACACACATAATTAGTGTAGCAAAACTCTCATTATGTATTCCAAAGCCAAAACCCAAACAGTTGTTGGATTTTTTCCCCTGCTGTTTTGTAAGAACCTTATGACTGTTTTGCATTTGTGTGAATAATCGAGTTGTCTGAAAAAGCTGGGGAGGGACTGTAGGTTTTAACTTAAAAAAATTTTTTTAAATATAAAAAATGAGAAGTTAATGTGGAAAAGAAAGAATTGTTCCCTTAAGCCAAAACTAAAATTTTATTTCTTTCTCTCAGTTTGTTTGTGAAAACAGATATTTTGTATGATAAAATATTTTGTCTCTTTCAAAAATGCTGCAAATGCTACTTTTCCTTGAGGTAGAAAATTATGAAACAAAATGGATTTTAAATTTGTTGCAGCTGGAAATAGAATCTTCTAGTATTTGAAATAAAACAGGGACCTCTTTTATTTGGGGTTCAACAAATTCACCAAGTGTCCCCCTTGGTGGAATAGCCCTGAATTTTGATATTATTAAATGGATGAAGCAAGGAAGGAATATCAAAGAACCTGGGCTCGAAGCCTGACGCCACTGCTTATAATAAAACAAAGCAAATATTTATCAAGCCTTTGATTTTTGCAGAGGTCGGAAGCTAGGTATTAAGAGAGTTACAAAAGTAAGTTCTATCCGGCCACAGTCGAAAGATCCATGGTGACAAGACCGCTCTGACTTAAGTGAACATTTTGGTCAGTATTTGGCAGAGACATACGTCTTTCAGAGTGCCCTTCTGTGGTTCAGATAATGGACTTAAAGATAATATAATAGAGTGGAAAAACAGAGCAAACACATGTGGGTTCATCATGTCTTGGCTCAGACACCAGTCACTCCCCTGGGCAAATCAGGGGCTGAAGCTCCATTCTGCGTCAGTAAAATAGATATGGCGACAGTGTCTACTTCACAGGGCTATTGTGATTACCAAATGAACTAATGCAAGCGATGCTCTTTGTGAACCTTAAAGCAATAAGTAAATGTTAGCTCTGATTGCTAGGTCTGACTTTTCTGCCCTCAATGTTCACTTTAACCTGATTTCAAAAGAGTGAACAAAGGAACCCATGTTTATAAAGTACTTTACAGATATCCCATTTGATTCCCACATCCCAGTGATTAGGTGCTGTTCTTATGCCCATTTCACAGTTGAGGAAATGGAGGCAGACAGAGACTAAGTCTGGTCACATAACCATGACTCCAGACTCAGGGCTCTATCCACATTTTGCAGCTCTTGTATACGTTACTCTACAGTATCTCCAAATGCATGGACCAGAAGGAGTTTAATATTTGTGTACTGGTTGGCTGATGAGAGAGATTAAAGTCTGAGTGAGGGATACTGTGAGGTGCACAGGAATGATTGCTAGCAGGAAAGAATTTAGACCCTGTTGCCAGGACCGATTCCAGCATCCTTGGAATATTGTCAGGTCCTAAGCTGGGACTGTAGCCCCAGCTCACATCCCAGTGACAGAATGTTTCTGGGTGAGCTTGAGAGATGGGTGCTGAGATTAGAATAATGGAATGTGCCCAAAGGCCAAAACTGGGGCCTCCAACCCTTAGCCCTTAGGACTTCCTGCAGGGATGCTTGACCAAGCAGGAACCCCGCGCTTTGTATCCACATAGGACAAAGCGAAGGGATCATGGGTCATTGGTCTGGATGATTTGATCAGGGTTGATACTTCTAATGGAATCATTCCAGCCAATGATATCCTCTTGGAATCCCTTGTTATTACACTTTCCAGCATTTGTCCACGGCTCCAGCAGCTGAGGAATGTGGTACAGAGGGCCCTGAACCGGGAATAGAGTCTTCAGTTTTGTCCCTGCTTTATGTGATCCTAGGCAAGACACAGAATCCCAGAATTTCCAGGGTCCTCAGAGGTTATCTTAGTCTATGTCCTACTTGAATTGTGTACAACATCCTGGTAATCAGTCAGTTGACAAGCATTTTTTAAGGGCCAGGTATGATGCTGGTTGCTGGGGGATACAGAGACAGAAATGAATCTCTGTTCTCAGGAAAGTTTACTTTTCTTTAGGGATAAGTAAAGGGAACTTATCTCTAAAAACTCACTCTCTAATGGTTAGAAAATTAACAAATTCCTACCCTTGTTGCTTTCCTAGATTCTCATGACAGACACAGAATCATAGAATCTGGGATTTGGAAAAGTCACAATTTAAGTCCATACCACACTTATTATTTGTTGAGACCTCAGTTTCTTCATCTATAAAATGGGGCTAGTGATCTTTGCCCTAATTGTAACACAAGGCCATCATAAGAAAAAAGAAAGTGCTTTGGTAAGGGTAAAATGAATAAATATAAACGGAAGCAGCTAGGTGATACAGTCCATAGCATCCTGGATTTAAAATCAGGAACACCTGATTTCAAATCCAATCTCAGTTTTCTCATCTGCAAAATGGAATAATAATAGCACCTATCTTCCAGGTTTGTTGGGAGAATCCGATTTGTCAAGTGCTTTGCAAACTTTAAAGCATTCTACAGATTACAGCTATTTTGATTATATTGGAAACATGGCAGAGTGTGCTCAACATGCATCAACGAAGGACTGTGAATGTATAATTCTATCCCTTTCTTATTTGAATTTTAGCCTTGAAACTTCCATTTCCTGGAAAGTCTTATACAACCTGAATCTCCCTGGGGAGATTTAAGTTAAGCTTATATGAAATCAGGATGCTAGAAAAAGGGAAGCCAGGTTCTCTGTTCTTAAATAGTTGCCAGTTCCAGTTGGGAATACCCAACAAACTGAAAGAACACTCCTGGTTACTCATGTGAATCTCTGGTTACATACTTTATAGTGTGGGAACTCCCTCTCCACCTATGACTGGTAGAGTAGCTAAGCCCCCAGAGAGTTGCTTAAGATACATTAACTCTTTTCCCAGGGTCATTCAACTAGTAAGTGTCAAAGACTAGATCTGAATGCACGTTTTCCTGACTTCAGACCCCATCCTCAATCTAGTGCTCCACTTTTGGCCTGAATTTTCCTGCTTTTTGTTGTTTTTTTTTAGTCATGTATGACCCATTTGGGGTTTTCTTGGCAAAGATATTGGAACGGTTTGCCATTTTCTTCTCCAGCTCATTTTATACATGAGGGGAAACTGAGGCAAATAAACTAAGGCCCAAGTTCACATAGCTAGTGTCTGAGGCTGGATTTGTACTTGAATATATGAATCTTCCTGATTTCAGGCCTAGTATTGTATCCAGAAATTCAGAAATCTCAGGTGAAGAGCTCTGCTAAAATTGTACATTTCATAGAAGATGTTAACCCACTTTGGTAGAGAAAACATCCTTATTGGGGGTTTGCTGTGTCAGTAACATCCCACTTTCCCACTTTGCTTCATTCTATGTAGACAAAGCCCTGATATCTCCCTCTATACCCTGTTGTCCTTCTCAGCCTTACCTTTCTTCCTCCGCCACCCCTTCTTACAGGTTTCTAATCTAGGACCTCTTTGGAGAAGTGAACAAGTATCTGGGATGCCTTCCCATGCCAGAGCTTTTTTTTTGAATGTCTGGACCCATCTCTCCTTCAGTAACTCCAGAATATACTGAAAGACTATTTCTATCCATCCATTTCAGTCCTTTCCTCAGCTTCTTTTCTTTTTGATCTCCTCCTCTTCCATTTTCCCCTTTTCTTACATTTTCTCACTTTCTCTTCTTTTTTCTTTGCATTTTGGCTATTTTTTTCCTTCTCTAATCACCTTTGTGTTGGGGTGTGCTGAGGTTGTGCTGAGTGGTCTGAGTACTAGTAGGAGAGAGTGCTTCTTGACAAAATCCTCCCATTCCTGTTATTTTTCTCACTTCAAACATCAAGATGTATTGGGATGAATTTTAGATTTGAGGGCAAAGATCTCTGGACTTCCATCTCTATTCTGTCTCTGTCTGCCTCAGATAAGTCATTTAACTTCTTTTAAATTGTTTGGATTTTTTTTTGGAAAAATGAGGAAAGCTGGGCTCAATGATCTCAATGAACATATAGTTCACTGGGATTCTAAACAATTAAATCATCCCTTGCTCCCACTCAGTATCCCTCAGAACCCATTATATCCCAAACCCTATAGTTTTGTACTTCTGGATATCTCGAGATCTTCCTCTCTTTAGGTGTATTGTTATTGGGTAAATAACCTACAGCTTGTTGAATGTGATCTCTGTTTGTTGGGGGAAGAGGAAATTCTGGATGGTAGTAGGTCATGCAGAACTCAGTGAATACTCCTACAACCATTTACTGTCCTCCAGAAAAGAAGCCAGATAAAGGCTTGATTGCTGCTGTTAATAACAGACATTTTCTTTTTTTCTTGTTCTAGGACCTTAGTTCTTTTGCCATGCCATTCCTAGATGGAGACCTGGAAAGCTCGGAAAAACATGCTTCCCATAAGGTAGGACCATCTCATTCCCAGCTTGTGTGTTTGGACTGAGGGAGAGATCTAGATCAGTCCCATCCTCTGCTCTTACTGCTATAGGAAGCCCCCTCCATATATTGCTCATTTGTCTTTGTCTAGCCTGGAACTGATGATTCAGGTGATAGGTTATCCAGACTCGGTATTTTTTTTCCTTCCTCTAGTCACTTATATCTGTTTTTTGGGCCCTTTATTAGCAGCAGAATGGTCAAAATCCTATCATATTCATTCCTTTGATTATACTCCCTCTATTAATGATCCTGGACATGAGAGAAAAGTTGAAAGTGGTATTGAATATGAAATGTGGTTATTATCTACAGGGGTGATTTAATTAAGATAGCTCTGCCCTCATTATCATGGAAAACTAAAAGTTGATTCTGACCCTGAAATGGCCCAGATTTGAATATCTTTTTTTCTTGTCCTTTGCTATGACCTTTATTCTCTTTTTTCTTTCTCACACATTCCTTCACTCTCTGTCTTCCTTGCCCCCCCTCCTTCTCCTTCTCCAGTCATCCTGATCTATATCTTATCACTGAACCCATGTGGGTCTGAAGTAGAAAGTGAGATTGGTAACTGCACAGCCCAGCCTCCCATAAATCCAACTCATTTGCATGGCATCCCTTCCCTGATGACATGGTCCTTTTCAAGAAAAAAGGACAAATATTCAATTTCTGTCTTTCCTTTCCCTGCTTCTTCAGAACCCTCCTTCCTACTGCATCTCTCTGACTTTCCCTTTTTTTCATTTATTTTCTTCTCTTTTCACTTCCAGTCCCCCCATCTCCTGACTTTTTGAACATTTACACTTAATTGAAATAATTTTTCAATAGAAGTTTTGTTTTGTTCAATGCTCATAAACAAGTAATTCTGTATATGATATTTAATGAAAATTAAATGAAGATGAATGACTGAAACCTTTCAAGGATTTGTCATTTGTTAAACCCTGGTTTTTCTGTCTTGCTATAATGGCATTTCATTTTGCAGGATATTTGTGTTGTAGATAATTGTTCAAGTCTGGTGCTCAAACATTCCCAAATGCTAAATTTCTTTAATTGGAACATCCCACTGCTATCTGTAATGATGGAAATGCTAAGATTTTGTGTATTGAGTTCTAAATTATATTAAATTTTAAAAATCAATTCTACTATCATAAAAACTCCCACAAATGCTTCCTTTGAGTTTCTCAAAATACTCCTAATTTTTTCCAGCTTATTTGTGGGTCTAGGAAATTCCTTGAGGCAAAATCACTGGGCCCAGCTTTGAGGTTCTAATCTAGCTGGCAAAGTTCTAATCTTCTTGCCTCTGCATCTTTTTTCCCCTAAACTGCTCTTGTCTCTCTTCCTTTCCCATTCCCTGTCCCCCTTTCTCCCTTTCTCTTCTTTCTTTACACTCTCCTCCTTTTCCTTTCTCATTGTTAGATGGCACAGTGGATAGAATGCCAGGCTTGGATTCAAGAAGGCTTTCATCATTTTGAAGACCAATCCAGCCTCTGACACTTACTAGCTGTGTAACAATGGGCAAGTCACCTAATCCCATTTACCTCAATTTCCTCATCTGTAAAATGAGCTGGAAAAGCAAATGGCAAACCACTTTGCCAAGAAAACTCCAAATGGGGCCACAAAGGGTCTGACATGACGAAAATGATTGAATAACAGCAAAATTGCTTGAATTCATGTAACTCATCAATGACTCAGAGATGCTATTTGGGGTGTGAATTTGAAGACTTAAATCTGGGTCAGAGAGGGCTTTGGTGGGGGATTAGGAGAAAAAACAAAGCAATTGTCTTCTACCCTCTGGGACCTGGTAGCAAAGGAGGCCAGTGTTTCTCCTCCAGTGAAGAAGTGGATTTGTGATGAGAAGTTGGGAGATGGCACAGCCATCCTTCTTCCCAAAGTCTGTTATTCCACTGCCCTACAGACAGCCATCTGCAGTAAATTGAGGAGTGTAGCCTGAACCTGGAACTAAAAATATCAAAATAATCAGATAGGTTGCCTTAAAACTTGATTTTTTTGCTCTGAGTGCCTACAGGAGCTGGAATCACTAAGGATAACTATGAGTAATGGTAAATATTGTGCAGAGGAAGTTAGTTTTTGCTCTGAGCATTTTAATTAAATTTAATTGAATCAACTAATTAATTACTGCAGACCTATGGGGCTCTTTTTCTTTTTCCCCTTTTACCTTCTCTCCCTGCCAAGAGTAGTTGGCTTTACTTTTACCTGCCCTATTAGTAGCTCTTGCAACCAAATGGATGGGAATTTCAAAATGGAGCCCAATGATTTTGCCTCAGGAATTTCCTGGGTCTATAAAAAAGTGGGAAGAAGTGGAGGAGGATTTTGATGTTTAAAGGAAAGTATTTCAAACAGACTGGAAGGAAAATCTGGCTCAGGGACAAAAATCCTAAGAGGATCATTAGCATCAGGGAACATTTATTGAGTACCTGTTTCTTGTCCAACAAGATGCTTGGCAGTATCACTGCCTTCCATAAAGCTATGGTCTAGTTGGAAAGAGACCGTGAACTAGAAGAATTCAAAGACAGTATACAGATTTTAATAGTATTGAACCAATATGAAAATTGTATTTATTTCCACAAAGATTGGTTAATCTTATCTCATATTCCTTGAATGAGGGACCAAGATTTGCATAATATAGATATGGGGTGGAGTAGAGGGGTAGGATGGGATTTGAGATACTTTGTTGATATATTCATTACCCTAGGAATAGAAGGGAGGCCAGGGGTCTTTCAAGGTCTTAGATAAAAAAGTGTTCTTTATCTGCTTCTTATCCCCACCCATATTTTACAGCCACCTGACACAACTAAGGTATTGGGTAAAAGACTCAAAGAGATGAAAGAATTTTTGTAGCAAAAATATTGCATGCAGTGATTTATGACTGTGAAAATATTCTTAAATATTTCTCCAAGGCCCTTTTCATTTTGGTATGTTCTGTATCCCTAGATCTTTCCAGACCAACATCAATAGATTCCAACAACAGTTTAATTTAATTTGTATTTGAAAAAAATCTATTTTCTTTTCTTTTCCTCTCTCTCTTCTCCCTTTCCCTTTCCTTTTCCCTCTTCCTCTCCCTCCTCCCTTTTTTCTTGCTTTCTTTTCTTACCATCTCATTTCCTCCCTCATCATTGGGGGGAAAAGAAAAAGAAAAACCATATAAGAAATATAAACAAATTCCTCTTTCAGGAGATTTGGATGTAGTATGTAGGTCATCAGTAATAAAATTTAAGTCTTAAAATATTTTCTGGCCAGGTTAGTTTGGGAGATGCTCCTCTTTATATTTTCTAGTCTGGACGACTCCTCCAAGGAAGGGACTATTTTTCATTTGATATTTTCCAGAGGGGAGCACAATGCCTGGCAGACAGCAAGTGCTTAATAAATGCTTGGCAAATTGTATTTCCTTCAAACTACAATGGAAAAGATAGCAGAATTAATGCCAGATTATGATACAAAAAGAACAAATTAGTAGGTGAGAAGAGGTGGACTATTTTGAATCAAGAAAGCCAAAGAAATAGATTCAGAGAGAGAAATCCAAAATTGTAGGGGGATTACACTTAATGGGTTCCAAGGCCAGTGTGGCAAGTGACTAAGCCACAGACCACCTGAAATAACAGTTGCCATTCCAGAGGGGCAGCTCACACCTGCAGATGTGGAAGAAATGAGTTGCCTTTGGCTGTTGAATTAATCTGTCTTTGATCTTGCACTGTGTAGGTCTTTTTTTGGGAAGATTTTGTTACTTTAATTCCTTACTGGACCCCAATTTTCCTCTGGTATTTCCAAACTCCCTCAGGCACCTCTTTTACCTTTGTGGATGTTGGTTTGTGATAGAGCTTGCTAGAAGAAGGATAACCAATCCCCAGTCTCAACAAACTTCCATGTATCCTAGATCCAGGGCTCCTGGCATTTTCAGTCCTTGGACATAGGATGCCAGAAAAGCTGAACTCCACAAAATTACACACATACACACACACACACACACACACACACACACACACACACACGTTCTAGCTCAAATCATATAAGATTCTTAGTAACTCCATTTGGGATTTTCTTGGCAAAGATCCAGGGAATGGTTTGCCATTTCCTTCTCCAGCTCGTTTTATAGATGAGAAAACTGAGGCAAATGGGGTGAAATAATTTACTTGGGATTATATGTAATGACAGTGTCTGAGATTTGAACTCAGGAAAAAGAGGCCTGACTCCTGGCCCAGCATTCTGTCCACTATGCCTCTTTGCTGCCCATAGATTTGTTTGAGAAAGCATTAAGTTTAATGAGAACTATCAGATTATAAAGAAATAGTTTACTAAATGACATACAAATCTATCAAAAATTATTTCTGTAGAATAAAAAGAGTATCATTAATATAAACCTAAACATATAATCTTATAAACATTCCATATTTGTTCTGGACCCAGTAGGTTCTGCTAGGACATGAGTTCATAAGGATTTGTCTACAAATAAAGGGAGAGAGAAACCCGCACACACAGGTACTTTTGTTTGTTTCTGCACTCACAGGACAAGTATTTTTCTACCTCAATTCACAGGGAGGTTTGCTCCTCTGCTGCTCTTCCATCAATAGAAGAGAAATCTAAGATAAAGAGACTCTTCAGACTATTATTGTCCCATGGCCAACCATAAACAAAGAGAACAAGGTTAGGAGTAAACATTCTGGAAGAACTGGATGACGCCTATTATTTCTAGTCCAGTCAGGTTTCCCAGCTTAGTCTTGGGCTCAGCTTCAAGGGTGATACGACCTCCTATTGCCAGAGCAGGAAGAAGTCATTTATTAATCTAAGGGAATCCAACCAAATTCACACACAGAAAATGACCTCCCTCAATCTAGGCCCCATGATTGTTGGAGATTAAAACAAGGAGGACTCACCCTATTCATATTAATGTCTCCCTTCCCCACCTTACCTTGCACACTCTGGTGGGAGCTTGGTTCAGGAGGAATAGACTCCCATTTCTTGTTTATTTAACCATATGGAGGGTACCATTGTCAAATTTGACAATACCAAGAATATGGCTCTGCACATATGTAAATGCTTTTGCCTTGCAAAGTCCCTCGGGTATTTTCATCACTCATCCCCTCAAATTCCCAAAATAGACTCTAGCTTCTGACCTCAGCCTGGAAAAGGCTAAGAGAGACAAATTATGACCTCTGATGGCCTTATACCTGGGTTAGCTGCCCTGGTCCCTTTCCTCCTTAAAGGGATGTCTTCTGCTCAGCTCTGAGTGCCTCTGACAGAAGTAAGGATGAATGAACCCTTAAGAAACTTACAATCTTTAGGAATGCAAGATAAAAACCAATGTGTAAAAGATTTAAAGATGATTTTCAACACATGCTAACCAGGGCATATGTGCTAAGGGAGATTCATTGGACAGTCATTCCTCAGAGATGTTCCAGGTTTAATTCCCGACCCCCTCAATAAAGTGAATATAGCAATAAAGTGAGGTACACAAATTATTTTGTTTCCCAGTACATATAAAAATTATTTCTACATTATACTGTAGGTATTAAGTGTATGGTAGTTTTATATTTAAAAAACACACATACCTTAATTTTAAAAAATCTTTTATTGTTAAAAATATTAATCGTTATCTGAACCTTCAGTGAATTGTGATCTTGCCTGGTGGAGAATTTTGCCTCAATGTTATTGGCTGCTGGCTGATAGGGTGTGGTTGCTTAAAGTTGGGATGGCTGTGGTAATTTCTTCAAATAAGACAGCATTGAATTTTGCCTCCTCAATGGATTCTTTCTCTTGAACTCTTAGAGACCATTGTAAGATTATTAATTCACCTAATTTCAATAAAGTTGTGTCTTGGGGAATAAAGAAGGCCCAAGAATAGGGAGAGAGACCAAGAATGGCAAATCAGTGGAGCAATCAGAACACATACAACATTTATTAATCAAGTTCCCTGTTTTATAGTGGTTTGTGGCATGCCAAAACAATTATAATAATAACAACGAAGATCACTGCTCACAGATCACCACAACAGATATAATAAAAATGAAAATCTAGAAATACTGCAAGATTATCAAAATGTGACCCAGAGACACAATGTTGAGTACATGTTGAAAAAATGGTGCTGATAGATTTGCTCAACAAAATATTGCCACAATCTTAAGCCATTAAAAATAAGCAATTTCTGCAAAGTTCATTTAAATGAGGGTCACTCAATGGAGAGGTATGCTTGTAAAAGGATGATGCTTGAGGGTATGTGAGTAAGGGGAATTATGGTAACAAATCCATTTTCCTCTATATTCCACTTCCATTTTGTTGTTTATGAAAAACACTTCTTTTTTTTCCTCAGAAATGCAGATAAACTCCTGACTGCTTTCTAGCATTTTACCCTTTTCCCTCATTTCCCAAGCGAATGTTTCCTCTTTTGCCCTCTTTTTTCACCCTTGTTTGTTTTTCTTATACATGGCCTTTCCCATGTTTCTTAATGTTCTCTGTATGGCTCTCTAATTTTTATAAGGATCTGCTATTCTCTTTGGCCTGTTTGGGATCCCTCCTAATAGTTAACCTAACCCACGTACCATCTTCACATGATTCATCTGCATCTATCCTCAAACTTTAATAATAACTTTTAATTTTTTAAATACATGCAAAGATAGTTTTCAGCATTTATCCTTGCAAAATCTTGCGTTCCATTTTTTCCCTTTTCTTTCCACTCCCCTAGATAGCAGGTAATCCAAAATAAGTTAAACATGTACAACATATATCCACATTTATCATGCTACACAAGAAAAATCAGATCAGAAAGTATCCCTTTGTCTTGACTAGCCATGATCTAAGACTATAAGAATTTTCCTATAGTGGAGAAACTAACTTGCCTGAATTTCAAGGTCACCTACTTAACTAGTGCTCTTATGGTACTCCTGCCTTCACCCCTGTTTCTCTTGCCCCTTTTCATTCCTTACTTCCTGACAGAAAAATTTGTTTCTTATTTCATTTTCAATCAGTGTTTCTGAATTATCAGCAGACACTCATATTGGTATCATTGAGTCTGGAAGGAAATCAGGAATTCCAACAGTCTCAGGTGCTTGTGCAAAGGTAACTAAGAAATAAAAAATGGAGCCAAACATGAACAACAATAGCAAGTAGTTCGGTATGGCTGGGTCATTAGTAACATTAGACAGTGCTGACCATCCCCATATTAACATTTTCTGCTCCCTTGGCTTCTGTTATACTCCTGTCTCCTGCTTTGATCCTACTTTCTCCCCTCCATATTAGACTCATTGGCCACTGCTTTCTTTTCTGTCCTCAGACCATTTGCAGATCATATACCATCATTATATCAAATCAAACTTATTTCCCTTTCAAAACTGTATTTATATTTACAGCACCAGCATTCTCCCTGTCTTTTTTCCCTCTAACTTCCACTTCCAATCAGGTTTCAAGAATTCAACATGTCTCCCAGCTGCCCATCTTGTTACCACCATCGAGTAGACCTCATTTCTTCTTGTTTGGGGTGTATGGGGTTTTCATGGAGGACTCACACGTCTGCTGTGAGAATTTGCAGAGTCTTTTCTAGGGCTCCTCATCCACTTTCGAGTCTACTTTCTTCCAGCTTTCACCTGTGACTCCAAGAAGCTGTAGCATATACAGCGGCCAGACCCAGTAAAACCATTTCAGCAGACAAGCTAAGCCAGGGTAACTAGAATGTTTCAAACCTGTTAGAGGAATCTCTACTTCAAGCTTGTGGGGACTTTACCCAGTGGAGAGGGTTGATGAGAACAGTTTGTTCTAACAGCGTGGAGGTGGCTGAAGCAGGTGCCCTGGAATGCCTAAAATTTGGTCGGACATTAAGGATGTCAAAATTATCCACATCTGGGATCTTTGCCCAGTCCTCTGATCTTTGTCTTGACACTAGATTGATGACGACTTTGCATTAATTCTTCCACTTAAATTCAATTCACATATAAGATATGCCATGATGTCACTGGTACAACAACAACTTCTTGTCTAGAGTATTTTAATAACTTCCTAACAGGTTTCCTTGTCTCTAATATCTCCCAGCACAACTTTCTATGCCTGCCAAAGTACTATTTCTAATGAGCAGGTCTAGTCTTGTCGCTCTGTATTTATTGTCTACTCTTCAACATACAAACTCTTTAGTTTGGGCTTTCAAGGCCTTCCATAATTTATCTCTAGCCTATATTTCCAGTTTTATCTCATATTCCTCTCTTTCACACTTTGTATTACAGTCCAAGAAAATCACAATCTTGATTTTTTTGTCTCTGTCCCCAATATTTAGCACTATCCCTAGTAAGATTTAATCTATGTTTTTTCATTCCATTTCACCATTACAATTTGGAATCCTTTTCATTCAAGGCAGAGCTCAGCTGCCACCTTTTCTATTATTGAGGAATATTATCATCTTAACTAGAAGTAATCCTTTCTCTTTCAAATTTCTTAACAACAATAAAAATAATATTTCTATATCAGGAAGAGGTGATATGGTGCATTGGGAAGTTTGAATTCTACCTCCACCACTTATAGCACACATAGCTTTTCTGAGCCCTGTTTGGGAAATGAGTGTTTTGGATACAGTGAAAGTAGGGATTACTTCATTCTTTTTCTTTGTATCCTCAAGGCAGTTAGGTAGTATCATAGTGCACAGAGTGCTGGGCCCAAAGTCAAAAAGATGTTTTTCTGAGTTCAAATCTAGACCCAGAAACTTATTAGCTATGTGATCTTGGACAAGTAAGTCACATTTTTACCCTGCTTGTCTTAGTTTCCTTTTTTGTAAAATGACCTAGAAAAGGAAATGGCAAACCTCTCCATTATGTTTGCCAAGAAGACCTCAGATGGGATTATGAACAATTAGACAGGACTTATCCAACCTTCCTTCTTTCCTTTCTTCCTTCCTTCTTTCCTCCCTTCCTTCCTCTTGCCTAGGGTCACACAACTAGGAAGTGTTAAGTGTCTGAAGTCAGATTTGAACTCAGCTCCTCATGACTTCAGGGCTGGTGCTCTATCCACTGCTCCACCGATCTTCCCCCAGCACCTTGAATTCTGAGAAGAAAATCTTTGGATTTTCTCCTGCTAGCAGTGGGGAATATTTGGAGGTTTTTAGTGTCATTTATAATGTCACTATAAGAGCAATGTTTTGGAAAGATAGACAGTCTGACTGCAATGTGTAGTATAAATCTCAAGAGAGACTTTTGTTGCATCCTCTCCCTTGCCTAGTACATTGCTGTTCATTGAAAACTCCTGAATCACTGAGAGTTTTAGTTTAAAAAAAAAAAAAAAAAGGCAAAACCAAATGATTTGTGAATTTTCAAAATTCAAAGTGCTCATTTATAACAGAAATCTAAATTTTATCATTCAATCTCAGGATAATTCCTCCAGTAGAATGCTAGGTCAGATAATAGAAATTGTATCGATAAAGAGTGTTGTATAATTACCTTTAGATCAGACTATCCAGGATACCCTCAGGGAAAAGGAAAGAAAACAAGGAAATAAACATTTAGTTAGTACCTACGTGAGCCGGGTGCTATCACTTTACAATTCTTACTGATCCTCACAATAACCTTGTGAGATAGATACTGTTATGATCCCATTTTATAGATGAGGAAACTGAAGTCAAGAGAGTTAAAAAGTGAGTTACTTACCTAGGATCATACAACTAGTTAATGTTTGAGTAAGATAGTATTTGAATTCAGCTCTTCCTGACCCCCAAGATTTTACCTATTGTGCCACTTTTGTAAAGAGAAGCACAGTTTTAAACAGAAGTGTAAACTTCTATCCAGATGTAAATTATAAATAGTGAAAGGGTTGGTTTGGTTGTCCTTGTCTGTTAATGGTATCAATTAGGCAAAGGTTCATTCTATCAGAAAACCACCAGAAGCTCCTTCTTTCTGGCAGGGATTCCAGTGTCTGATGCAGGATTAGAAATGATAAATATATATAAGAAATGATAAATAGCAGTCAAAGGGGCAAGCTCTGGTCAAAATCCAGGAAGTCAATAAGCATCCCAATGCCAAAGGGACTCAGGAGAGGGGCTAGCAGAAGGAGTTGGGGAGGGAGGTTGAAGGCCAGGTCATTTTACCAGAGTAGATAGACACTAATAGAAATAGGGCAAGCACAAAAACTCCTTCAGTGACAAACTAGAGCCAGTGTTGAAAGAGATGGGCTCAGGACTGCCATTAAATGATGATTTACCATCAGCTTATGCTTCATTATAGCATCCTTCTAACAGTGGATCGCACTTCCTTCTGTTTCTTAAAGGGCAGTTCTGTCAGGATATCCTATCCTCTGGTAGAAAATAATACAAAAGTCTGTGTTTTTCGGTTTTAATTTGTTTCATCAAGACTTAACATAAATTGATGTTTAGTGAAGTGAGCAGAACCAGAACATTGTACACAGTAACAGCAACATTGTGAGATGATCAGCTATGATTGACTTAGCTCTTCTCAGCAACACAATGATCCAAGACATTTCCAAAAGGCTCATTTTGGAAAATGCAATCCATATCCACAAAGAACTATGGAGTCTGAATATAGCTTGAAGCATATGACTTTTACTTTTTTGTTTTTTGTTTACTTTCCCATGGTTTTCTTCTCTTGTTCTGTCTTCTTTCACAATGTGATTAAGGTGGAAATATGATTCAGGTGATTGTATGCCTATACCCTATATCAAACTGCTTGCTGTCCAGGGGGGAATTGGAGAAGGAGAGAAGGAAAAAATTTCGAGCTCAAAATCTTACAAAGATAAATGTTGAAAATTATCTTTACATGTAATTGAAAAAAAGTAAAATATTATTAAAGATAAAAAAATTATTTCGTTTTCAGGTAAGTTAGAGTATCTCTTCTGTTTCTACACTAAAACACCAAGTTCTTTCTGCTTATACATTGTGTTCAAGGCTCAGGTCTTAAATTGAAATTGTATTTCCCATAATTCTCATGTTCTCTCCTACCCACCCCAACTCATGTATCTAAGTTAAGTGAACATAAGTTGGAATAGAATAAAAAATAGATGGGAAGAATCATGATTTAGAGCTGGAAGGGATTTTAGAAATCTAACAAATTTAACAGATGAGGAATGTGAAGTCCAAGGAAACTTTCCGAAGATCACAGATGTAGCAAAGATCCTCAAGAGGGATTAGAAGAGGGGTTCAAATCCCCATGGCTTCTTGACTGCAGAGTACTTTTTCTATTATGTCATATTTGAATGCTCTTCTGGGTTCTACCTATTAGAACCAAAAATGTCTTAAAAACTTTGCGACTACCATCTTTGCTCCACAACACCTTCATTAAACAGTGCAAATGGTTCCTTTCTGCAGTCTATAATATCCTCTCTCCTCACATGCCTCTAAGAAGCCTTTCCCGATCCCCTCACCACCAGTGCATTCCCTCCCAAAGCTGTCTTATACTCATATTTTATACATATTTTTCTGTTTTCCCCATCAGATTGTAAACTGTCTGAAGGCAGACTTTCACTTTTGTCCTTGTATCCCTATAGTTTAGCTCATGCCAGGTAACTTAGAAAGTGCTTAATTTTTGTTTATTGGTTGAAATACTGAAGTAACCTCTCCAAGTTCAAATCTGGGACCTCCCAAATTCAAGTCTAGTGCCCTTTTCCTTATATTGCCAAGCCTGCCCAGACAAGGCATGATATTCCTTTTTGGCCATTGCGACCTGGAAACTTCCTCATGCCCTGCTCCAATCCTTTGCCTCTCACTCCAACATAAATGTGTCACTAATAGCTCTCTTAAAAGGACAGGGAACAAAAGCCCTACTCAAACAGCCAGCCTTCCATTAGCTTCTATGTAGTCAAGCAAACTCTGTTGCTCCTGACTTCTTTTGTTCATCAGAAACCAGGAAATCATCCAATTAAGTTTATCAAAGCATCTTTTTCCTGCAGCTCACAGCCAGTGCAGAAATCAGCAGCACCCTTGGAATCTTCCATTGCCATTAATTACATTTGCCCTTCCCTTGCAAACAGTGAAAGAATATATTTCTTTGAAAATCTACTCTAATTTTCTTGTCATAAAGAAGTATGATGAAGTCCTTGGAGATTTCTTTAAGAGAATGTTATACCAGGCCCTAGTTTCAGCTAGATTGGGACTATTTTCTGTGAAAAAGGAAAACAGTAGGGTAGTAGCTTAATTGTTCCTATAAATTTCTACTTTCATGCATTTACCTTTAATCTTCCTCCCTTGGATTTTATTTCATAATACTCAGTTGTTTTCTGCCTAGAATTTTGATGGTTTTTTTCCCCTTGCTTTTGAGTCTTATTATGTGGAGAATCCTGGACTTTTCTGTAAGATAAAGTTATTATTCTAGCATTCAAGGTCATTTTTGTTTTTTATATGAAGTATTTTACTTTTTCCTAATTGTATGTAAGGATAATTTTGAACATTTGTTTTAAAAAAAATTTGAGTTCCAAATTTTCTCTTTCCATCTCTCTCCTCCCTCTTCCCTAAGATAATATAAGCAATTTGATATAGCTTATATATATAATCAAACAAAATGTTAGTTGTAAAAGAAGAAATAGCCAAAAAAAAGAAAAATAGTATGCTTCAATCTATACTCAAACTTCATTATTCTTTCTCTGGATGTAGATAGCATTTTTGATCCAAAGATCTTTGGAATTATCTTGGATCATTGTATTGCTGAGAATAGCCAAGTCATTCACAGTTGACCATTATATATTATTACTGTTACCATGTACAATGTTCTCCTGGTTCTGTTCACTTCATTTTGTATCAATTCATGTTTTTTCAGGTTTTTCAAGATCACGTTCAACATTATATCCTTCTCCTCTTCAAAAACTACTTAATTAGTCCCTCAAACATGCCATATATATTTTCTTACTTCCCCATTTTTGTCTATATGCTATTTCCTCTTCCTGGATTTTAATGTCTTTCCCCATCACAGAATATTAAAATATTGCCCCTTTTTGGAAGTCCATCTCAAATGCTACCTGTTCTATAAAGCTTTTCCTGATTTTCCTAGCCAGCATCTATCCTCTGTCCTTTGTGCCCTTATGTGAATTACTACTTGTTCTGCTTATATATGCATTATACATGCTCATGTGTGAATTAGTACATGTTCTGCTCATACTGTGTATTATTCACATGCCTTTTCCACCTCCCCACTTGACTATAATTTTTTAATCAGACAAATTTAGCAGGAGGCCCTGCCCAGAGTTGGTATACACCAATTTGAATAAATGAATGAATAAATAAATGAACAAATGAATAGTTCCAACTGTGCCCTCTGGTGGGAACAGAAGTAGGGAGAGAATGATTGTATCAAGTTGGTAAAAAGACGATAATTAGAAATGGAATAATTCTTCTGGGTTAGCCCCTGTGTGTGTGTGTAGGAAGACGGGTGGTCTTAGTCATTGTTAAGATCTCAAAATTTTCTTTGGCCTACAAAACTGACTTTGGCTTCTGATATATATATATATATATATATATATATATATATATATATATATATATATATATATATATATATTCTGATCCTTTTTCCCTCTTAGCAATTCACTTTTTCTGCCATTCCTTAGATCATAAAGTCATAAGAACAGAAGCATCTTGCCCTATAACAATACACTTCAACTCCTAACACCAAAATATAATCTTTATTCATTTTAAAAACCCTTCTCTCTCATTCTATTCCACATCCCAACTCAGTTCCAAAGTCCCTCTGTCTTATACATGGCTATGAATGGAGTAGGAGCTTACTAAAGATACTCAATGCCTTCTACTGTTGTTCATCTGTGTGTGTGTGTGTGTGTGTGTGTGTGTGTGTGTGTGTGTGTCTTTCTGTCTCTCTGTTCAACTAGATTGTGAGCTTCTGGAGGGCAGTGTCTTTAGATATAGTAGGTGCCCTCTTGCTTCATCAGTTTATTTGATTAAATAATTGATATATGGAAACATACAGATTTATAAGATAAATATGTTAAATAATCATGGATAAATTTTAAAGAGATACTGAATGGAGTTCCTTTAAAAGCCCCAGACCTCAAGGAGTGCTGAGTAGGTGATTCTCACTTTGTCTCCAGTGTGGCAGATAGAGAATGGAACTATGTGATCTCTGATCAGTTACCCAGTATTTATTACTGTACTAGGTGCTGAGTATACCATGACAAAAATCAAACAGTCTCTCATTTCAAAGAGCTTGCATTCTGCAATTAGCATAGGATGTATCACATAGATTCTTAAGTAATCTTCATTGATTGATTGATTGTGACATCTGAATATAATATGGAATATATGCAAAAATATATCCCCATAACCCTAGTACCGCTTGGTCCAGCAGTAGCCATGCCCAGGCAGGCGTCAGAGCACCAAGTGGGTATGGGCTAGAGACAATCAGGATTATGGGGTTCCAAAAAGGAGTAGTTAATTAGAGCAGGTAGGTGTCACAGAGGATAGAGTGCTGAGCCTGGTGCCAAGAGGACCAAATATGGCCTCAGACTTATTAGCTGTGTGACTCTGAGTAAGTCACTTAGTCCCTTTTGAATCACTTTCCTCCTCTATAAAATGAACTGGAGAAGGAAATGGCAGACCACTGCATTATCTTCACTGAGAAAACTCCAAATGGGATCATGAAGAATTATTCTCAACAATAGCTGTGTGATGCAATCAAAAGAATATAAAACTGGCTTGCCTTGAGAGACACAGTACTCTGCAAATTCTCTTATTCATTCTCCTTTTAAGTTTCCAATACCTCTGCCTCTCAGTCTTGACCCCTAAAGATGGGTGCTGTCCAAGGTCCTGTTCACTTTGGGTTTAGCCATTCAGTCAGTTTTGCATCCACTTAATTTTATACTCTCGTCTAACCTCTCTAACTTTCCACGTGGTTCACAGCAATAGAATGAGAGCTTTTTTTCCCCTCATATAAGACTTTGTTAAAATTTAGATAAACTATATCTATTGCTATTTATGACTAATGAAGATAAGCTTCTTTTCCCCATTAGACTATAAGCTCCGAGAGAGCTTTCTTTTTTCACATTTGAATCCCCCACTGCTTAAGACAGTGCCTGGCAAATAGTTGGTGTTTAATAAATGTTTGTTGATTGATTGATTTTCTTTTCATGAGCATAGTAAAATGCTCAGACCTGTATATTGAAGAAAAAAGTGTCAGATTATGAATAAGATCATTCTTACACTTCTGCAGGGGAGATTGTCCATCTGCATATTAGATTGTGTGAATGATAGCCTTTTGAACTTTTTGTACCCATTTTACTATTACAAGAAAAGATGTTTACATGAGGAATTACATGTTGGAAGAAGTTAGAAATTGCATGTTAGAAATCTTAAAATATAGCAGTGAACTCGAAACAGTAATAACAAAAGTAACTAGCATTTATAAAACACTTTCAGATTTGCAAAGTGCTTTATATATTATTTTCTTTGATCCTCAAAACATCTTGATTACAGTAGCATTAAACCCCATTTTACAGATGAGGAAACTGAAGCTCAGAGAGTTTAAATGACTTGCCCAGATTCATATAGTGAGAAGGAAAGCCTAAAGTCAGGGCTGAATCCATGTCCTACTGATTCCAGGACTAGTCCTTTATCAATTATACTATGCTCATGCTTCACAGTAGGTCATACTAGTCTTTTCTTGTCATCCCATACACATGAGTAGTGGTCCTATCCTTTTTTTTTGATTCTTCTTTTTTTTTTCCCCAACCAAAAAATGTTTCTTCATTATCCTCTGCTAGACAGATATTATGCTAGATGTTAGTATTATTCCTTATATTCTATTCTTCCAGAACTGTAGCATTCTTTTGCACTCAGCCACCATTATCTGTTCTTGCTTTTATCTTCTATTAATATCTTTTTCAGAATTGGATTTGATCAATGACTTCCCTGTGGACCTTCATTGGTTTCTCTAGAAAACTCCCTCTTTTCCTCTTATCAGAATTGTTTTCCTACAAATTCAGTTCTTCAAAACATTTTCTCTTTCCTAAGACTGATTTCCCCTTCAGAATTTTAGTTCAAAAAAGCCTACCTACCCTTTCTTTGAACCCTTTAAAATCTATTTGCCCAAAATCTGTAATACATGCTATATAATTATTATTGCTGCCTACCTTACAAGATTGTTGTAAAGATAAAAGGGCATAATCATCTTGAGAGAAGCAGTTTGAAAAATTGAAAATGGCAATATAGATAAATTATCACTATTATAATTACATATGACATTCTGATTTGTTGAAATGTCATCAAAGTAGATGTCGTTGATGAAACTTTCACATCATTTTTCTTCTGAACACTTTTTATTAAGATTCAATTATGATTCAAGAATTTGTCCCTCTGTTTCTTCTTTAAGCAACTCTTGCTTCTAAGTATTAGCTCAGATTGCCCTGTATTTCTTAACTTGCTCTCAACCATTAATTGCCAAAACTACCCTCATCCCTTCCTTTAAGCCTGTTTGGACGTCACAATTCTTCTAAGAAGTTGGAATACTGATTTTCCTACTTATTATTGTATAACCTTTGGTACATCACTCAATCTCTTTGGGTCTGTTTTCCCATTTGTAAAATGAAGAGATTGTACTCTTTCCAACTCTGAATCCAGCATCCTCTGCAATTTCCTAAAGAGACTAATAAATGAGCAAAGGGAGAGAGGAAATCCTGTCTTAGTCAGAACTGAACACTTTCAAAAGCACTTTATCCCTGATTTAGTCCTACCCCCTAATGCACATTAGTCCATAAGTATATCCTTAGCATTTATAGCTTTTGATGTGGCCTTGTATTTGGCAGAGAACCTAACATAGTTTCCTAGGGTGGGGTTGGGAGGAGTACAGATTAAACCAAGATTTATTGGTGTGGTTAGAGGCATTACTTGCTAAATAATCAGAGTTGACCCTAGGCAAAAGTGTGAAGTCTGTTTTTGATTCTCCCATTTTTTTTTACCTATGCCCTTCTTCTGGTGTCTCTCTCACTTATTTTATCCATAATCCTTTATTTATCCCATTCCCAAACATGCTTTCAGTTAGTCTTCCATAGACTGGTAGCTAATTTTGAATAAAATGTACATCATTTATTGTTGACATGGTAGAAAAAGGAAGGAAATAGATAAGCCTCTTAGAAGCAAATATTGATATTGCAAAATCTAAGAATTAAATGATGGAGCTATTTACTATAAAGTAGTAGTAATAATGATAATAGCAGTAGTTAGTACTTTTACAAAAAATCTTAGTACTTTATACTTTATAACATACAGTCCTTTCAGGTTTGCAAAGTACTTTACAATAGTCCTGACAAGGTAGATCTCCTCTTCTTTCTTTCTCCTTCATCTTCTCCTTCTCCAGCAACATTTTTAAAGTGTCAAAAAAGAATAATTAAATACAAATATTTGCCAAGCAAATTTGCTTATTTTCATAGATTTTTAATGCTTCTATTAAGATAGGTCATTCTCTTTTAAGGCACAGCTCTCTAGGTTTCTTCAATATATCTGCCTGGGACAAACTATCCTGCCCATTTGAATAGCCCCTGATCATATTGACTGTATTGATCTTAGTCTAGTTACTGGGCAGGCTACTTATAAAACTTCTTAAAGTTTCAAGACTGAAGAGTCACAAAAGGTCTTCCAACTCTAAAAAACAAAACAAAACAAAACAAAACAAAAAAACCTTTGCTTTGATGATATATAAGGGTGATCATAAAAAACCATGGACTGCATAGACTATTAGAGCTACAAGCTATCTCCAGGAGTCATTTAGTCCAATACTCCCTGAAATGTGAATCCCATCCACAGTATTCCTGATATGTGGCCATTCAATGAAAGAATTTTGCTACAAGCACTCACTGCGCAAGGCAAGTGATTCTACTTTTCAGCAGTCCCAAGTTTTTTCCCTTCTATTATACTTCTCTCTTGTAATTAGTCAGGAATTTTTAAAGTATGTACTTGATTTAAGAAGGTAGGGAAGTGGGAACATTTTAGAAATGTCCCATATAAAAGAAAAGTTTTGAAAGTTTTGCCAGAAGTTTTAGGGGAAAACTATTAGTATAGAGAAAACTAATTTAAGTAGAACTCATTCTGTCATCATATGAGATAAATAAGATGTATCTCTCCCATGGGCTGATGAATGAGTTATAATAGGAATATCTCACTAAAAAGACCCTGGCACTTTTGCTGCAACATCATCTTTTTTCATGAATTCATAGCTTAAAGATAAAAGGGATCTTACAGATATAATTCAGTTACTCATTGTAGAGGGAGAAGAAATGGCTCACCCAGGTTGCAAAGTCTTTTGACTTGGATAATGGAAAACTTGGAGAGGTACATCAAAATGGGAGAAGCTGAAATATTATCGTAGCTTTCAAAAAAAGGGAAGAGAATAGAATCTGCAAACCATAGGCTAGTGATCTTGACTTGAATTGCTAGGGAAAATTCTAGAATGGATCATTAAAGAGAATTGGTATATATCTAGAAAGGAAAGAATTGATTACAAAGAATCAGCCTGGCTTCATCAATTATAGATTGTATCAGACTTCATTTGAGTCTTTAAAAAAAAACAATATTACTTAACTAATAGATGAGAGGAATGATGTGGATATTAGTTAATCTAAATTTTGGCAAAGCTTTTGATAAAATAGCTTATAGATTCAGAACTGGTTGGATGGCTAGACTCAAAGAGTAGTTCTCAGTGATTCAATGTCAGCATGGTGGGGGATTTCCTATGGAGTATCCCAGTGATCCATACTTGACACTGTGCTATTTAACATTTTATCAATGACTTGGATAAAGATATACCTCTCATGTGCAGATCACAAAAAGGTTACTTAATACAACAAATGAAAAAGTCAGAATTCAAAAGATTCTTGCTAGACTAGAGCATTACCTGAATATAATAAGATAAAATTCAAAAGGGAAAAATAAAAAGTCTTGCATTTGGGTGCAAAAAGTCAACTCCACGAATATAAGATGAAAGATATATGGGAGAAGGAGGGAGGGTAAAAATATTAAGTGCTTGACCATCTACTTTATGCCAGACACTGTGCTCGGATCCTGGAATCATCAGTGCATTCAGGCAGATCATTTAAATCACCGGGTAAGGCAGAATTTTTATATAATGTAATTGGCAAAGATTGACTATCTTTTTCTACCATTTCAAGACCTATCAGCCGTGGGTAATGCATGTCACCCCAAGAAGCTGTGAAATTAAGTTGAAAACATATTCCACTGTAAATTTATGGCCTTTGATCACCATCACCATCTGCTGACTGTCTACTGACTGTGGTCTCTTGAATTCTTCCTCATATCAAATTGCACAGAATTTCAATGTTAATATCCAATCTCATTAGAACAGTTTTGGCTTCCAAAATGTCATCATCAGTGGTAAATAATAATAGTATCTTTAAAATACTCTGGAACTTCTTTCAGTGTTCCTGAAATTTTGGCAATTTCTCCTTTAAACATGCACTGTTCATCTAATAACAAGTATCATATGATCATATGATCAAATACATAGTCAGCAGTTTTAAGAAAGATTTGGGGGGCGGGGTTTGTGGATTTTGAGCACAATATAAGTCATCAATGTGATGTGACTGCCCAAAAAGCTAATGAAATCTTGGGCTGTTCAAGTTGGACATAGCTTCTGGGAAGACAGTGGTGATAATCCCTCGACAAGACCCATTTCTTGTTAGAACATGAATTAAGAGATAATCTAGAGACTGTCCAAAGGAGAGCAGTTAGGATGGGGCCTTAATTTAAATTCATGACATACAAAGATCAGTTAAAGAAAAAAAGAATTTTGGTGAGGACGTGATGGATGTCTTTAGGTATATGAAGGGTTGCTAAATGGGATTAGATTTGTTCTATCCGGTCCTAAAGGACAAAAAAAAGAGAAACAGGAAGTTATGAATAGGCAATTTTAAGCTTGATAACATAAAAAAAATCCTACCTATTAATTGGAGCTACCAAAAGTAGAATGTGCTTCTCTGAGAGGTGGTGGGTTTTACTTCCTTTAGTTAGAAGCTGGACAAACACTTGCCAACTATGTTGTAAGTGGGAATTCTATTCATGTGTGAGTTGGACTAAGTAGCTTCTCAGATCACTTTCAGTTCTTAAATTCTATGATTTTATAACTTTTAACTTTAGGGTTTTCCTTTTTTTCTAGATAGCTGCTTCCAGAAATGTAGCATCAGTAAAATCCTTAGGAAAAGCTAAAGGTCTTGATATCTATCTGCAAAAAAGGCTTTTTACCTGGAGTGATAAATTGACCAGCAACTACTGATTTTTAATTTTTATTTCTCTAATTATTTGAGTTACATTAAAATCAAATCTAATTAAGACATTTGACACCTACTAGCTGCATTACTCTGGACAGATCACTTAACCCCGATTACCTCCCTCTTCCAAAAAAAAAAATTAAAATAAAATAAAACCTAAAAAGTGTCAATAATTAGGATATTTTACTGGCACTATTACAAGATTTCCATGCTCAGCTGTGCCCTCTAGTGGTGAAAGACGTATTCAATCTACCTGGTTTCCTCTACCTTGATTAAAGAGAGTAGGGATTTAGGGATGGCTACTGCAGAAGTTCTTCTCTTCATTTGGGAGAGTAAGTTGGAAACCCAGTACATAGTTATGGGCTCAGATTTGTGGAATATTTTGGTACTCTGAATTCCCTGAATAGTGTTATAACATGAAAAATACATAGGATCATAAATTTAGAGTTGAAAGGGACCTTATAAACTATCAAATCCAACTCTCACATTTTACAAATAAGGAAACTGAGGGTATATAGGCCAAGGGACTTGTTTGTGATGTCTGAATCCAGAATTTGAATCCAGATCTTCCCAACATTAAGTTTAATGCTCTATCCACTACATTCTGCTGTACTGATTGGGAATCAGGAAGCTTGGGTCCTAGTCCTTGAATGAGCACTGACAACTTTGCAGATGGGTCTTTACAAGTGATAACCAGATGGCCATCCTTTTATTAATTATTTGCTAGCCATAATTTATAAAATTATCAACTACCCAGAAATTATATCTCTCAAACTTTTTTTATACCTCATAGAATTTAATCCCTGAGCTGGGCCTTTTAAATCTCTACCTAGATCTCTGCCTCTGTCCTCTTCCATTTTGTTTATTTGTTTATATTTTGTATTATTTGATCTGTGTAGATGCTATTTCTACTCTAGTAGAACATATGTTTCTTAAGGATAAGAATCATTTAATATTTATTTTTGTATCCCCAAAACTTACTTACATAAAACTTAAGTAGGTACTTAATAAATACTTAATGATTAAATTGAAGAAAAATATAGCAAGGGTTGAGGGTAGGGGGCAATTAACGAAATTGAGCTATAGTCTGTAATCACTGGGACAGAGATGCTCACAAGAGTTGAACCTGTGACACCTCAGTCTCTGTGTTCAACACAACAGGATTAAAGCACTAAGTTTCAAGAATATACTGAAAAATATTAGGATAATTGCTGAATATAGGACACTTACATTGATATCTTGACTTAATGCACTTCCTTTTATTTCCACCTTCTCTCTCACAGGTGGACAGTCCCTTCAGTTCTGGGAGTCCTTCCAAGGGATTCTTCTCCCGAGGTCCTCAGCATCGTCCCTCCAGCCCTGTGTCGGCCCCTGTGAGGGCCAGAAATAGCCCAGGCTCTCCCAAAACGGTGTTTCCCTTCCCCTACCAGGAGTCCCCTCCCAGATCTCCACGTCGCATGAGTTTCAGCGGCATCTTTCGCTCCTCCTCCAAAGAGTCCTCCCCGAACTCCAATCCATCTACCTCACCTGGGGGAATCAAGTTTTTTTCCCGCTCAAGAAAAAGTAAGATATTATATGGTTTCAGGTGGATTTGGGACTGTGGCTCTATTTGCTCAAGAAAAGCCTTTGGGGATGTTAAGCATCTGGGGTCCACTCTATGCAGATGACACTGACACAGGAATATGTCTTTCTGGCATGTTAAGAACAATAACAACAGAAATCTCATGGAAATATAAAGTTTTCAGCTAATATTTCTTGTCTTGTTTAATTTCATACAATAGGCTATGTGTATTTCATACAATTTCCTGCATGGTACAAGCTCTGTGTGTTTAGCTCTCTGTATATATAGATGATGTTCAGAATGGTCTTTGAATCCCTCCACCTCCACATTTGGTTAAAAAAAAAAAAGCCTCCACCTTTATAAGTTCAGATACATCTGCCTAGGACCGGCCAAATAAGAATCTGCTTAAAATATCTATATCCTTCTCTCTTGCCTTTTAGTTTTGCATTTATCAGGATCACTGAGGGTAAGAAACACAAGATAGGTCGGCAGGCTCTTAATGGAGTGCTCTAGGCAACAGCAGAATGGATGAAAAGGACTGCCAATGGAAATGTGTTCCGTATTTCAAGAGCAGTGATAAATATTTAGACAATCTAATTTTCACAAACTAAAAAAATTTTAATGCAATTTTTTTTGTATTCAAGGCTTAAAAAAAAGTTCATAATGCAGGATTTGTCTGAGGCAAAATTGTGAACTAGACACAATCTGTTTTCTTACTTTTCCCCATTTCTGCTATTCCCATTAATCCTCATTTCAGTCCCTCACCATTCTAACTTGGCAACCAATTCTTTATCATCATTTCATTTAAGGATAGATATTATTAAATAATTCATGTGTTAGCCTAGTCAAGAGTATTTGCTTTTGAAAAAAAGGATCTCAAGGGGAAGGAAAATAATAAATAAGGCTCTCTAATGGTAGTTTTATAGGTCCTGGGGCAACTAAGTTGGGGAAATAGTTTGCAATGGGAAAGGAAAATCTTCCTAAAGCCCTGTAATAATAGGACATAGGCAAGTCATTCCTTCTGAGGCCTACCATGAGCTCCCTTTCTGTGAAAATTTCATGATATAGATATTATAGCTACAGAGTTTCAGAGTTGGGAGAAATGGCCTTCCAGATGATGTATTGAGCATCAGAACAGCTCATTTCAGGCCTTGATTAAAAAAAAAAAAACTTCTCAGGACCATAACCTGCTTGGTAGGACTTAGCCACCCTGATTTTGTGATATAACAGATGGCCCCAGTTAAAATAAGAGTTATTAAATAATTAGCAAAACAAAATTTCTTTAATTGTACTGAAATTTAAAACTTAATGATATGTTTTATAGTGCTTTTAAGAAGGATATCTTGAAATTAGACACTGATGGCAGTGTTGGAATTTCAAAAAGACTGGTTTCTTAGAAAGATTACAATAACTGATGCTGAGTGAAGTGAACAAAATAGAGAGAACATTGTGTGTGATAATCATCTGTGGTAGATAGCTCTTCTCAGCAATACAATTATCCAAGACAATTCCAAAAGAGTCATGATGGAAAATGCTGTCCAGTTCCAGAGAAAAAACTATGGAGTCTGATTGCGATCGAAGCATACCATTTTCACTTTTTTTGTTTTATTCTTTCTAATGGTTTTCCTCTATTGTTCTGAGTCTTTTTCACAACATAACTAATATGGAAATATGTTTAATATGATTGTAGATATATAATCTATTTCAGATTGCTTGCTGTCTTGGGGATGGAAAAAGGAAGGGATAGAGGAAAAAGAATTTTGAATTCAAAATCTTATAAAAATGAATGTTGAAAACTATATGTGTAATTAGAAAAAATATCATGAAGATGGAGAAAAAGACTGTTTTCATATTGGGGGTTAGATAATGGTAGAATTGAGTTGTGCAGAAAGGCCCAGGAATAGGAATCTGGCTTTCCAGGTGGAGACAAAAGGTTGAGTCCAAGAGAGGTAACTTAGGATGGAAAGAAGCTCACAGTTATTATGTGGGGAGGCAAAGTCCAGAGCCAAGGAGATCAGGAAGGTCATTATGAGAAGATACAGTGAGGCAGGTTCTACTCCTAGGACCAATCTTGTCGGCTTATCATGGGTGGCCAAAAGGAGTCAGAATCTTGAAGGTAATTAAGCAACTGAAATGTGCCATTAGCTTTTGTGCAGGATGCAAAAAGACAAAAACAACCACCAAAAATCCTTGCCCTAAGGCAGCTTACATTTTTCCAGAAAATAATAATCAATAACAGAGCTGAAAGATTGGAAGGAAGAGGCTTGCTTTCTACTCCAAGGAAAACAATAAATCATAAGGATTCAGAACCTGCCTCCATTAAGCCCAGTTATTTCCCTCTGAATAAGTAACTGGGTCTCTTGAGATTGAATTAGCCATTTTACTGTTTTATTTTTTTCCAAGTGAAACACTTTCTCTCTTGGCTATGGGGAGCAAAGGAGACACACAGCTGGGTTCAGATGTCCTTTGGGAAATTAAAAGGAGTTGCGTAGTGTGCTAAATGTACTAAACACTCAAAGACTCATGGAACACTGGAACCAGAAGGCACCTTTACATATCATCTTAGCCAGTGGCATCAGATTCAAATAGAAACCGGGGACACTAAGCCATACTTAAGGATCCCTGTGAGTGTACATTGACTTAGAAAATCATATGTTAACATTGTCTACATTTTATCCCATTTTTTTATTTTGTTAAAACATTTCCCAATTACATTTTACTATAGTATGGGCTATGGATCCTATATCTAACACCTCTGATATGTCAACCCCTTTTAATTTATAAATTTAATACATTTTTTAAATTATATATATATATCTTATAAAAATACTGAAGTAAAAAGAGCACTTAATTTGTCTAAGATGTGCATTGATAATGAGTGGCTAGAACTGGGACTAGAACCTGGATCTTTTGACTAAATTCAGTGAATCCTGTGTTTTTTCTATTATGTCACAGTGCTGTAGGAAATCCACAAGAAAGCTTATCTCAAAATGTTGATCTCTTTCTGTAATATATACAACTTTAATCCCCAGAAATTTTTTCATTTTCTTTCTGCTATAAATATAATCCTTGGAAAGTCTTAGCCCTTACTGAATAACTAGACTTTACATTCGTAGCACAGGGTTATAGAAAAAAAAATTGACCTTGTTGAAGTCAGTGTTGCAAAGGGAGTTAAGATCTGAGTTTCCCCTCCCCTTTGGCCTTGTATAGTCAGTTTCTGGTGATTAGGAGTTCAAGTATTTGTTCAGGGAAAGAAAAATAGGCTATATTTCCCAAGATCACAGGCGCCTCAAACCAAGTCAAACATATTAATAATAGAAACAAGGATCTCATCTGTCAAATACACTGAACACACTCCATCGATCATTAGCTTAGGTCCTTGGCGTGGGACTCTAGCACAATCCACCAAACTCGTTATCTTCCTGTTAGAGATTGCCCAAGAGGGAGGGTTAGTATTTCCTCCCAAGGGTGGGCCCGTTCTCCAGTGGCTTCATCTGAATTGTTTTGTGGATGGGGGAGGACTTGCTGGTCCCAGTGCTCTCACCAGAGGATTTCCTGGCTTAGGGTCACTCATGCTATATGTCCCATATTTATGCCAGTGAAAGTAGGTTATAATGAATCTGCTTCAATGGTCTCCTCAATTAAGTCCATCCTATATTCAGTGATTTTCCTAAATTGGGGATCTGACCATGTCTGTCCTCAGTGAATTCTACCGGCTCCCCAGCATCAAATATAAAATATTTCTTTGGCTTTTAAAGGCCTTCCCAAATTGACTCCTTTCTGTTTTTCCACTCTTCTGATACTTTACTTCCTTCCTCATCCTCTGTAATCTAGTGATTCTGATTTCCATGCACAAGACCCTCCATCTCCAGACCCTGGGCATTTTTCACTGGCTATGCCCTCTGCCAGGAATTTTCCCTCCTCTCCTTCCTGGCTTCCTTGGCTTCCTTCAAGCCTCTAAAATCCTTCTTTCTTCAAGAAACCTTTCCTCATCTTCCCTAATGCTAGTGCTTTCCCTCTGACATTATCTGTGATTTATCATGTATATGTGTGTGTTTGTATACACAAATATATAAATATACATATATGTGTGTGTATAATATGTTATACACACAAATACATATCTTGTCTGTACACAAACATGTGAGCTTTTTTTGACTTTATTTGTGTAGTTAATGCTTGGAACATTTCCTGGCATTTAATAAATGCTCATTAATAAATGCTTATTGACTGCCTAGCTGAACTTGAAGGAGACATGTAATCAGAAAAAGGCACTGAGATAGTTTGAATAGTTTGAATATGTATAAAAATGGAAATATTTATATGAAATACTAAGGATATTTAGCCTAAAGAAGAAAAGACTTAGGTGGAACAGAATAGTTAAAGAGTTTGGACTCGTTTTATTTAATTACCAGAGGGCAGAACTAGGAGGAATGGATGAAAGTTGGAAAGAGATAAATTTAAACTTGATGCTTCCTAATAATGAGATATATCTAAAATTAGGATGGATTGCTTTGAAATTGGGGAAGGCCTTTCAGATGACTTTAGTTGACCTCTTGTTGGACAGAGATTGGACTAGTGATCTCTTTCAGCTCAGAATTCTGTGATTTCATGAAATTTGAAGGAGCATCTCACCTGATTGGCTTTGATGACACATGGGATGTTTATGGATTGATGTGTTGTTTTAAGAATAATCATATTCTTCTCATCCATTGCCTCCTTTTCACTGCATCCTAAATATAACATGGGATCCTCCTAAAGGACAAGGTTAAATGCAATTATCTAAATAAATAGACTATGCCTTTGGGATGATTTTGGTAATGCATTAGGTCACTAAAGAGTAAACTTTGAAACTTGTTCTTGCCAGTTTCCAAGAAGACCAGCGTCATAGTTAACTCTATTTTTCTTTTTTTTCCCCCTAGCTGGCTATATTTGTCTATTTCTTGTCATCTAATGAGTAAATTTAGGAAAGAAGAGGTCAATGACAGAGTCTTGGAAAGTACATATATTTAAGGGGCAGGAGGAAGAAGATTAGCCTGTGAAGTAGGAGGAGAGTGGTGAGTGGGGGAAGCAGGATGGATTATCATATAGTGAGTGTGGGAGCTGGATTTTAAGGGATTAAAGAATGAATAGCAAAGAGAGCAATTGGAAGTAAGAAATGTTGATTTCTCTTTGGAAAAGGAAAGGAGGAAAAAACCAATGCCTTGAGGATTAGAAAATGCAATTTTGAGTAAAGAGGAGACCTCACTAGGGACACTGTGGATAGAACTCTGGGCTTGGAGTTAGCCAAGACCTGAATTCAAATATACCTTCAGACACTTGCTAGCTATGGGATCTTGACTAATTCCCTTAACTTTCCTGCCTCAGTTTCTTCACTTATAAAGTGGGGGTCATAAAAGCACCTATCTCAGAGGATTGTTATGAACTTCAAAAGAGATCTTATTTGGAAAGCATTTAGCCCATAGGCACTTAATAATGCGCAATTCCTTATTCAAATATTTATTTCCTTTTTCAGACACTCTTCCTTTACTCTGAGGGAGGCAGCAGCAGCAGAGAGAGGTTGGAAATACAAACAGGAATGATTGTTGATGTAAGGTGCTGTGGAGGTAGAGGGAATGGGATCAAGAGCAAACATGAAGTATTTAGCTTTGGTGAGACATTCTTTTTGTTCCGATGGACTAAAGGAAGAAAGAAAAGGTGAAAGTACAGAGAGGTTTTCAAGGAGAAAGGAGTAGAGATGAGGGTGTGTCCTTCAGATTCTTTCTAACATAGAAGGTGAACTCACCTTTTAGGAATGAGATGTTAGAGTTGGAGCGGACTTAGTCAAATCAGAGAAGTTGGCTAGAGTGCAATATATCTAGAGGATCTGGGTGGGGGCTTTTAAAATATGGTATATTTTATAATTCCAGAAATTCCTTTCTCCATGGCATAGCATAATTGTTTTGTAATTGGGAGGCAGTCTCAAATCCTCTCTTGGGTAGGGCCATTTTAAACCATGCTTGAAATTGCACAGATACTTTAACCTGGTACAATACTGGGGGCTTGAGGAGAGCCCCTACCCATCTTTTAAAAAAGCCTTATTCAAACGCTACTTCTTTCATGAAGCTCTCCCCTCAGGCTCCATATTGTACTTCTTTTGGGGTCTCTTTGTTAAGCACTTATATATAATTTTGTATTGTAATTATTTACATATGTAGCCTTTTGCCTTTTCTCATGATTCAAATATACATACATACACACATACATACCTGTATGTATATATACATATATATGGATATGGATATGTGTATACATGCATATATATGTAGATATGTATATTTTGACAATATATTCATTTGTTTAGTTTCCTTTGTAATTCTATATAGTTTATTTTATTCATTTAACAAGGTTATTCTGAGAAGGGATTTCCCCCCCACATACATGTTAAGAAATCCACATCTTAGAGAGTAGCCTAAACCCTGAAGAGTTAATGACCTGCCCAGATATCTCATTTGGCCCTAACAATTTTGGGAGGTAGGTGCTGTTAGTGGTCTCATGCTTTATCTGGTTCAACTCCCTCATTTTATATGTAAATGAGGAAAAAATGAAGTGAAATATGCCCAAGATCACACGTGGTTAAATGACAGAGCCAGGACTTTTGCCTTCAGATCCATTTCTCACAGGTTCTGCTTCCCAAGGATGTTTTGGGGGAATGTGCTTTTGGAAATCCTAAAAGTCCATGCAAGTATATTGCATGGATTTTGCTGAGGCTAGTGGGGGTGTTATTATTTTAATAGATACCTAACCAATGTTTGAGGTTGCTGTTAAAGCTGCTGAATATGCATTTACGTGTATCCTGTAGTTGCAATTTCACCTTTTAAAGGTGGATGTGGTTTTGGGAAATAGCCAAATCACTGGCACCACATCTGATGAGTCAGATGGTTGATCAAACTGGGCAGCATCATTTCTGGTTAAAAAACAAATTCTTTGTGACTGGCTTAAAGTAGTTCTAAACATGGGGTCCATGAACTTGTTTTAAAAAATATTTTTTATAAGTTCATTTCCATATAACTCACTTCTTTTTCTATCCTATATATGTTATGCATTTATAAACATTATTCTGAAAGGAAGGTCCATAGACTTCACAAGACAGACACAAAACAGAGTAAGAAGCTCTGTTCTAAAATTAATGATTTTGTTTTTTTTTTTTTTTTAGTAGGGTTCTTCAAATTGGTCCAATGTAGAGGATCTCTGATAAACAGCTGTTCCAAAAAAAACCCAAGGGTGATCAGGGTTGTATAATCATTTCTGGATATTCCTTTAAAGGAATATGGTCCTTTAAAGGACCATAGCTAAAATCTTAGATGAAATCATAGAATATAGAGTGACAAGGAATCTTAGAGATCAGATTAACTTTTTGCTCCTCAAATTCTAATACCTTTACTTCAAAGCAAGGAACATTTTGAGTATGGCCCCCCAAGAACTTCATATGTGACCCAATTCAGAGAACTATTCCTCATGTGTGGTTGTCCCCTGAGACTTTGAGTAACTGAATGTACCTAACTAGAAAAAGGAAGTAGCTATTAAAGGCTGTTGAGACCTCTGTAATGGAGGGCAAGACAAACCAAAGCTTTCTTCTAGAACTCATCAATAATAGTGTCTTTATGGAGATGGACCATGTAAGTCAGATTGTGGCATCCTGTAGCCACCAAGAAGAAAATTCATCCTTAGGGATTGATTAATTGCTGTGGATAAATTGCTGAGAAACAAGAAGCTCAGCTTCAGAGACATTGAATGATAATATTTATTAAAATCTACTATAGGCATTTCTCACAGCACTTCTGTTGTTTCTTGGCCTACTTACTCTTGAGCTCACTTTATTTATCCTGGTACTTACTCTTAAGACAGAGAAATGTGTCTTGCATCATTCTTTTGTCATAGTGTTATGTCCCTAGTCTACTCTCTTAAATTTCTTACCTGTCTAGGAATTGTCCTGTAAGGTCCAGACTACCTTCCCTGCTCCCACCTCATAGACACATGCTGCTTCAACCACAGCACAGCAAAGGCAACCAAAACATTCTCTCCCTGTCAGCTTAGATCCCTTCTGAGCCAAACCTCCATTCTAACAAGTGAACCATCTGAGAACCTCTGGGCTTTCAAAAGGTCTTCTCCAACACCCACAATTCCTGTCTCCCTCTCAGCCACGTGGGAGCTCTCCCCCTTCTGTTCTCCTGTAGGACTTAGTGTAATATTCACTGATTATTTAGTGCAGGCTATCTTGTATTGCTGGTTATTTTGGGTTTTTTATGTCCTATCTTCTCCCGAAACCTGCAAACTTCTTGAGGTCATGGGCCATATTTTAGGTTTTGGATCTCCTACAATTCCTAGCATAGTGTTTTGTGCACAGTTGCTATTCAAGGAATATGAGTCTTTAATGACTATATAGAGAACTGAAAAGTTTTTCCAATAGTGGGACACTCAGGTACAAAGAGATTGGCTTTATCTTTATCTGACTCACCTTAGACAGGGATAGATAGGCAGAAGGACTAGTGGGAATGCTCCTCTTAGGGTAAACTAACCAATCCATCTTTTTGTGCATCTTTGTACTCCATCTCTACTGTCTCATTTGCCACCATAGGGCTATAAGGGAAATCACTGAACCTTTTGTTTGCTTCTGGAGGGGAGCCGTATCAGATTTAGTCTGTGCTCTAGCAGAATCTAAAAACATGCATGCAAAAGAAAATGAGTGAGTTGAACTCTGTCTCAAAGGTCCCTTTTGGTACTCAGCGCTGTGAGTCTAGGTATCGGCGAATCTCAACTTTGATCTGTCTACGCGGATAGAGCTGCCCGAGGTCCGCCAAGCTGCCCTCAAGACAGAAATGATTGCGTGAGACAGGGCAGGGGTATCTGCCCAGATGGGTATTAATGAGCATCTGTGCTGCACAGCTGCCCTGACTCACTTTATCTTCATACAATCCATCTAAGGCTGGTTTGGACGGGAAGCAAGTGGGACTGCACCCACGGAGCAAGAGCACCTGGGAGCCCTCCTCCGGCCAGCCCAGGAGGTCGGGAGAAGGCCCGGTTCAGAGGACATGTTTCTCTACCTTCTCGTGCCAGCTAGTATGCTCCTGGCACTTTGTGCCCAGTGTGTCTTTTGGCAGCTGCCCCCGATGTGATTGTTGGCTCCAGCCTTCTCTCTCCAAGACCATTCACACCAGTGGCAAGCCTTCCTGTTGGGTCTCCTGGGTATGGTGTCCATCCCTGAAAGTTTCCCCATCCAGTTGGCTAGCCTACCAAAGCAGCTGCTGGGGCACTCCATCCTGGGGCCCCAAACCCGCTGTGGGCTTGGCAGGACAGCTTGGAGCCTTCTCTGTGCCAGAGGCTCTGTGGTCAGACTCCAAGCCGAACTAGCTTGGGTCCCCATTGGCAGAGGTGGAGCATAGAGAATGTAGTTTGTCTGCTTTTCAGAGAAGCTTACATCAAGGCCAGTGTGGAGGATTCCTGCCTTAGAGAGGAGCAGAGCTTTGTCATCCCAGTCAGTAAGGACTAAGCATCCTGTCCACATCAGCCAGAGGAGGAACTCTCCTGCAGAGCATGGGCTCCGTGCCTGTTGCAAATTGGGGGACGCTTTGGGAATTTCCCCAAGGTCAAGGTCACTGACAGGATTGGGTGAGATGGGTGCTGCCCTCACATCCCTTACTCTGTGAGTCAAAGGTGGCAATCAGATGAGAGGATGACCCGTTACAGCTTTGCCATTGACCATCATGCTGTAATCAGCTAGAAAAATGAGTAATAAAATTACTCTCATAGAGGATTTAAGGCTTACTGTTGCTTTACACAGATTATTTCATTTGATGAGAATAATACATTCAGAAACATTGAATTCTTTTTCCTTCCAAGTCAGTTCCTTCCCAAATCAGATATAGACAACTATAATCACCGACTCCAATGAGAAGAGGGAGTCAGCATAAACTGGAGTAGTCTTGGAAGTCATTAGTGAATAGTAGGAGAGGTAGCCCATTAAATAATCTATTTCCCAGTGTATTTTAAATTTAAGTTGAATTAAATTTACAAAAAAGAGATTTATTCAAGAACATACCCAACTTTTAAAAAATCTAGTTTTATTGATCCTTTTTTAAAAATCACAGTTATTTCTGGAGATTATACATTCCCAATCACTATTACCATTGTTTAAAATAAAACAACCAATAGACACACTGATCACATTGGACAGCATATGGCACATTCTACATTTGCAAACCTCTACCTCCTCTGTTGAGGAAAGGAAATATGTTTCATTAGTTCTCCAAAATTTAAATTGGTTGTTAAAATTAATGACTTACATTACCTTTAAGTGTTATTTTCATTTATGCTATCTTAGTCTTATGTATATGATTCTGCTTACTTTGCTCTATATCAGTTCATTCAAACTTTCCTTATGTTTCTTTCTTTTGGTATAATAATAAATCTGTTATATTCATATATTACAGTTTGTTCAGCCATTCCCCAATTGACAGTTATCCATTTTTCCTTCATGTTTTGGGTACCAGAAAAAAGTACTTCTATGGAAATGTTGGCATATATGTAGCCTTTTCCTCTGTCCTTAATCTCTCCTTGGAGTATATATCCAATAGTGGAATGACTTTTCTTGCAGAGTTCCAAATCTAACACACTATTAGTGTGTTACCATACCTGTTTCCCATAGCTTGACTAACATTGATTATTCCTGCTTTTATTGTTTGTGAATTTGCTGGCTCTCAGGTAAAATTTGCTGGCTTAGAGTTTTAATTTGCATTCCTCTTATATGAAACATTTTAAAATATGAGTGTTAATCGTTTGTATTTCTTTAGAAATTTTTAAAATATCTTTTGACTACTTATCTATTGGGAAATGGCTCTTGGTATTATATATATGTCAATTTCCTATATATTTTGGATATCTAACTTTTATCAGATATATTTGATACAAGATTTCTTCATGATAGATAGGATATACTCTTATTTCATTTTATCAGTTTTGTTTGTAATAAAGCTCTTTAACATATTAGAAACTGTCAGTTTTGTCTAATCAACTGTCATTTGTCTTAATAAGAATTTTTTCTAGCCATAAGTATGGAGATTCCTTTGTTCTCTACTTTTAAAAATACTGTTCTTTAATATTGAAATCTCATTATCCATTTTTGTTATTGTGGCATATAGTATAAAGTGCTTCTCTAGATCTAGTTTCTTTCAAACTATTTTCTAGTTTTTTTAGACATTCTTGATGATAGGGCATATTTCCCCAATAGCTTATATTTTTGAGTTGATTGAACTTGGCTACTATGTTAATTTGTGTCCAAATATTGCTTATTTAGAGTGTTCCTATTTCTAATCATTATCAAATAGTTTTTATGAGTATTGGTTTGTGATATGATTTGAAGTCTAGAAATACTGTTTCTTAATTCTAACCCCCCATTATTTCTCCTTAAATTAACTATCTTTTGTTGCTCTAAATTAATTTTATTTTGCCTAGTTCCAAAAAGTAAGACTTATAAATCTATAAATTAATTTATATATCATGACCTTTTAAATTATATTGATATAATCCAACCATGAGCAATGAATAGTCTTCTAATTTATCTTCCTTTAGTTCTTTAAAGAATATTCTATAAGTGAATTCATAGAAATCTTGTTTTTAACCTTAATAAATTGATTCTCATATATATTATGCCTTTTGTAATAATTCTGAATGGTGTTCCTCTTTCTGTCATTTTCTCTGGTTATAGTTTTTACCATGATAAATGGTGATGATTTTATGGATTTATTTTGTATCCAGTTACTCTTCTGGAGATATTGTTTTGATGGGTTGGTTTATTCATTCTGATTTTTTTCTAACATATGAAAACATTTTATTTCCTTTTTATTGATGTTTTTGGCTTTAATTTGTTTGTCTATTTTGTCTTTTCTATAGCTATTATTTTAAATACTATTTGAAATAATGGTGAGGAGAGGTAAGGTTCTTGCTTTCTCCCTGTACTTAACAGGATAACTTGTAAGTTTATTCTATGAATAATAGTGTTTTTGTGTTTTTCAAATGGCCTTTCCACATTCATGATTTTTCAGATATTTAGCACAAATGCATCCTGTATTTGATTAAAGTAGTATTCTTCATTTATTGATATAATTGTGAAATTTTTGGTTTTTATATGATTAATTAGGTTGTTTTCATAATATTGAACTAACCTTGCATTCCTAGCCAACTTGGTCATAGTAAATTTTTGTTGGTATAAATAAATTTTGTCCCCTTAAGATTTTATTTAAAATTTTTAAATATTCATTTATGAGATTTTTCTATAGTTCTATTTCTCTGGTTTATCTCTCCTTATATCTTCAGTTTATTAATCCTCTTTCTAGTTTGTTAAAATTTCCTCTGGAGTTTACATTGTAGAATTTTTATATAGTTTCATTATCATTCCTGTTTATAAAGTATTGTTAATATTATTTGTTCTTTAATCTAATTCTTCATAGCCTCTGTGTTCCCTTTATCAATCATTCTTTTTATCATGCTATGCTCTGTAGAGGATATGTTTAATATTCCTGCCTTTTTATAATTAAATTCTTTGTCCCTTAACACATAATCTATTTTTGTAAAGATGCTGTGTGATGCTGAGAAATGTACTTATTATTTAATATTCCCACTCAAAAGACATCATAATTCTTTTATATATGTAATTTTTCTAATAGTCTCTTTAACTCTCAATTTTCCTTTAAAAATCATTTTTCTGTAACCTTATGAAACTCTTAGGGAGGAACATTCAAGTCTCTGTAATTGTGTTTTGTGTCTTTCTGAAATGCCATAAATTTCTATTTTTATGAATTTAGGTACATTATCATTCATTATAACTTTTTATTGTCTGGTATCATAATTGCTACTTTTTGTAACCTACTGATTTGTAGTATGTTTTATATTAGCCTTCCATTTTAATTTATTATTATCTTTTTATATAGCAAATTGGTGCATTTTGTTTTCTTGTCGGTTCTCCCATTTTCTTTTATTTTATTGCAGAGTTGAATCCATTCACACTATAATAGTTTAGGTTTTTCTTTTTCTCTATTTTAATTATTTTGTATTTTTTCCTTTTGTCCTTTTAAGTCAGTTTTAAATCCTGCAATTAGTTTTTCTTCTGCTATTTTTATCTGGGTCTTTTTTCCTATTCATTCTTCCTTTTCAGTCTGCTACATCCACTTTCTATTATTTGTCCCATTTCAAGTTCTTATTAACGTAATAAGCATTTTTGTGGATCCTACTATGTGCCAGATATTTTACTAAGTACTTTACAAATATTATCTCATTTGATTCTAACAGCTCTGTGTGTTTAGATGCTTTTATTATCTCCATTTTACAACTGAGTAAAATAAGATAAACAGTTTAAGTGAGTTGATCAGTTACACAGCTAGTAAGTGTCTGAAGCCAAATTTGAACTCAGGTTTTCCTGAATTTGGACTCAGCTTTTTATTCTGCTACTAGCTATCTCAATAACTATTAGGTTCTCTTTCTATTAATTAATTTGTTTTTTGTTGCTTTCCATTCTTGATCTTTCCCTTTCTTTGTGTCTATAAGAATATAAATTTAAAATCTATGCCACTATCCCCCTACAAGAAGCCTTTCCTATTCAATTCTCAATTTTTCTGTCTTCCCTCCCTTACTTATTTTTATCTTGTTTATATCTTTTCATATTTGTTTGCTTTTTTTCTCCCCCATTAGAAAAAGGGTATGGCCTGTCTTTTTTTTATCTTTTTGTATTCCCAGTACCTAGAACTAGAGCATAGTAGATACTTAATAAATGTTTATTAATTGACTGACCAAATAACTTTTTAAACTTTAGTAATATTTATTTGTGATACCCTTTTTCAAGAAGAAATTATTTACTTTGTCTAATTCCATTTCTTCCCATTTAAAGAAGAAGTTTCTGAATTTTATCTCTTAGTTCATGTTACATATGCTTACTTATGAATTCTTTATTCTCTCTTTGTCCATTATATAATATAGGGTTTCTGGGAGACAAATATAGTATTCTCTTTCTATCCTGTTGATCTTCATGTGTATTTATGCATTCTTTCCCATTCTCCCTTATCTCTCTTTTTCTGTGTTTATTCCAATTCTAAAACCTTTAACAGGCACCTGTATAATGTGCTAGACACCATTGCAGGAACTAGAGATACAAAGACAAAAATAAAAGTCCCTAATTTCAAGGAGATTACTTTCTCTTGGAAAAAATAATATGTTCATATATATAAGATAATTTCACAGAGTGGGGAGGAAGGTGATGCAGCAAAGAGAGGAGCATCTTTGGGAAAGGAATCAGGAAAGGGTTCATGTCAATGGTAGATGCTTTAAACTGAGTCTTGAGGGAAATTAGATATTCTGAGAAGCTGAGGTGAAGAAAGAGTATATGCAAATTTAGTCATAATAGACAGCCTGTACAGAATATGAAAATGGGAGATGTGTGAAGAAAAGGAAAGACAGATTTGGCAGGATCATAGAGATGCATAAAAATGAAGGGAGTTGATTAGATCCCCAAGCAGGAATGTATGTAGAAGTGAGAAAAGAACTGGCTCTAGGAAATTGCTTTGGAATACATCCACAGAAAGAGGAAAAAATATGCTTGATGAGTCAGTAAAGGAGATAGAGAAGGAACAATGAGACAGCTAAAAGAAAACCCAAGAAAAATCAGCATGATGGAAATCCATAGAAGGGAAAGTTATTAAACAGGAGAGGTCCTCTTCTAATCATGATGGTCCCCTTGACATTACTCTAATCTCCTCCCATCATTGTGACATGTATTAGTGGAAACATTAAGTAAGGAATTTAAGTATTTTTAAATCCTTCACCTCAGCCTCTCTCTCCAGCTTCATTATACATCATTCCCTATGTATCTTGTGCTTAACTAGCCAAACTGCCCTTCTTTATGTTTCTGATATGTCAAATTCCCATTTCCTTTTTCCGTATTTTCACTATCCATCTTCCCCATTTGAAATTACATTCCCTCCTTATCCCCCCCTCAGAGAGTCTATCTCTTCCTCCAAGAGCATTACCTTATTAAAAAGTTTTTCATCATCCCAGTTAGGTGATGAATATGAATTCAAATGTAGCCCTAGACAGTAGCTGTATGACACTAGGCAAGACATTTAACCTCCATCTAGTTCCCATAAACACTATTATTATTCCCATATCAGAGATAAGGAAACTGACCTCAGTTTCCTTATCTCTGATATGGGAATAATAATAATGTTTATTGCCCTGAGTTGTTACAAAGATAAAAATGAGGTGATATTCTCTCCTTCTCCCCCTTTTTCTTTCCTTCTTTACCTCCTTTTCTTGCTTTTTCCTTTTTCTCCTCCTTGTCTTCCCCCTCCTGTTTCTTCCCTTGTCTTCTCTTCCCTAGCACCTTGCACGGTGACTATTTAAATAACTATTTAATAAATAATAGATTCTTATTGATTGTTTGTTGACTGAGTGAAGGCTGATGTAGTAAATGACCTTGAGGGTCTCTTGTTCTGTCATAGTGGGATGAAGACTAAAAATAAGTGAGAACCTTTTGTTAAATGAACCTTTGCTTTTAAGTCATATGATTTGCCACTACTTTCCTTGAATCCTCCTCCCTTCTTCCTCCCCTCTATCTCCTCACTTATTAGCAAAGAGATCTGTTACATCTTTATCTGACTCACAGGAGATACAACTGCCCCTGGAAATAAAACTTAAATTAAGTTCTGCCCAATTCAACTAGACAGGCATTTAATAAGATACCTACCCACATGTCTCTAATTAACAATAGCTATGTCTGAAGAGAAAAAAAGTACAACTATAGAGTTCCCAGTGAGATATGCCAATATTTACAAGTAAGGATGGGTCCTACAGGCTTGCAAACAAAATACTTTTCTCTTATTCTCATCCATTGTCCATTCTCTTCAGTAAAATATCCAGCATCTAGCCTGAGAAGATTATAGTCACAATTAGAACCAAATCATGTCAAAATCAGAGAGTTAATGACACTTGTCTTTGGAATTACGAGTCTATAGTTACACATTAAAAAAAAAAAAAAAACAACAGCTTGGTCTATTCCTGCTCAATAACTCCCAGACTTGGACACAAACAACAAATGATGTCTTGCCCAATTCTGTTTATGATGCTCCATTTCCTCCTCGATTTTCCCTTTCCTGTGGTCCTTTAGGCCGTAACTGTCAGATCTACCAGCATGTGTATTTTTCTCTGCCTTGATGTGTAGATGAGGGGCAGGGCAAAACTCACAGTTTATTTTTCATTTGGACAGCCATCAAAAGCAGGGCTGAAATAGCTGATGAATGACATAACTGTCTTGTGAAGCCCTTCAAGGCTGTTGTGGTTGTTCGAGTAGCCTAGACTTATAACCAGAGGGTCTTCCAGTGACTCCTATTTGGGGACCAGTAAGCCCTAATTTCTCTCCCTTTGGGGCATTAGTCCTAAGTGTTCACACTTTCTTCCTTTTCCCTTCCCTTTTCCTGTTTCTGTGACATTGTCTTCCTATCTAAGAAGTAGCCAAAAGTATAGTACCATCTAAGAAAAAAAGTCAAATATACACTACGGTATTCATCTAGAGAGAATTAAGTTACGCAGATAATGTAATAGTAGAGCCCTTATGCAAGTGTGAAATATAGTCTTCAAGGCTCATCTCATAGTTCGCCTCTTCCATGAAATTCTCCCAAACTCTGGTTAATCTCTTTTGATCTCTCCAAACCTGGAACTACATAGAGAATCAATATAGCAAGCAGTGTGGCTCTTAAATGTTTTCTTTTAGTTTAGAATTTAGTTGAACTTTAGTTCAGAATTTTTAGTTGATTGCAATATTGATATGAGCTGCAGGTGTGACATGGTTTCCATTAAGTAGTAAACAAGAGGTAATGGTCCCTAGAGAGGTTATAGTTGTTCTGTATTGGGCAGGATAAATCTTGAAAGATGTATGGGGTCTGTGTATATCATATTTTAAGTCAATGTTGACAAACTGAAACATGTCCAGAAAATGAGCAGGATGGGACAGGAGGATTGAATCTAGAGATCCATATGAGATTTGGTTGGGGTCACTTCTAGGAATATTGATTGGTTGGTGTCCTTTGATATTGAGGAGGACTTAAAATAATGTCTTTATGCTAATGGTCTACATATATCATATTTTAAGTTAATTTTGACACACTGGAATATGTCCAGAAAATGATCAGGATGAGACAGGATGAATGGATCTAGAGATCCAAATGAAATTGGTTGGAGTCACTTCTAGGAATACTGGTTGGTGTCTTTTGTTCTTGAGGAGGACTAAAATAATGTTTTTATGTTCGTGTCAAGATATAGTGTGTTCAACTGTGACTAATTAGACCAGTACAAACTTGGAAGATTCTGTCACAGGTTAAGCACAAATAGTCCATATGAACATCATAAATTTGCACATGTCATGTTTCTGGGCTAAGACAATTCTGCTTTGCTCCTAGAGCACAGCACCCACCTTTAATGTGGAAATGCCATGCTGATCTCTCATGTTTTACAGTCAATTATTTACAATTGAGTTCTTCAGAGAGACCAAGAATGTCTTTCTGTCACTTCTTCTGACCACAATGTGAGGGCTTGCCCTGTGTGAGCTCTTCATTTTAGTATTTCTTTTAGTATTTCCTTAGAGATGAGAAGACTGAGGGAAGACATAAGGTTAGGAACTGTACTTTTTATTTCATTGGTGAGTAAACTTTCTCTACTAATATCTGGTCAGCACTTTCTCTGCAATTCTGTCTTGGAGAGTCACTTAGAGCATAGAGAAATTAAATGATAGACCCAGTGTCACATACCTAATATGTGTCAGAGATGAGACGAACCCAAATCAACTGTCAACTGTCAAATATTTGAAGGACTAGCCTACGGAAGAGACACTACTTATTCTATGTAACTCTAAATGAACGAAATAAGACTGATGGATGATACATTTTGTTGGAACTGTAGAACGTTGGAATCGGTTATTTCATAAAACCATGAGGTACTTATTTAAACAGATTGGGAAAACTACCCATTAGCCCTGTTAAAAGGACTTCAGAATTTGGATTCAATGAACTTGAAGGTACTGGTAGGCACATACATTTGTTTTGTTTTCCTAATTAAGAGGAAACAAAGGTTTTTTAAAAGTTCTTGGAGTATAAGAACTATTTTTAAGCCTTTTATTCCATCCCTTACCTCTACTCTTCAGTCTAGTTATGTGCCTATTTTAAACAAGTCATGATGCTGCTACTATGGACACAAAAATGAAAAAAAAATCTTTCCCCTCAAGGAGCATTTATCTTATTGGGAAAAAATATGTAGAAAAGAGCCCTCCTGGAAAGAGCTCTGGATGCCACATGAGAAGTTGGCATTTTATCATTTTAGCAATAATGAGCCACACTGCAAATTATTTATTAGGGAAATCAGATCAGTGCTGTAAAAAGATGATTTTGGCAGCTGTGTGGAAGATGGATTGGCCAGAAGAAAGGCGGGGTGCCAAGAGTTCAATTAGGAAGCTATTACAGTAGTGTGGGTGAGAGGTGATGAAGGTCTGAAGTAGGTTGATGGTTGTGTGAATGGAAGAAAGGGAACAGATGGAAAGTTGTTATGGAAGTAGAATTTAAAAGATTTGACATCAGATTGCCTGTGGGAAGTGAAGGAAAATTAAGTGTTGAGGAAGACTGAGGATTGCAGATCTATCTCACTATTAAAAGGTTGATCCCTTTAATAGAAATAAAGAATTTTAAAGAAAGGGCATATTTAGGGAGAAATAGCAACAACAACAACAACAATAATAAGCAACATGGTAAAGCAGATACAGATGTGGTCTCAGAGTTAGGAAGACCTAAGTTCAACTTCTGCCTTTCATGGGTGAATAAATATTATCAGGGTTAAAAGTAAGTCACTTCACCTCTCAGTGCCCCAGGAAAGTCTTCAACACTATAAACATAGCTTGTATTTACATAATCCAATGCAAACACTTTGTTATCTAATATGGTCCTTATCATAAGCAAGTGAGGGGGTGGCTAGTATTATCCCCATTTTATGGATGAAAAAACTGAGGCACAAAAGATGTGCAGCTTACCTAGGGTTACATAACTAAGTTTCTGAGGCAGAATTCAAATTATGAGGGGGGCTTTCTGATTCTAAGTCTCCCACTGTATCCACTGTAATATGTAGTTACCAAGTCACAGGGGTGTTACCCATATGTATCAATGAAGGATGTTCCCCAATACTGATAATATCAAAAGTCTGGACTGTTAATAATAGCAACAGCTTATGTTTATATAGTGCTTTAGGGTTTTTAAAATACTCGGATATTACCTTACTATAACAAATCACAATCCTAAATTTACAAATATATTTTCAATTTGTTTTCAGTATTTCATTTCAGTTTCATTTTAATTGTATTCAATTTATATTCAGTATCTAAGTATTAAAATTTTTACAATTTTATGTTTTTTCTCCTCATTTTTACAAATGAAGAAACAGTTTGTAAAACAATTTGCCTAGGTTCACATATTTAGTAAATTTTGGAAGCAAAATAAAAAATCCAAGTCTTTCTAAGATTCCAAATCCAAAGCTCTATCCATTGTATCACTGTAACAGAAATTTGAGGCAGGTTGAATTTGGACTACCCACAGGGCAATGTCAGCCAAGAATTGGAGCTCAGCAGTGAGATTTAGGGCTCAATGGAGATTTAGAAGTCATCTTTGTGGAGGTGATCATTGAACCCATGGTAGTTTCAATATATAAACCCCCCATGAGATTTCTCAGACCCAAAGTAATAACTGATAGAATAGAGAAGGTGAGAAGGTGAAACATCATCAAAAGCATCATCATCGATCATCATGACAGGATATAGATTAAAACCTAGCTTGTGGTCCATCACTCCAGCATATCACTTTTATTTTCCAAAACTTTAGATGGATCTAATCTACTAGTGATGACTGAAATTTGTGAACACCCAACACCACCTGAATAGTGGGGAAGGACTGCGTTCTCCCCTTCCAAGCCAACTCTCCAACTCTCATTTTTGTGACTTCTTTTCCCCTTTAAAATTTCCTTGGATGTTCATTTTCAGCTGATTTCACTTAAATACCAATGTTAGGGAGAGGGAGAGTCAGAAGGGATTTTTTGCCCCTCTCCCAATACAATTTAGGGATCTCTTTGCCCACTTTGTCCCTCTTTGTAATAATAGATAGACCTCCCCTAAACCAATTTTGGGGGGATTTTCTCTGACCCTTTGGCCGGATGGTCACTAGAGGGCAGCACAGTGCCATAGTCTAGGATCAAGTTGGCAGTTCAGAACAGGGAGACCAGTCAGTCCCTTGCTTTGTTAAACTCAGGAAAGTACCTGGGCAAGCTCAGTGTGGGGGAAAAGGAAAAGGTGGTTCATAGAATGAACAAAGTACCATAGCAACATACCTTACAGCCAGCCAACCCAGAATCCCAGGGATCCAGCCCTGGAGAGAACAAAGGCCATCGAACAGCGCCTTTAATTCTAGGGGTGGGAGGGAGATGTATGGTTCAGCTCTCTGGGAAAGTGCAGATCTTCCCCAGCAAGTGATAGTTTCTCTCCAGACTCCTGAACATGACCATTAAAGACCTTCTACATTTATACCAGACTTAACTCCCACTGCTGCTCTCTGCAAATCAAAGGGTTCCTCATTTTCTTTCCATGCTATTCTTTGGCAATTTAGTGAAGCATTTGGATACCTCAGAATAATGTTTTTAAATAATTTTTGCTAATTTTCAATTAGAGATTAATGAAACAAATAAATTTAAAATTTAAAAAGAAGTTAATGAAAATAAAAATGTAATTTTTTTCTCTGCATTCAAGTTCATGAACCTCTTGAAATTGGTCTAAGTCCTCTTCAGGGACTGTGGACCTCAGGTTAAGAATCTCTGCTTAGACTATGTTATTCATGGTCCTTCAGGAAATTGGTGACCAACTCATTTTCCCTCGTTGGACCTTGATTTTCTCATCTGTAAAGTGAAGGGATTGGTCTGTTTTCTAAAGTCCTTTTTATTTCCAAATGCTATTATCTCTTGATTTAATGCTTTTTTTCCACTCCAAACTTTTACTCATGGCATCCTCCCTACCAAAGATACCCTTCTTTGTTATTTCTCCATTGAGTAGGAGTTTAGATGCAACCTGTTATTATTGGAACTAAGAAGATACAGGTTGAAATTACATATATAGACATACACAGGTTCACACTTCTTTCTCCACCTGGGGAATTTAGAAGCAAAGGTCACAATGGGGAAGTTCCCATGTAGGACATTTGGAGCTAAGCCAGGGCTGAGCTGAAGTGCTCGTGATAGATAGGAGTAGTCAGAGAAAAACCAGAATTAGTTCCAGGATCGAGAAAAGAAATTCCAGGTGAAATGGGTGATAATGTGTGGCTTAAGGTCAGGTCCAATTAACAAGGATCTGAGTTCTTTAATTTGCTGTATTCTGCTGTCCCATGGAATATTGATATTTTTTGTGCTTGTACATATATTTGTAGATTTGTTTAGATTTCTAACTATATTTGTGGGTTTCTAGCTCAATTACCTAATTTAGAGCTCTGTTTGATTATAACTTATTAGCTGTGCTTGTTAAAGGTAAAATTTCAGAAATTTCTATACCATAGAGTCAGTAGGAAGGAAGGAAGCTCAAGAAATTATATTGACATTGGAAGAGATTAATGATAAAATATCAAACTGCAGGGCTAGACTAAAGAGTAACAGGCCAAAGGAAGTACTTGTCCCACTATCTTACACAACATAAAGTAGTCTACTCTTCCCCCCACCCCCATTGTAACCCACACTTACAACCCTGGGCAAGTCACTTGAACCCAATTGCCTCAGCAAAATATGTGTGTGTGTGTGTGTGTGTGTGTGTGTGTGTGTATACATACATACATATATATGCACATATATATATAAAATATGTACTGAAATAAGACTTGAATTTTGAAACAGGCACACTCACATTGTATTTATGCTTTTTTCTGAGATTAGATATAATAATTACTGACATACTATGTTTTAAAGTTTGTGAAGTATTTATTATACATTCTCATTTGAGTGTGACAAGACCATTCTGAGGTATTTTAGTTTTAATCCCCATTTTAATTAGAATAGAATATTGGTCAAGATGATATGGTATTCCTGGGTACCTCTATGACATGAATTTATTTTTCTCTTTTCAGTAGTAATAAAAACATATAAACATATATTTTTCCAAATGCATTGATGCCAGCTAAACTTCTTAAACTCCTGTCATAAGGAATATTAAGATCCTTTCAAATCCTGAGGAACACCCTCAACATTTATTTCTTTATATATTATTTTGTGCTATTTACACTTTTTACCTTCAAATAGCGGCAAAGTTTTATTTTGAAATACAAGTTTGTCTGCCCATGAAATTGTGGAGGTTTTATATTCTGTGTGACTTAATGAGTCAGAGCCATTAAAAAAACCTCACAGTCTTTGAGGCTTCTAGCTACTATCTACCTTCTACAGCTTGCTTACAAAGAACAGATATAAAGCAATTTGACAGCTTTTGCATACCAGTAGGACTCATTGTATCTAAATATAGGGCAGAACAACCCCCCCAAAAGTTAAGAACTGAATAATTTTAGTATATATGAATTTTTGTCTATGGTATCAGATTGGGACTAGAATACTGTGTGATTTGTTAAGTGTTCTTATCAGTTTATTTTAAGTAAGGTCATTCACAAACCAATATATTATAAAATAATTTATCCTTTTCTTTAAATAGAATATTGGGGAACCTAATAAAGATTCCCCCAGCATTAAAGTGGCATTCTGTTTTTTGGTACTTTGATAGCCAACTACCATATAAATCATAGAATTTTAGGCCTGGAGAGACTCTCATATGATCATCTGATCTGATCCATAGTCTGTAAGCAGGTAAGGTATTATCTCCATAAGACATCTAAGGTTCAGAATAGTCAGAAATCATTTGAGAAAGATCTTGTACCTGTCATTCAGGGTACCCTTTTCTGTCTTTGCTACCATTGATGTCACTGATAATATTAAAACATAGTCAGGAGAGGGCAACAGTCACTATAGAAGAGAAGAAGAAGGAGAAGGAGGAGGAAGAGGAAGAAGAAGAAACTATAATGAAAGAGATAAGAGAAAGAAAAAATAGAGACAATAATTTTTCAAAGGTACAGGATTTAAAAAGGGGCCAAAAAAGTCCTTAAAAATTGACTTGCTGGTTTTTAGGAATTCTGGTGCCATAAGTTTGCCTGGTCTTGTCCTACAGGCATCCATAGCAACCTACAGAGGTACTATGACAGTTAGTCAAGAAACAAATATTTAGCAAATAGAAGAAAACAAAAATGAATTCAGAAGGCCATAAACAAGGCAATTTTGTTCTTTGTTAAATTTAATACACCTAACAAAACAAATTATGTAATAGAAATTCACAGTTTTGTGTACCAATTCTAGTTTTTGTTCTTTGAACATCAGGATGTTTGTCTTCGTTGATGATTGTTAGAATTTTGATTTTAAAAAAATAAATATTCATGACGACATACTTCCAGTTTCCTATGATCTGGCAATGGCAGGGGCAGGAAGAAGAAATATGATCTGTACTCTTAAGAGCTTTCTGACTAGCAAGGGGAACAAGATATGCACATATGATACAACAGAACGGTCAAATAGACAAGCATTTATTAAGTGCCTACCATGTGACAGACCATGTGCTAAGCAAACAATAGTAGACAGTTTTTAATTAGTTTTCAAAACATATACCAGAGCCTACATATCCAGCAGATATCCAGCAGTGCCAGTAGCCTTGGAAGGTTCTGTGGAGTCTTGAGTTGGCCCTTGAAAGCTTTGACCAGAGGGCACCGTGTTGTCCCATAGAGACAACAAGAATTAGGTACCATTGGTCCCTACCAGAAGAACCAGAAGCTGGTAATTGGTGGCTTTGGCAGTTCTCAGATGGCTCTCCATCACACTGAATGTCTCCCTTGCTTATATATTAAGCTTTGGTTCTCTTGTTCTTCCTTGAGCGTTATTGGATAAAATTTCACCTTATGGTATGTGTATATCTATTATTCCTTGTGGCACTAGAGATGGCACAGCATCCTTCCTTCTTCCAACTTCCAAGAAGAAGCTCACATTTATTAGAGAGGTAGTCAGTAGTTCCTTTTCCTCTTTTCTTTTCATAATGTTCTTTTTCTTGACAGAGATGAGAATTCCATTTTTCTTTTTTGTATTTCTTTTTGATATAGTTTTTCTCCTCACTTTAATATATACTTTGTTCTCAACAACTCAGAAAATGGAAACATGTTCCTCTAGCCATTTAACTTTCTTCTCTATAATGTCAACTAGATTTCCCTTTTTAGATGTGTGTGTGTGTGTGTGTGTGTGTGTGTGTGTGTGTGTGTGTATACACATGTATATGTGTATATATATATATGTATATGTATATCCTATGGATTTGGTGAAAACATCAATAGAGAGTATTCTGGACAGGTCACAGCAAAACTCATTTTCCCTTCCCACTTGATGGAAGCAAATTCTACAGTAATCTGTCTTCTCTTGGCTAGTTCTGGTGGCTGGCTACTTTGGCAAACTTTCTGCTTGCTCAAGATAAATATATAATGAGATTCACCTACCTCCTTTCATTTTGTCACATTCTTCAGATACTTCCTTGGCTAGGCACTTGGAATGAGGAGGGCAAACGAGGCCTAATTGATTGGGCAAAGGCAGATAAGCCAGAATCCCTAGTCTAATGAGATTTATTCATCTCCTTCTACCTTATGACTGCTGCTCTGGATTCTAAAATCATAAAGCGGTACGTAAGGGAGCTTAGATATTCAAGACCTTTGTTGTACAAATGAGATAGTTGAGTCTTAGCTTGCAGAAGGTCTGGAGGGAGCCTGAATTTGAAGCCAGATGCAGGAAAGAGGGAAGATTCCCAATGACAAAATATGATGGAGGTAAAGAGGTAGGGATCAGTATGACTTGAAGGTAAGAGATGTTCAGCTCTGATAAACTTCCCTCATAGGGAAATTCACCTGAGTCAGATTTCCTCTCTTGAGTCTGATACTCGTGGTCCCCTGCTCAGTTCCACCAAAATTCCACCAAAATATATTGACTAACTATTCTCTCTATTTGATCAACCAATCAAATCCTGGATGATTACCAGTTTGTTTTCCTGAAAGCAAAGGTCTCAAGTAGAAACTGCATTCCCAGTACTAACCAAAGGGTTTCCCCGGGTTCTCTTCTCTAGGTTTTATGGGGCAGAGTTCATTCAGCTTCTGTATGGAGCCTCCCAGATTTCAGTGGCTGTTGTCTGAAGCCTACCAGGGCTTTGGAAAAAACGTGACTCATCTTGCCTGCTCACAAAAAAAGGGAGAACTATGTGTGGCATCTTAAGTTTCCGGAAAAGTTCAGCCAACTCTTGCTGTGTTGTAGGGACTGCATTCAGAAAGCGTAATCATCTGGGTGGGTGCCCACTGGAGGGTATTATGCAGAAGAGTTTTTTCTGTCTCTGGAAGCTATAAAAGGAAACTTAAGTTGCCATGAATGTATGGCATTTTTAGCCATTAGGATGTGTCTCCCCCTTATTTGTTTTAAATTTGTATGAATGAAAAATCATATAGTGATTACTTTGTGCCAAGCCACTTAATAAACACAATAGACACAAATATAGAACTGAAATATCCCTGCACTCAGGAAGCTTACATTCTCATTGGGGAGACAGACAACACATGGGAGAATGGGGACCACTTAGGGCTGGTTTGATTTTGAAATGCATGGCAATAGTGAGCCATAGGGAGATTAATTGACAATATTCATTTGATTATGGTTTTTTTTTAAGAAAGTCTGGAGAGGAGAATGTTGCTGCTGTTCATGCATTTCACTTGTGCCCCACTCTTCATGATTCCATTTGGATTGGGGGGGGGGCAAAGATACTAGAGTGGTTTTCCATTTCCTTCTCCGGCTTGTTTTACAGAGAAGGAAACTGTGACATGCCAGATCAGACAGCTAGTAAATGTTCAAGGCTGCATTTGAACTCAAGTCCTTCTGACTCTACAGCTGGCACTCAATCTACTGTGCCTCCTAGCTGCCCAAGGACAAGAATACACATGATAGAAGGATGGATGGCAAGAAGTTGTCCAGGGTGGCTTCTGAAGCATGGCTGGGGCACTCACTAGTCAGGACAGCAAGAGCACTGGCCAAGAGTTCCCAGAGCTGAGAGAATCATGTCTTCTTGGGATGGAATAGGATGGGATGGGATGAGATAGGAAATCTGGGAAGAGTACCCAGAGCGGAGAGAATCAAGTTCTCTTGGGATGGGATAGGATGGGATGGGATGAGGTAGGAAATCTGGGAAGAGTACTCAGAGCTGAGAGAATCAAGTCCTCTTGGGATGGGATAGGAAGGGATGGGATGGCAAGTCAGTGATTCAGAGATTACATCAGCCAGCAGGTGGATGGCAAGATGGTTGGCACAGAATGTGAATCATGACTAGGGATTCTTATAAAAAATAGTTCTCCAGTCCTCTGCATTTCTTCAAAAACTTCCAATAACCAAATAATATTTAATTAGTAACAAAATCCATTTTGTGAATTTCATGTATTAGTTCACCAAGATTTTGCCAAAGGTTTTGTCTTCCTGGTATTAGAGACAGGCATAAATACAGTTAAGATGTGAGAATCATTAATAATGTTGGCTTTAATTGTGAAATGAATGGAAAGTTAATTCTTAGTTTGAGGACTATGATTTTTGGACCGCTTTGTATGTATTTGGTCCTAAAGCAGTAGAGGCAGAATTGGGAGAAGTAGAGGCCAGTTTGGGTCATAACTCTTATTTTTTCTTTTCCCTTCCCTTCCTTCTTAGACTTCAGAAAGAAAGGAGTAGAAACCCTAAACTTGAAAATAAGCATTATTTTCTTTTTCCTAGACCCACAATCAGTTAGAACAGTGGTTTATAAACTTTTCTGTCTCGAGATGTTTTTAAAACTTAAAAATTATTGAAGACTCCTTCCCTTCCCAAAGAGCTTTTCTTTATGTAGATTATATGATTGGCACTTAAATACGAGAAATTAAAGCCTCATATCATCATTGTGAAAACAGTTTTGATCTCATGGATTCTCCCAAATGATCTCTGGGACCCTTAGAGTCCCTGGACCACACTTTGGTAATTGCCTGGACGACTTTCTTAAAGTATCTTTGTTCTACTATAGTTTGGGAATTGCTTTTTATAGATATTTCTTTGTAGAGAGCCAGAATGGCTAAAAGAAGAGAGGAATCCAGAGTGGAATATATCTGTTAAAAATAAGTACCTAATCTAAACACTTCCTAAGAAAGCTGTCTTTCACGTTCTCAGAACCTTGAAATCATAATGTAAATTCCAAGAACATGCTGGTAGGGTAAAGAATTTGGAAACAGAGTGTTCTCTTTAGTTTAGGCTAAATTGCATGTACCTACTGTACCACCATATCATACTATTTATTGAGCCCTTGCTTCTCTTGGTGTGAAGCCCAATATACAGTGGATGGGGCCCTGGGTTATCATGGAGTCATAAATTTCTGGCTTTAAATTCTTCAGTTCTTAAATACTTCAGATAATTACTGGCTACGTGGCCCTAGGCGAGTCACTTTTTCAGTTTCCTCATCTGTAAAATGAAGGGATTGGATTCAGTATTCCCAAATATCCTCTCCAGCTCTAAATCCTATGTCAGGATTTAGGGAATGAGACTTTAGACCTTCTCTGAAATACTTACCCCAGTATTTTATCATCCTGAAATCTGGAACATCTTTCCAGATATCCAACTTTAGAACGTTATGCTTTAACAAAATTCTTATTCAGTCACTACGAAGTATGATTTGTGTTCTTCCTGGGAAAACACTGAGCTTCCCGCCTTTCTGCCACACCATATTGAAGCCCTGATTTGGATGTTCCAGGAGTTCTGAAGAGCAAAAAGCTGCAGTAAGCTTCCTAGTCCTTAGGAAAACCAGAGACAGAAATATAAATCTGTGAATTATTAGCAGACACTCATATTGGTATCATTGAGCAAAGATTGGAAATAATATTCCAGTCTAATCTTTCTGCCTTGAAAAGAAAGGCAGATAGTATAGCAAGAAATGTCTGTAGGGTTTCCGCCATATTGTTGAGCAAAGAGAACAATTTATTTTTCAAGGACACTATTATTGACAAAAATCAAAGTCACCCTTTTAGTTTTTTTCCTAAATAAATATGCAAAACCTTTAGATTTAGAAATGGCAAATGAAGTTAATCAAGGCCATTTTTTTTGGAATGTCATTTTTATAAGAATCATTCATCATGATAGTATATGTAAGGAAGGTGGTTAGGGAAGGGGTCAAGGGAAATTGGACAAGAGATCAGAGACTGGCTCCATAGCTCTTGACTTATTGCGAAGAGCTTTAAGTATAGCAGAAATCATTGACCTCTCTCCCTTTTAATTCTAATTAGACCCATTTTCCCTGGACCTTTCTCTTCTCTCAGCTTCCTTTCCTAAAACAGGCATAAATAGAATTTCTGCCTTGGTCTCAGCCAATTAACCAACAAATATTCATTCCTTAGTTAGTTTGTTTATAGTGCCTATTATAGAATTGGAAATTGAGTGGATGCCCATCAGTTGGGGAATGGCTGAATAAGTTGTGATATTTCAATATATACATATATAATACATATATACACACACACACACACGGAATATTATTGTTCTATAAGAAATGATGAGCATGCTGATTTCAGAAAAGCCTGGAAAGACTTACATGAACTGATGTTGAGTGAGGTGATCAGAACTAGGAGATCATTGTATACAACAATAGTAAGATTATGTGATGATCAACTATGATAAACTTGGATTACAGTATTGCTGAGAAGAACTAAGACAATTCCAATAGATATGGATGGAAAATGTCATCCACATTCAGAAAGAGAACTCTAGAGAGTGAATGCTGATTGAAATATACTATTTTCTCCTATTTTGTTTGCTTTTCTTTCTCGTGGCTTTTCCCTTTAGTCCTGGATTTTCCTTCACAGCATAACTAATATGAAAATATGTTTTAAAATGATTGTACATCATAACCTATATCAGATTGCTTGATTTCTTGGGAGGAGGGAGATAAGAGACAGAGGGAGAAAAAATATGGAATTCAAAATCTTACAAAAACGAATGCTGAAAACTGTTTTCACATGTAATTGGAAATTGAGAAAAATATGTAGTACCTACTTTGTGCAAGGCACTGTATTGGAGATACAAAGGCAAGAATAATATCTACTCTTAATGAGCTGTTTAAACACTTACAAGTGGAAAAAAGAGGGTTAATCAGGAGACATTCATCCACCCCCATCATTTGAGTCCCCCAATCTTCTTGATTAAATTATAGGATATAGAACCATATGCAAATGGTTGCATATGAAAGGACCAGAAAATTAACTGAGTTTGGCAGAGATAATGGTATTGTCTCTCTATCTTTACTTGCATAGATGAGAAAAGAAATAATGAGTTTAAAAATGGAGTCACTTGAAAAATATCAGCTGCAATCCTAGAACAAACACAAGCATTTATCAGGAGTGTCCTATATGCAAGGCACTGTGCTAGATATTAGGAATACAATAAAAAAGTAGTAGTCCCTATCCTCAGGGAGCGTATGGTCTACTCAAGTATTTATGCATGTGAATCATGGGCAAGGGGAACTTTTCAGGTTCAATCCTTTTTAGCCGGTATGTTAGGCTTTCTTATTCCCTCTTGTGATAGATAGATAAATAAACAGACAGACAAACAGACAGACAGATAGATAGGCCTTCTTATTCCCTCTAGTCAAAGAAATAAAGGAAGAAAGTAAAATAGATAGATAGATAGATAGATAGATAGATAGATAGATAGATGGATATATGCATATGCGTGGGTGTATAAAGCAAATATATGTATATTTTCTCTTTATATATATATTATTGAGAGCGAAAGAAAAAGAGAGTGCATATTCCCCCTTTTTGCTATAACCATTTTATGTATGTTGTATGTAACTAAAAGTGTTTGTAAGTATAAATTAGTAGTGAATAAGTGGTTAGACAGGAGATTACCTGGAAAGAAGACTCAATAATAAATAAAAATTATTTGGAGCAAAGGAACAAGAAGGAGAAAAGGATCAATATGAGGATGTATCTGTTTAGAAAAGATTGAGGCAAAAGAAGCTAAATTTATAGCTATTTTTTGAGCAGAAGTTCTAGAATTTAAAATTCTTTCCAAGGAGGGATTGTTTTATTATTGTATTTGCATCCCCAGGGCCTGATTCCTGGCAAGAGTAGGACCTCAATAAATTGTTGATTGATCGATTGAAAGATCTTGGTGATCCAGTCTGTGGATTTTCATTCAGAATATCGAGGGACTGACTGTCAGAAGTGTTTTTTGGTCAGAACAGAAGTCAGTGTCCATAGTTCCAGTCATATGAATTAATGTCCCACCTATTATGTACAAGATGAAAGGCCATATGATGTTGCACATAGAGGATCAGGTCAGCCTTGGAGTCAGTAAACAAGGGGTTCCAGTTGCCTCTGACACTTATACTTTTATTGCATTTGTGATCTTGAGCATGTTATTTAACCTCAAGAAACTTATGAAAATTATAAATTGCAGAGTAGCTGCTGACCTGCTTTGGGAGAAAGAGTTTCTTCACTATACGAAATTATAAGTCTGATGAAAAGAAAGATGCTATTGCCCAAGACAGCTTCTTAATGAAGTGTTGGAAGTAGAAAGGACCATTAATTCAAAAAGAAAGTTACATGAGAGGCAGCATGGTATAGTGAATAGCTACCTTTAAGTTAGTCAATAAACATTAGCATCCACTATGTGCCAGACACCATGCCAAGCAGTGGAAATACACAAAAAGAGGCAAAAGGAGCTGCAAGTGTATACAAGCAAGTATAAATAGGATAAATAGGAAGTGTTATAGGAAGGGAGACTAGAATTAAGAGGGTTTGGGAAAGGTTTCCTGTTTTTACCTTCTGAATCCAATTCTCCCTGTGCAACAAGAGAACTGTTCGGTTCTGCAAACATATATTGTATCTAGGATATACTGCAACATATCTAACATATATAGGACTGCTTGCCATCTAGGGGAAGGGGTGGAGGGAGGGAGGGGAAAAATCGGAACAGAAGCAGGTGCAAGGGATAATGTTGTAAAAAAAATTACCCTGGCATGGATTCTGTTAATATAAAGTTATTATAAAATTTAAAAAAAGCCAGGAAAACCTTCTCATACACACTAGATATGTGACTCTGCATCTCTAGAAGCCTTGGTCAACTAAAAATTTAAATTACAGAGAAGACTCAGTCTTACCTTGATAAACACACAAATAAAAAATCAAGTCACTAGTCTTGTTTTCAAATCTACAGAATAACAATAAGTCAACTAAATCTGCATGTATTTAATTACTTAAGGGAAGGAGGCCTTCTTAAAAAAAAGTTATTCAATTTTATTTTATTTTTAAATAAATTCTCTTCCTTCTCTCTTCCCTTGTGAAGGCAACAAACAGCCTATTACAAATATGTAGATATATTTATGAGCATCTAGGTGGTGAAGTGGACAATGCTTGGCTGGAGCCAAGAAAACTCCTTTGTAAATTCAAATCCAGTTTATCCTATATTACCCTGGGAAAATCACTTAAATATGTCTGCCTCAATTCCTCATCTGTCAAAATGAACTGGAGAAGGAAATGGCAAACCATTCTAGCATTTTTTGCCAAGAAAACCCCAAATACGGTCATGAAGAATCAAACATGACTGGAAAATAGATCAACAGCAATATGTATAGTGATGCAAAATAAATTCCCCCATTAGCCATTTCAAAAGAGAGAGGAAAGGAAGGAGGGAAGGAGAGAAGAAAGAAAAGAAGCTTTGGTTATCATTCTGAGTCCATCAATTCTCTCTCTCTCTGGAGATGGATAACACATTTAGTCAGGAGTCCTTTGGAACGGTGGTTGGCCATTGTGTGGACCAGAGAAGGGTCCCGTCTTCCTTTTTCAGGAAGCAAAAGCTGCTTGTCCAAATGAACAAACTGGCATGAATATTACCTCCTCAGAGCAGATAGCCCCGGTCTTCCAAGGCAGAAGGCCTGCTCCTTACACTACGGTCACATGGCATCAATGGAATGTCCCAGAGACTTAGCTGCCAGCCACCCCAGGGAATGACATTGGAGCTTTCTTTTTAAGCCAGACATTAATTGGCAGCCAAGGAAATAATACCATGGGGAGATCAGATAAGGAATCCCAGCTTGCATCACAGGACTCTGGTCTGGGCTCATCTGACTGCTGCATTCTGCATTCACTCAAGGTGACGCACAGTGGTGGATGGTTTCGATGGATACAACCCTATAATACTCTAATGACAGGTTATAATCATTGCCTGTAAGACCTTAGGATTTCTCTCTGAAGTCTTAACCAGAATGAGGGGCTCTTCAGGAAAGTGAATTAAATTGCCCTGTTTGGATTCACTTTCAAGGGGTGGTGGTTTGATTTTGTGAAGTATAACAATGGGTTTTTAACAAATGTACCAGAATTTGTACATACAAATGAGTCTTTTTTATTTACATCACTAGGATCCAACATAGAGCTTGCTACATAGTAAACACTTCATAAATGTTTGTTAATTGATTAACAAATTAATTCATTTAAAATTAATTAACTTTTAGGATCACTTGATAAGCCATGAGACCATGAGTAATGTCATTGCTTTATAGTTTCATTTTATTTTCAATTTTTCAACCAAAATCAATGTTGCATTGCCTTATGAATAAGGGACACTTATTAAGTATCATTTAAATTGAATTGTAGCAAATGGTTTCCAAAAATCACAGCCTCCCTTTGAGGATGGATAAAACCAATGACAAAGAGCACATTATCGACTCTGTAATTACTAAAAGAAATGTTCTGATCCATGGCATCATGATTGGAATATCTGTATGGTCTCCTAAAATGAAGACTTTGAGGGGACAAGATTTATTACATAGAAAGCTCTCTATATTTGATTAAAGCAGAATCCCTGTAGGATTGTTGTTTTGGTCACATTGCTTTTCTCTCCCTAATTCCCAAGAAAAGAATACTACATAGCAAAAGAAGTGTACATATAGGGACAGTGATACTCCCTTAATATGTTATCTCTCTCTTTCCCTCTATATCGTTTGTGAACAAATTAGGCAGATAGACACATTTTAAAATGAAAGACATTTCTCAATTAGCCAAATATTTAATCTCTATAGATTTAGCAAAATGAAAAGTTGAAGACACTACATTTTTTTGGTTTGTTTTCTTGCTTTATTGGTGCTTTTGTTTTTATATTATATTCATTCTAAATGTGTTCCTCCCTTATTCCCTTGCACCTGTATAGAGTTAGATTTAAAAAAAAATAACAACTAAGTAAAACCAGCCAACACAAGAATCATGCTTGATAAAAGTTTATACAAATTTAGAGCTGTAATCCTCCACCTCTCTAAGGAAAGCAGAATCCCTTTTCTCCGGGCCCAACCTTGGTTGTTTTACAACCAACCATTATACAACATTCATTTCTTCTTAGTGATCTTTCTATGGTTTTTTCCCTGTGCTTATAATTTATTTTCCTGGTTTTGTTTACTTCATTCTGTATTAGTTCATTTAAATTCATGAGATCAGAGTTTAGACTGAGAAGGTATCTTGGAGGTTAATGAGCCCAAACCCTTTATTTTACAATTGAGACCAACTGTTAAATGACTTGCTTGAGGTCATAGAGCCTGTTGAAGTGGAAGCCACTTTCTTGATAAAAATTAACTGTTGAAAGGAAACGGGGAAAGTCACTTTCTCCTGGACCAAGATATCTAGAATGTGAGTCCCAGTAGTCCAAATTCACTTGATAATCACTCATTTTCTTTTCTAATAATCTCCATGGGCTAGAAGTCCTGAGCAAGGTGCTTACGGTTGTCCCTAACCCATTGAGAATTTTCTCTATCATAGTTTCGATATATCATGGGTCAGCATAATAAATGGAAGTTTTGGGTGCAGAAGCACACACAAAGGCTAGTAAATGACACAGAACCTATGGCTAAATATTTAACTCTAATTTTACAATGAGGTACTGTGTATTTACACATTATTTTACTCTATAAAAGGAAAAGAAAAAAATTCAGATTTGTTTTGTATTTATGAAGGATGGGACAAAAATTTATGCAGATTTTCTAGCTTTTTGGGGTATTGTACCCCTAATTCCAAAAATGTGGAAGGGATAACTGTATTTGCTTTCCATCCATGAAGGTCAAAGTTCTGGCTGAAGTCTGATGTATTATGCATTTACAGAAAAAGCAGGGTGCCACCAAATCTAATTTAGCTTCAGATAGTGCTCTTTTTGCTTCCATCTCTTGTATAATTTAATTCAACCAGCATTTAGACTAGGAGAAGGTATATGGTCAAAAGTCCAGAAAGGCAAGCAGGAGAATAAATTTACAATTAATTTGTTATTTAACCTAAGTTTGAATGCTAAATTCCATTGCTTGTGAGACTTTAATTCTGAGGGAATTAACTGGGATCAGCTAGTATCTTTTTGGATGCCTTCTACAAGGGCAAAAATGAATCCCAGAACCTAGAAACGGTAGGTAGCAGGAATCAACATCAAGCTAGAATAAGGAACATAGGGGTAGACATAAGGGTCCTAATCAAAGGGGAAAATACCAAGTTAGAGCCATCAATCCTGATCCTAAGGGAGTTTATGAACTTGTAGATAATTTTCCTTAGAGTCAGTTCCCTTTATATCTTCACTGTGTGGAATCTACTGTTCGCCTTTCTCAGTTCAAACATTGTTGTTATTCATACTGAGGAATCAAAAGTTCAAGATAGAGACAAAAGTGAAACAGAAGACCAAATCCCTTCCTTGAAGGGACTTATATTTTAATTCGAGGAGTCATTACCAAAAAGTTTGAAATAATACGGTTGCCACCTTAATTCAGATTATCTTTCTTATCCATCTTTATGAAATTTAGATTTGAAAGAGAAGAAACTAGAAGCCAGAACAACAATAATGACTAACATTAATAAAACACTAATTTAAGATTTGCAAAGTGCTTTTCCTGTTTTATCTCATTTGATTTTTCCAGCAACTCTGTGAAGGAGATACTTTTATTATCTTCATTTTGCTGAAGGCTAATATTCTATCCACTGCATCACCTGTCTATTACAGGCAGCAACAATCTGAGAATAAGGAGGGTCTATAATAGAGTGGTGGTACTTGGCTGGGAAAGGAGGGAACCATTAAATAGTAAAGACATATAGAGATAGAAGCAATAGGATCTTCCAACTGACTATACATACACCATGAGAAAGAAAAGAGTTTAGGAATAACTTGGAGAATGGTGGTACCATATCCAGAAATCAGGACATTAGGGGAGGTTTTGGTGGTCTCTATTGAGTTTGAAGTGTTAGCAGGCCACGTAAGTAAAGTGTTCTTTGAGCTAATCTCTTGTCTGAAGTAGGACCTAGACACATGGATTTTGCAGTTTGTTATGTTCTTCAGGATGCTAATGAATCCAAAATCTCTTCGATGTATGAATTCCTCCCTCAATGCAGATCACAATCTACCCACAATTTCTCTTGCAGGGCAGTTCTTGTCTGTTGCACTGGACATTTCTTTTGTGTAAGAGTTAAAGTAGATTACTGCAAAAATTCCTCCTATCTGTTAATTTATATGGTTCTGTATGATTCTTTAAGAAATCCTTCATTTTCTGAGGCGAATGGACCCTATATATTCTGCTCAAACACTTCCTAGATGAAATCTTTTACCATTGCTTGAGCATAGGTCATCATTAAAAACTATGTGTTCTTGTTGTTTCTCACCATTACCCTTTGATCATTCCCAGCTTTGATTCTTTAGGGATTATAGTATTATAAGATTTGTAAACATAGCGTATCACTGGGAGAATATCTGTGTTGAAAAAATAGCTTAATCCCCAATAGATAAATAAGTGATCAAAAGATTAACAGGTAATTTTCTTTCTTAAAATAGTATTTTTTCCAATTCATGGAAAGACAATTTTTAACATTTATTTTTTTATTTAAAAAGGTTTTTTCCCTCCCTCATTTTTCTCCCCCTTCCCTAAGATGGCAAGCAATTTGATACAGGTTATGTATGCTATTAACTTTTAAATGAAAAAAAAAATACAAACTATCAGACACCCATATAAAAACACATTCTAAGTAACCAGTAATAAGAGAAAGGCAAGTTAAAACAACTTTGAGGTTCCATACACTTATCAGTTTGGCAGAGATGGTAATTTGTTGGCAAGAATACGACCAGATAGACACAACAATGTATTTTCTTTAAATTAAAACTTTTTATTTTCAAAACGCATGCATAGATAATTGTTAATATTAACCTTTGCAGAACATTGTGTTCCAAATTTTTTTTCCTTCCCTTTCTCCCACTCCCTCCCCTAGATGGCAAGTAATCCAACATATGTTAAACATGTGCAGTCTTCTATATATATTTGCACAATTATCATGGTGCACAAGAGTAATTAGATAAAAAAAGAAAAAATGAAAAAGAAAATAAAATGCAATCAAATAACAATAAAAAAGTGAAAATGCTATGTTGTGATCCACATTCAGTCCCCACAATCCTCTCTCTGGGTGCAGATGGTTCTCTCCATCACAAGACCATTGGAATTGGCCCGAATCACCTTGCTGTTAAAGAGTCATGTCCATCAAAATTGATCATTGTATAATTTTGCTGTTGCCCTTTTTATATAGGGGGCTGCCACAAACATTTAGTAATGTACTTTTGATGAAGCCATGAATGAACTGGTTTAACCTTTCTGAAAAATAGTTTGGAACTATATCTAAAAGGTCACCAAACTATAATAACCTTTGACCAATCAATATTACTATTAGTCATGAATATAAAGAAGGATTAATAACAGAGAAATGTATAAGAATGTGTACAAGAATATTTATAGGGGCACTTTTTGTTATAGTAAAGAACTGGAAACAAATTAAGTATCCATCATTTGCACTAAATAAATTGTGATTTGTAAATGAATGGAATTCTATTGCACCAAAAGAAATAAGGAATATATTAGATTCAGAAGAATATGAAGAGACTTGTATGAACTGATGGAGAATGAAATTAACTGAGCCAGTAGATCAGTATATGAGATGATCACAAAAATACTGTGAGGAAGAAACAATACTGAAAGACCTTAGAACTCTAGACCAACTTGTGTGCAATCATGATTGAGAGATTCCTTGTTGGAGGAGAGCCTTGAAGACTGCACTTTGATCATTTTTAAATCAAAAACTTAAAAAAAAATCAGCAAACAGAAAATACAGTGGGACTCTATGCCCTGTGTCTTTCAGTCAATTGCATAATTATGAAGATATGGTGTGCTGTGAAGAATTGTTTGCAAAACGCTGCCTATTCTTTTTCCTTACTTTCAAGAACACTTTGCAATACAAGTCACTCTCGTAAGGATTTGGTAAAGAGAAAAAAGTAGATATATGAATGAGTAGTTATCATTATTCTCTTGATAATGCTTTTGTTATTAATATCCTTGATTTCTTTCCCATTTTTTCCCTTCTCCAAAATACCATGTAGAATGACTTCTTAGTGTTTTTAGTTTGTATTACTTTTAACATGAATTTCCTTGTTGTATACTTGGTCTGGTTTAGCCATTCTTCCTGATTTCATCTTCCACTTGTCATATCTAATTTTTTAAATTATACATCAAATGTTAGCATCTAAATGTAATAATTCCTTTATCACTGATGACAAAGTGATTACTACAGAAGCGTTGATAAATATATTATATTTTACACCTGTTTATCTTTTTTTCCAATGTAAACTATGAATATTCTTGGGATGTTATGATTCATTTGGACCTCTCATCAAGCTTTATTTTGCTTCCACTGTTTTTCAGTTTTATGTGGCAATGCTATTCGTAATTGTCCACCATCTTTCTCTGTAATATTTTAAAAATTAGTTTCTATTACTAACTCGTGTTGACCTTGGCTGCCATTGCTTTCTGCTTGACAAGGCTCTCAAATATTTGTTTGTGGAATCACTTGGCCTCTTTATTGTGACATTTGTTTTACATCTGTACAACCTTTGCAGAAAATGGTAACAGTTAAATCAGTATTTTTTGTCATTGCTCAGTAAGGTAGTAGCAATTGTTTAGAGTGCTTTATTTTCCTTCTTAGCCTTTTAAAAAAATTAATGTTTATTTTGACCTTTAACTTGTTGATGGTCTGACTACTTATGAACAATTGATTCCCATATGTTTGGCCATCAGTATAGGCAGTTTCTTTCTGTTAAGAAAGATAGAATCAAGTATAAGCTATGTTTTTCAGCATGTTTTTTGACCATCCTCTCAGTAAACATTTACTTGTTTTGAAGAATCTTGTCAAGTTAGTCACACCATTTTTCTACTTCAATCTCTGTAGCATTTTTGGGAACATAAGTTGCAATATCTCACTCAACAGCATCTTTAGAATATTTATTTCTGAGAAAAGTCAAATAGGTAGAAAGATTGAGATGGGGGTGAGACTCAGAGCAATTTAGATAGAATATACAAACTTTTGGCAGGAAGAAAAAGAGTCCTGTAGTTCACAAGCTCAGAGAGGAAAACAGTAGCTCATTAATTGCTAGCCGTGTGGAATGTATTGTGAGTCCTAAAAAGTATGAGGTCACTATGGATAAACATCAAGTTTTTAACAAGAGTCACACTGATAACAAACTTTTCCCCTGTGAAAATTCAGGCTATGATTTATTCTGCAGGTTCAGGGTGGCCATAGTTCTAATGGGCTTCTATCTCACGAAGAGGGTAGCAAAAAGAGTTTAAAAGTGGGGAGGGGTTCGTGCTGCAAGCCTGCAGAAGAGAGGGCAGGAGAGAAGGAAGGGAAACACATTCTCCATAGTGATAACCTCCAAATAGTTCTCAGGAAAGAGACATCCTAGATCCTGATGAGATGACACAGTCATCTCACTTAGTACATCCAGCACAGAAATGACCTTTAGAATTTTCCATGAAACATGACACAGTGTTTTGCAACAAATATGTGGCAACCAAAGGGGGAGAGAGCTATAGCCAACATGCGCTCCCTCATGTTACTGCGACTGCTTCCAACTCAATATAATAGGGATGGTGTACCCTCTTAGGTAACAGGATTTTTTTTGGATCATGGAAGTCCTTCCAAGGATTTCTGAACACTTTTCAGGCATTGTCACATGAATGTCCAAAAGGTTTTTTATTTAGCTGCTTACTGCTGTATTCTCCCCTCTCCAACATTGTAATGAGAAATAGAAAAGGCAGCCTGATTTTGTGGAAAGATGCAGACCAGGAATTTCTGGTCCCAGCCATGTGACTGGCTTCAATCAATCGATAAACATTTATTAGGCACTTATTTTGACACATAATTTTATTTAACTCAGCTACTTAGCCTTCTCCATCATAGAGTTGTTTTGGAAATTTTAAAAAGCAGTACATAATAAGAGAATTTTGCAAATCACCTAAGTTTCCATCTAAGAGTTTGGTACAAAAAATCCCTTAGGTTTCAGAAATGGAGAAAAGCCAGTAATCAGCATAGCTATTAGCTATGCTGATTTTAGGGGTTTTGCTTTCCATCCTCTACATTGGTGGCTCTGATTTTCTTCTCCTTTCAAAAGACTGGGAATCCTGCTTCTTCTTCCAGTCCCTATTCTTATAATTCTCAAGTCTTATCCATGTTGGTCTTGTTCTTCAAGGATTTATAGAATTAGTCTGGTCCTAAGTACAACTGGGAAAAGTTGGAACAGAAGTATTTGCAAGGGTCAGTGTTGAAAAATTACCCATGCATTTGTTTTGTCAATAAAAAGATATAATAAAAAAATAAAATAAAATCATAGTTTAACTCAATTGTGGAGATGGTCTGTCTGAGCCATGAATAGACACTTTCCTGTGAGATCCCTAATGACTAAATATAAATTGGTTAGTCAAGGTTAGAGAGGACCCCAGAAGATGGTAAAGGCAGATAGAAAGTTGGAACTTGTCCTTAGTTTTCTATTTGCTGTGGGAGAGGTTTTAGTAGCCCTTCCTGCCCCTTCTTCCGGGAAGAACTTCTAAGAAATTGAGTTGGTTGACCATGAGTTTTGGAACTTTTAGAATAACTCAGAGTCCCTCAAGAGGTTGTACAATTTATAAAACATGGAAGTTGTATATATCAAAAATTCTCTTGGTTCCCACTAACTACTTGTTTTTCTTTTCTACTTTTGCTCTGATTCAGTCAGCAAGCATTTCTTAAGGACTTACCATATTCCTAGGCTCTGTGCTAGGCATGGGAATACACATATAAAGAATAAAACAGTTCTTAGTGACAAGGAGCTCCTATTTTTGTAGGGAATATAAGAAATGCATACAGAATAAATGTCAAGTAATTACATAGAAGATAATTTAGGATAGAAGGTGCTAGCACTGAAAGAATTGGAAAGACCATGTAGAAGGCAGTACATGAGCCATGCAAATCTTTTATTTCCTATTAGTTGTTTTGGTTTCCAAGTATCCAGATATTATATATCATAGAAATCAAAACAACTAGTAGGAAATAAAAGATTTGTATGGCTGGCCAGGTTTCTTGTTGGGGTCATGCCATTTTTTGGCGTGGCTTCCTAGGCACATTGATGGATTTCACTTGGGATGATTTAGTATGTTTTGAGGCATTAGCTAATTCCAGAAATACCTAGCATGGGGAGTTTGTTGTGGAATCTCCCATAGCAGAATGTATCCCCACCCCTGTAATTGTTACGGCACTCCTGCAGCCGCCAATTCCCATGAATGAGGGGCAGCATTGGACTGCCCCAGCATTGAGGGCTCTGAAGCCTGAGATACTCTTAGGCTCTTTCCCATGGTTTCCTAAACAAACATAAACTGGAATGCATTTTTGCAACCCAGTGAATACAGGCTCCAAGTTGAGCCAAATAGTTTTGCTTTTTCTGTAATTTCACATGATAACTCTGTTTTTCCAATAGTCCTGTGGGTTCACAGCCATCTTGTGGCAGAACCATACAATTATCTAAGTCTCTTTTTACCATACCCTCCCTATGCTTTCTGTGAATCCTTTTTACCCACTTTAGGAGTACCTAAGTCACCTTTCCCTTCTCCCAACAAAAACCTACTGCCTTCACAATTTCTCCCTTTCTATCAAAAACCGGATGGAAAATGTCTTGTTATCAATTATTTATATTCACGTTGAGTCTTAGTTATTACTTTTCCTTCCCCTTCTACATTTTAAACCTTTTTGTGTAACTATGAGACAACCAACTGTAACCCTTTTCCCATTAAAGTAATTTGAAGTATACTAGAACAGATATGAGGTATACTGGTATAGGAGAAACACTTGGTACAAGAGAGAACGTCATCCTCCTGAAATCACATCACGCATATGAATACCTGCTGACCTTATGCCAGGTAAACTTTGAATGAGACAAGAGCATATTCTTGGTGTCCTTGAGAGAAGGTCCTCCAGTGACATGCATCATTACTATATTTGTAATGGCCATAGCACTTATTTAAAATCATAGTTTAAACCTTCAGCTTCTTTCATTCAAAATTTTCTAAAAAAAATTTTACTCTGCCAATAAGTTAATAGGCATTTATTAAGCATGAAGTACAATAAACATTTATTAAATATCTATCTATCTATCTACAACCCTTATTCTTGTGTACAATCTTTCTGTATTGTCTTCCCTAATTTATCAAATAATATCTTTGTGTTGACTGCCTTCCCAATAAATTGTATGCTCCTTCAAAGCAGTTACTATTTCATTTCTCTTATGGTATTTCCATCACCTAAATATAGTGGCTTGCACACAGTAGATGCTTGATACATGGTTATCGATCAGTTCATTAATTGATTACCTAGAGGAAGAAGATAGAAGTGGAGAATGAAAAGAGAACCATTTTCTTCTGCATAATTGGTAGGATAACATTTATGAGTAAGATCAGTCTTCTGATTTCAAAGCCTTTTTCTTTCACAACTAGGTAAGAACTTTGTAGACGTCAACACACACTCATTCTTCTCCCCAAAGACCCAGTCCAGCCTAGTCATTAAGTATTTATTGAACTCTTCCTTCCAGGAGCTATGGAGAGCCATGTCAGACATTGGATTCATTCAGATTGTTTTCATGCTGAGTTCAGTTCATAGCAACTGATAAGTTCTGCCCTTGCCACAGAGAGAAACCTCTGCTGACTTTACTTCTGCCCCTAACTGGGACTGGAATGTTCTGGACCGGATTGAATGAGTGAGAAAATGAATGAATGAATGAATGAAGGCACAAAGAGAAATACATGGATATCAGGGAATGCAAATGTTGCGTGTGTTTTTTTAAAATGCCTTTAAATTAACATTTATATATGTATATATAAAATAAATTAAAATGTATTTAGACTGTTTTATTTATTTTTAGACTGACTTTGAGTTAAGAAATTTGATTTTATTTGTTTTTAGACTAACTTTGAGTTAAGAAATTTGAAAAGTGTGTTATAGAATAATAGAATCAAAGATATTAGTGCTAAAAGAAACCTAAAATATTATCTGGTTCCATCTACTTGTTTAAAAATGAGCAAAAAGACTTAGCTTTCTTCTCATATAATTGATGATACAATATCATGATGTAAGATAATATGAATTCTGTTAATATACACATGAGGAGGGAAAAGACCTTTAAGTTTTTAAGTTTAACTTTTAAAAATTAAATTTACCATTTTAAATTTACTGGCATACTTAATTTGGAGGTATTGTCCAGAAGGAGCATATAAACTTTTTTTAAATTAAAAAAAATTCTATTCCTATTGGCATTCAGTTGGTTGCCTAGAGCTAACCTAAGACTGAACTCTAAAAATGCTTGAGCTACCCTGTGTCAAATTTTGGTCGAGATAAGATCTGAACTTCAGGACTTGGCAGGACTGGCAACTGTATTGTACTCTTTGGAGCTAGTTTTTTTTCTCCTGATGGAACTTTCAGTTTTATGATATCCACCTGAGCATAGACTTGATTGAAATATTCTTCCAGTTCCTCTTTGCCTATCCAAATACTGTCTAGTTTTCATAATTATAATCCTGAAAAGGGCCTGGCAGATACCACAGCTAAGGAATACAAAAAGTTAAACTTAAGGTGGTTCATTATGACAGAGAGTGCTAGGAAGGTATGGTAGATTCAATCAAGAAGACCACAATCACCAGAAGGAGGGTCGATCGTGGGGCTATTTGCTCACTGCTCATAGTTTGTTCAGTGAAGGTGGTTCAGAGCCTACAGGTATCATAGTAGCAAAGAAGCCTATAGGTATCACCTTTATGCAAATGACTTTGGTCAAGTTATTTAGCCATCCAAATCTCAGTTTTCTTAGCTGTAAAATGCAAGTGTGATCCTCAGTCCCTTCCAACTCTTAAATATATGATTGTATTAAAATAGGGTAGTTTCCCACTTTCTGCTTTTCCTTTCTGTTTTTCCAAATAGAGAATATCTTTTTGAAGATGGAAGCCATTATGTTATTGGAAATTGTTTTATGAGTTATTGGGTGGCCAAGCAGATTTTGAGGGGAAGGATCATGATTTCCAAAGACAATGTCAGTGGCCCTGATCACAAGCAAGGAAACCGAAAAAAGAAAAAAAAAAACATGGAGACAAGCTGGACTGCAATTGTATGCAATGGATGGATTATTTTATGCTCCTTAGCCCTGACTTTTTCAGAAAGTTGCCCTCTATGGGTTGTTTTCATAGTTTCTTCTCCTGCCCCCTTGCTTCCAGACGTGCTACAGATTAAAGTCAGACATGCCAGAGATAACTAATAATTATGCTTTCATAACACATGGTATTTCAATTTTGAAGGTTTCTCCTGTGCCCAAATAATGTGCACTCAGTAGAATTCAAGCAGTTTATTTTCTCATTTTGATGATAACTGATCTGATACAGTCTTGTACTCAGCTTGCATGGTGATTCAGATAAAGAAAGGGAAAGAACTTTTTTTAAAAATCCAGATTCCAATAGAAACTTGGAACAGATGAAGAAACTGAAGATTAGTGAGAGATATATCTTCCAGCTAATTTATAGAGGCAGAGCCTGAGCCAAAAAAATGAAGCTTTTTTCCAGTGTACTGTAATGTATGGAACTGATGAACCTGTAGGCCTGAGTTCAGATTCAGGATTCCCACTGTTTCTAGCTATGTGACTACAGGCAAGTCACTTAGTCTCTCAGCCTCAGTTTCCTTATCAATAAAAAGTAGTTAAGAATATTTGCCACTATTTATCTCACAAAGTCTGAGAGGGAGAAACACTTGATAAAGCTTAAAGCATTCTACATATGTGAGTTAATATTAGTATTCTGGTGAAGGTTTAAAGTCAGTTTGGCAAGCAGAAAAAATATTAAAGAATTTCTTCTAAGCATCTTTTTTTGTCACTTTTCTGGAGGGCAATTTGGAACACCAGAAGGCTCTCAAACTGTGCATTCCCTTTGATCCATCAGTGTCTCTACTGGGTCTGTATCCTAAAGAGATCATAAAAAAGGGAAAAAGATCTACATGCACAAAAATGTTTGTAGCAACCCTTTTTGTAGTGGCAAGGAATTAGAAACTGAGTGGATGCTCGTCAGTTGGACAATGGCTGAAGAAATTGTGGTATATGAATGTCATGGAATATTGTTGTTTTATAAGAAAGGATGATTTTAGAAAAACCTGGAGAGACTTAAATGAAATGATGCTGAGTGAAGTGAGCAGAGCCAGGAGAATACTGTACACAGTAACACAAGTAACACAGTAACAGCAAGATTGTGTTGATCAACTTTTATGATAGATTTAGCAATGTGGTAATCTAAAACAATTCCAATAGCCTTGGGATGAAAATTGCCATCCGCAGCCAAAGAGAGAATTATGGAGACTGAATATAGATTAAAGTATGTTATTTTTACATTTTTTGCTCTTTCTTTCTCATGGTTTTTTTTCCTTTTAGTCTTATTTTCCTTACACAACATGACAATTATGGAAATATGTTTTAAATGATTGTACATGTATAACCTACATCAGATTGCTTGCTGTCTTGAGGAGGACGTGAAGGAAGAAGGAAGAAAAAATTGGGGACACAAAATCTTATAAAAATGAATGTTGAAAACTATCTTTACATGTATTTGGAAGAAAAAATGCTATTTTACAAAAGTTCTCAAAGCACATCCTATATAAGCTGGGAAGATTTCCTAAAGTCCAGGACACTGGGAAATGATGCATTTACTGCAGACGCCGGTTCAATTCATGGGGCAACCCTGTGTCCCTTCATTAAGGAATTGCCTCTATTCTTTCATTGACTGGATGCCCAGAAATTTCCAGATCAGAAACCAGTTACTTATTTCTTACTTTGTCAAGAAGCAGCCCTCCTACTCCGTCCCAGGAGAGACCTAGAACACATGAATCAAAATAGTTATGTGATATCATGTCATAATAGGAATGTGCTTGGGCTAATTGGTGCCAAGAATTGTCTGTACAGGGTGGTTTCCTTTTACAGTCTTTTTAAAGAGACATCATGCTCAATTGCACATGACATTTCTCTGCAAGTGGGCTTGGGCTTCCTTTGCCTATTTAGTCTTTGCCATCCCTTCCTTAAAAAAAATCCTGGAGCTCATCACTGAGTTCCTGACCTTCACTTCATAAACAGCTCTCCTGGGGGAGATTGGGCGTGAGGTTCTGGCAGCTTTTTTGCCTACTTAAGGACAAGACTGGCTGCTTCGGGCAGTGGCTGCCCTGGCTGCTCAGACAGCAGAATCAGTGGGCACTTCAAAGGGTTCTTGCCTTCTGCAGACTGCAGGCAGTACAGTCAGAGCAGACCTGGGGCTGACCTGCTGTCTACCTTGGCTGCTGCCTCCGGGTTGCTTCCCCCTGCCCCTTTCTGTTTGGACTTGCTGTGGATCCTGCACAATTTGACAGATTGTCACTTGAGTGGAGTTTACTGTTGGGAAACTTAGTGGGGGTCCGTGTGGGGGGATCGCTTTCCTCCCCTCCCTGCTCCTCCACGTGCCCAGGGGGCTAACCCCGGGCAGCCCCAGGCTGTCGGCCACTTTTCCCAGCACTGGCTATGATCTCAGGCTGCCGGTGCTCCGGTGCCCGGGGCAGCTCATGAAGCGTTTTGGCAGCCTCAGGGGGAGCAAGAAACGCAAGAACCAGAACCGAAGTGCAGAGAGGCGCCAGTCGGAACCCCATGGCCTTTTCGGTAGGAAACCGTTCTATCCCCCAATCCTTGATGCTCTGTGGTAGACAGCTGGAAAAAAAAACACTGAGGTTCGTGGCTGTGCAGAGATCTGCTAAATAACCTCTTCTTATTCTATCCCTCCCACAATCTTTTTACTTTAGAGGCTTTTCATTAGGCGGTCCAGGGATGAACAGTTTGATGGAGGTATCTTTCTGAATTGTGTCTAAATTGACTTGTTTCTGAAGTGATTTCATTCCCTTTGCCCACATAGTTCGGGAAGAATCTGTCATAAGACTTGGTGGATACAGATGTATAATTTTTTTTCTTGACATTCCTTTAGAAGAAAACGTCAGTTTGGGGAGTGGAGGTGGAGTTTTAATGAATAACTTGGAGTTGATATATTTTTGGTTTTAGGGTTTTTTAAGAGTATATGTGTGTTAAATGGGTAAAAATAATTCATATTTTAGGATCTCATTTAGTAATCAAATTGAGAATGACTTGAAGTATTGGGGGTGAGGCAAGGAGGAAGAAGGGATAAACCAGCCACCAAAGCAGACCAAGGCTTAAAATCTAGTCAAGTAAGAATATTTACATTTACAATGCCTTGGTTTGGAGGCAATTTCGATTTTTTTTTCAGGGTATGAAGAAATTGAATGAATGAATGTGTGAATGTAACATTTATTTAGTGCTTACCATGTTCCAAGGTTTAGAGATGTAAGAAAAATATATTCCTTGCCCTCAAAGAACTTACTTTCTAATAGGGAAATATAATCCATATGGGGAAGAATTGGCCAGGAAAATTGATAAGTGAATTCATAAGGGATTTGATTATCACATCCTGCCCAGAAACATTTGGGTATCCATTGATTTGGGCACATTCTCCAGGGCAGAGCACATGACAAGAAGATGGCTGGGATGAATACTTGTATGGGATATGAAGCATTATTTTGGTCTGGAGCAAGGTAGATTGTAGTGGGTAATGCCATTTTGTGTTCACTTACCAATTAAGATAGCTTAGCCTCAAGGTGCTAGGGTTTGTTTGTTTCTTTTCTTTTCTTTTCTTTTAAATAGTATTTTTTCTCAATTACATGTGCCATATTGCATATCTCCTTGAGGGAATTATTACAATTGATTGAAGAGACAATTTGAGAGAGATATGATCAAACACAGGGGAGATCCACTCTTGGTTGTCCCTAGAGTTGGAAATATCAGTAGAGAATACCAGAGGGCTGGCCAGCTTTCCATACATTTGCAAAGTTAAAAGGGCTCCAGTCCACAGTTTAAAAGTTCTCACCTTTCAAAAGTCCTTTCCTCCTGTACTATGTTATAGAGTTGTTGTGAGGAAAACTCTTTGTAAACTTAAAATATTGGGATAGTGAAAGGATCAGTGCATCTGAAGTCAGAAAACTTGAGTTCAGAACCCTCTGGGCAAATCATTTGATTTCCATACACACTCCTTTTTTGTAAAGGAACAGGGTAAACTATATGGTCTCAAAGATCCTTTCCAGCTTGAGCTCTAGAAATGTGAATTATTATTATTATTATTATATGTTATTAACAGTCATGTGAGAGAATAGTCAATATTGTATAGTTATACAATATAAAATTATGCTATATTATTGTTATATAGTTATTATATAAGATCCATATAAAATCTATTATATGAGCTTTCATAGAAAAAATTGAACACTACATTGGAAACTCCATGAGGGCAGGGAATGTTTCAGACTATGTGATTAAGCACACCTTTGAATGGTCCTCCTCACTGAAACTATCATCCTTCCTTTTCCCACCCTTGCCCAGTTTCTCTCTTGAACATAACACCTGCCAGAAACGAACTATTACACCTTTGATAGATTCAAAATATTTGCTCAAAGCTTACCTAAACTTGCTTGTCCACACCTTTCTCAGAGTATTAGGTAGATAAAAAAGTAATGATTTTGATTTATAACCCCCTTCTCTGGGTTTTATCTTTAGGAGAGAAAACTAATATTCTGTTCCTGCCATCAGAGAGCTTAAACAGCCTGTGATAAAACTGTTGTGCACTTCAAAGAAAGATTAACCTTACTACCTTAGAGTAAATTAGAAAAGAAACAAGACTAATGGATGGTCTTATATCCATAGAGACTTATTAATATTATTGTTTGTTTTTATTTCCTCCAGGGCTTATGGCACAGTATTTTGCATTTAGTAGGCACTCAACAAATATTTGATTATTTCATGGTCATTGCCCACTAATCTGTTTCCTTTGATACTCATTTAAATTTTTCCAGGTGTATGTGTATGTATACAAAACTATATATCTATATGCCATTAATTTTTTTTAAGTTCTGTCAAGATATATGAGAAAGATATTCTTTCTTGAAGTAAGTAGTATATAGCAAGAGGACCACAGCCACTGCCAGAAATTAGCCAAGGAGCTAGGGTCCAGAACAATTGGTTGTTTGCTATATTCTTTAAAATTTAGTTCTTTCTTCTCACTGGTAAAGCTACATCAGAGTAGTGCTGATATCTGTAACTACTTGATCAATATTATAATGCTTTACTTTTTTCATCATCAGTGATCGCTCAGAATTTTTTATTTGTCATATTAGCAGTAATCTTTCTCACGAAAAGACTTTTCAAAATGAATAAATGTTTATTTTCTTCAAAATAAAAAATCTTTCTTAGTTCTTTTCAACAATGAGGCAGTTCCAATAGATTTGAAAGAACCATCTGTATCCAGAGAACTATGGAGACTGAATGTGGATCAAAGCATAGAATTTTCACCTTTTTAGGGATGGGGGGAGGGAGTTGCTTGTTTTTTTTCTCTCTCTCGTGGTTTTTTCCCCCTTTTGATCTATTTTTTCTTGGGTGGCATGACAAATATGGAAATATGTTTAGAAGAATTGCACATGTTTAACCTATAGTGGATTGCTTGCTGTCTAGGGGTAGAGGAAGGAGAAAAATTTGGAACACATGATTTTGCAAAGGTAAATGTTAAAAACTCTCTTTGCATGTAACTGAAAAAATAAAAAGCTATCTATTTAAAAAAAGAAAAAAAAAGTTTTGTTTTTTTTTTAGCAAAAACAAAACAAAAAAACCTTTTACTACATCCCCTCTCCCAATTTAAGATTGCCTGTGTTTTTTAATCCTAGAAGTGATGAGATTAGGCAGAATGGCAAAGTCAGTCTTTAGAGCCCTTACACCTCTACTTTCAATTCCCCTCTAGACCTGTTATCCCAGATACTCTAAAAACACCCTCTTTAGGTAGTGCTTTATATCTAAGGCCTATTGCCTGCTTCCCTCAGTCAAAAATTTTCTACCTTGTCCCTTTCCCTCAGGCTTCATTCTTAGATGAGACTTGGAACCTTAGGAGAATGGAGTTAGAGCTTCCAGGGACTTTGGAAGTCACCTTCTCCAACTACCCCTGAGAAATACACAAATAAGGAAAGTGAAGCCCCTAAGATTGAAGTGGCAGAGCTTTGGGATTCAAAGCCAGATCTTCTTACTCCAAATCCAGCGTTCTTTCAAAACCTTTAATTAGCCAGAATTTTTTTTCATCCTTCTACTTTCGGACAAAATAGGCAAATCACAAAGAAGTAAGTTAATAATAGGAATTAGTAACAAACCACATTGGTTGCCTTGGCTCACTACAAATTCAGTCCTACAGCATCTGTACCAAGTCTGAAATAATCAGTTTGTGTTTTGAAATCAATGTGTGGAATTTATTATACAATTAAAGAAAAAAAGCAAGCATGGAGTAGAGATTTATGGTTTTATGTACAATATTCTTTTTTTACTCTGTTGCATATATTAGAAATACTGTTTTGTGTGCTAAAGTTCAATTTTTTAATTAAATAAAAAAATTGGCACTCCATATTGAGAATAACAGTTCTTAGTTCCTGCAAAATTCTCTGTCAGATAAGAAAAGTTCAATCATCAATTAATCAATGAGTTTCTTCTCTGTAAATGAGGGATAATAGGAGTTGGCTTTATAGTACATTAGTTAGAGTACTGAGCTTAAAGCCAAGAAAAATTAAATTCAAATATTACCTCAGATACCACCAGCTCTATGACCCTAGGCAAATACCTTCATCTCTCTCAACCTCAGTTTGCTTATTTGTACAATGAGGAAGTTGGACTTAATGATCTCTTAAATTCTATTGAAGTTCTAAATTTATGATACTAGGATTCAGTCATCTATATGTTTTCTTCTAGCTCTAAATTTATCAACCTAAATATTTATGGAGAGCATGGTAGGTATCCAATTCTGCAATAGTTTTTTTTGTTTGTTTGTTTTTAAAGAAGAGTAGGAAACATAGATCCCACCCTCCAGGACTTTACATTTAATTGGAAAAAAAGGAGGTAAATGAAACAGTTTTTAAAAATAACATATGCTATTCAATCAAATCCTAAATTACGTGAGAGTATTTTTCAAAGCTTTTTAATCTGTGGGTCATGAGCTCATATGGGGTTGCATAATTGAATGTGGGTGTTGCAAAATTATGATTTATGATCAGTAAATGTTTGATTTGTATGCTTAGTTTATATACCTATATACCTGAAGTCCTGTAAAAATTTCTTGGGCATAAAGGGAATCTCAAGTGAAAGAAGTTTAAGAAGCCCTGTTCTAATTTACTCCCTTAGACTTTATTTATGAGGGGAAAGTGTAGTGGAACATAGAAAGATTTTCAGCAAGAGTTGAAACAGAATACATTTTCTACTCTACTCTTAATTGATTGAAAATTGAAATGACAAATCTCCTGTTTCTCTCCCCCTCACACTTCCTGAATATTTTTGCTAGTAAATCTATCATAGTATGGATGGTAGGATCCAGGAATGCCTTGTAATTCACTTGCATGTCATAGCAACATTTCCTTGATATCACAGTTCTTTTCCAGAACAAACAGCTAAATTTGTTTTAATCAATTAATCAGTTCATTTTAATTAATTGCTTAATCAAAGATTAATGTCATGTGTAGGAAAACCAAATGACATAATTTTAGTTTCCTGCCCTCTTTTCTTGTACAAAAGCCATCAGAATGGCCTCTGCCAATCGAGTAAGAAATTCATTTTACCTAGAGTTTCAATTCTAGTGGAAACAGTGCATTCCCCACCAAGCCCAAGGCTTTCCTATGATTCTCCATTCTCTGACCAGCATTCCCAGTAACAGGCTGTTGACATTGTTCTTCAATTATTTTCAGTTTTGTCCGACTTTTCATGACCCTATTTGAGATTTTCTTGGCAGTGATACTGGAGTGATTTGCTATTTACTTTTCCAGCTTATTTTACATATGGAGAAACTGAGGCAAACTGAGTTTGCTCAGACTCATATAATTAATGGATTTGAATTCAGATCTTTCTGATACCAGGCCTAGTGCTCTAATTACTGCTTGCCACCTAACTAGTAACATGTAGGACTTCTTAATTGGATTGCTTTTATCTAAAGTGAGACTGTTTTCTTGACTTTTTAAAGAATATTCTCTGTTCTTGGAGCACAGAAGGAGAAGCAATGGAGAATAATACTGTTTCTTGGAGATTGTAAAAAATGTGCCCTTTTTTGGAGTCCCTGGCCAAATATGTCCCTGGTGAGGGCCAGCAGAAAGGCAATAAGGTTTGCCATCTTTCCTCTTCAGATTGCATGGAAGAGCCTCAAAGACCTGTTTTAAGAGGCATTTGGAGCTATGGAGATTAACAAGTGTGTTGAATTGAGAGTGGATGACATGAAAAATACTCAAGTACAGAGTGTCCCAAAAGTCTTAGTGAAATTTTAAGCATTAATAGCTTTAATTATTGGTACTTTGAGAATACTCTCTATTAAATTTGATCCCTGCTTTCAAAGAGTCTTAGTTTAGTTATGGAGATAAGTCACAGATAGGAAACAATTGTCAGAAAATGGTTCCTAATAAAGTGGTAAATATTATAATGCTATAATAATAATAGCTTTATATAGCACTTTAAGGTTTGCAAAGACTTTCCCTATATTATCTCAGCAGAGCTTCACAGTAAACCTGGGAGGTTGGCTTTGGCTATTATTATCCTCATTTGCCAGAAGAGGAACCAGAGAGATGGAATGATTTGCCTGTGGTCACAAAGATAGTAAAGTTTTGATTTAAGCCCATATCTTCCTGATTCTTAAGCCTGGTACTCTTTTCTCTGTGCCAGCAATCACCACGTGTTAAAAAGATTCATTTAGACAACTTGTGCTCTTGGAGCTTAATATTGAGGAGAGAAAAACGTGGCCTCGAGCAGTTTCTGGCAGTCTTTCAGGTTGGGCTTCCTATGACTGGTTCTCTGTTCTAACATTCTCATCATGGAGTCTTGCATAAGAAATGATGAGGAGTAAGGGCATCCCAAAAGGTCATTTGGGCAGGGAGAGTATCTGAAATAGCATAAGTTAAGATGATGGAACAAAAGCTTTGTTGAGATATAGAAGGAAAATGATATTGGATAAAGAGGGTGGAACCGAGGGGTTTAAAAGCCACAGGAGGAAGAATCAAGGTGAGAATTGCCCAAAGTTACATAGCAGCTAAATGCCTCCTTAGTGTTCTCACACCCTGGTGCTATATTTTTTTTTTCCACTGGATTGAAAGGAAAGAGTAAATAGCCTGTAACTCTAAGTAGCTGCCGCTGAATTGTTTATGGTCAAGTCTGTTCTGTTCACAGGAGAAACAAACTAGATACTAGAACATTTTATCTGATAGGAGTGGAACACTCCTGTCTGTCCACCCCATTGTGATATAAATTAGCTAGTAGATTAACTAAATTGATCGTCTATAGCAAATAAAATAGAAACAGATCCCTGCAGGCTACATATTGACTTAGAAAACCACAAATTGACATTATCTGTGTTTTATTATATTTTTATTTATTTTGTTAAAAATTGCCCAAGTACAATTGAATCTGATTTGTGCCATCTCCAGGGAGTTTTGAAGATTGGGAATTGGACACCTCTGGCTAACCGCCCCCACTTTCATCCCTTGAAATTTCACTTGATAATTCTGTAGCCTTCTACCCATTTTGGTTATGTAGACTTGGTCTCAAAGTAATAAGAATCCAACTTTTTCTAAGTACTGTCATACCTTCTTTCGCCTTCTAGCCAAAGCCTGTGGTTTGTCTTGTATACAGACACCCAAACAGTACACACCCTTAGACTTCATAAATACCCAGACATTATGGTCATGCACCAATGTCCCAGCCCATCCTGCCCTACCCTATTGTTGAAAGATGTTTGGGGGCTTTCACAGACACTCATGCCTCCTGATGGAGCAGAGAGACAATAATGAGAAAAATCCATATCCCTTGCTCTAGGAAAGAAATAGGCAACTATGTAAACTAGAACTTCTCTAGAAGGAAGAAAGAAATGGAGTGGAGAAATTCAGTTCAATTCAACAAGAATTTAAGTGTTTCTTGTGTGCAAGACACTGTGGCAGATGATGGGACAACTGCTTTCAAAGAGCTTACATTGTAATGGGGAGATACAGCAAGAAAGTCTATAAGTATATAAATGAAAATGTGGTGAGAGAAAGAACATTGTCAACTAGGGAAATCAGCAGAGCCTTCCAATAAAAGATGTTACATGAACTGAGGGCAGACACAAGAAAGGAAGCAAAGAAGGAAGGAAGGAGGGAGGGAGGGAGGAAGAAAGGAAGGGAAGGAGGGAGGAAGAAAGGAAGGGAGGGAGGGAGGAAGAAAGGAAGGGAGGGAGGGAGGAAGAAAGGAAAGGAAGAATGGAGGGAGGGAGGGAGAAAGAAAAGGAGGGAGGGAGGGAAAAAAGGAGGGAGAAAGAAAAGGAGGGAGGGAGGAAGGGAGGGAGAAAGGAAGGAAAAGGGAAGGAAGGAAGGAAGGAAGGAAGAAAGGAAGGAAGGAAGGAAGGGAAGAGGAGGGAGAAGGATTGAAGATATGGAAGAATGGAAGGAACACAGGTTGTGCCCTGTTGTGAAAGAAAGAGAAATCAGGAGATTAATAGATAGAATCAGAATATCTGGGATGAACAGGGTCATCCTCCTTTGAAAGGGAGAGAAAAAATTTTCCTGGATAGGATGAAGAATATAATGTCTGCTGTGACTCCTGCAGTTCTGGGAGTATCAGTATGATAGCTTCCTTGGAGGGGGTATTTTGATCCTTCAAGATTTTTTTGTTTCTGTTTTAAGAAATATCACCAAATTGTAGTCTGTGATGTCCCAATAGACTCATTTCTCTTCTTTTTGTCTTCCCAAAAGACAGAATAATAAAATGGGAAAAACGTCAAAATCACCTATTTCCATCTTCTATCTTACCTCCCCTTCACCGCCCCCCTGCATTTTACAGTTAATGAAACAGAATCCCTGAAGGAAAGAAAAAGTGATTTCCTTGCGGGTCACACCTTTAGTATGTGATAGAACTGGGATTCAAAATTAGGTCTCCCAATTCTGGAGCCCTCTCTGCTATAGTACACTGTCATTAGACTTTACTTCCCTGAAGGGAGCATTAATTATCCCTCCCTAGCTATTAAGGTAAAGATCATGGGAAATTCTTTTCCCAGCTGGCAGGTTGTGCTTTTGTAGACATGAACATGACGCCACCTCATATCACCAGGGGCTACTTATTGTTATCACTCCAGAGAACTAAATGCCTTTTTTTTCTTCCAGGGTGGTATCAAGTGAAGCAAGAAAGTCCCATAGAAAAGGGGTTATTGGATTTGCCCCATAAGGGCAAGAAAAGCTTTGTTTCAAACAAGCATTTATTAAGTATCCATAATAATGTTAGATACTGGTAGGAACTAGATATATAAAGACAAAAATAGTTCCTACTATCAGGAAACTTGTATAATATCGGGGGCAATAACATATACATAAAGAAGGATATACTGAATAATTTATTTTTTAAAATACCATAATTTGGGGCAGAAAAAAGAAGTTGCAGCTAAAAAAGCAGGAAATACTTCATATAGAAAATGGAGCTAAAAGTGTTTAAGGACATCACTGATTTCAAGAGGTAGAAATAAAGAAACAGTACAGATCTGAGTCACCTGCATAGAAGTGAGAATTAAATCCATGTAAGCTGATGAGGTCACAAGTGAAATAGTTTAGAGAGAGAGAAGAGGTCCCAGAATAACTCCTGGGTGCACAGTCACATTTAGGAGACATGATGTGGATGATAAACCAGCAAAGTAGACTGAGAATGATCAGATAGCTAGATAGAACAGCAAAATCATGAAAATATATAGAAGACAGATTTCCAGGAGCAAAGACTGATCAGTGGATTGAAATGCTGTAGAGAGGTAGAAGGAGATGAGGTTTAGAAAAGACCACCAAATTTGGTGATTAAGAGGACATTAAAAACTTTGCAATTTCAGTTGATTGATGAAGGTAGACAGCACAGTACAAAGCAGTTTATTTTAATAAATGCTTGTTACTAGTGTTAAGAGCAACCAATAATCATGTTAAACAATCTGTTGAAAGGATATTTTTAAATGCTAAGATGAGCAGAAAGATTGTGAATATTGAAGATAATGGGGGAAAATAAGGAACGCTGTATGTAACTTCTGTTATGGCTAGTTTACCTATTGTTCCAATAGAATGGTAAAGTTGTCAGGATACTCCTTACTATCCTAGAAACATCTAAATAATTCAAAGAGAAACAAAGGTGAGCACGGAAGGGATTCTAGGAGTCCCAGATGAGGAAGGAATGTTCTTCAGGCATGGGAGACATCTAGGTCAAAGATGGAGTGCCATGTGCAAGGAACAGCATGCAAGCCTTGGAGGAATCTGGCATGATAAAGAATCAAAAAATAGGGCTTAAATGGAGATAAAATATATCTGTGTATTATGTATAAAATACTTTATTATATACGTATTATATGTATAAGGACTATATTATATATGTTATTCTAGATATAATACTATCTACACTATATTATATAATACTGTAATTTCATATATTATATATAATACATACTTGCCATATATATATACATACATACATACATACATACATACATATGTTCTAAAGAAAGAGAGCAGGGACATGAATGATTGTTTATCCTGATTGTACTTTATACTTAATCTGGAGAAGAATAATCTAGGAAATGTAGAAGTTTAGTGCAGATGACACATTCTGTCTCTAGCAACAAAAGCCAAACTAAGACCAATGCGTAGAAGCTTAAGGGAGACAAATTCTGGCTCATAATGAAAAAAGCTTTCTAATAACTAAAATTCTTAAGTAGTAAAGTCATCATGACTGGAGTTATTCAAACAGGTGCCAGATAATTATCTGTCTGAAATGTTACATAGAAATGTCATGTGTTCTATTTATTCAGCAGAGACTGAGAGCCACATTTCATAACTGACCCAGACCTGAGTACCTCCTAAACTCCTAAACTCCTCTTTCCTTGTCCCTGTTCTCATCTGTTCCCCGAAGTGTATCAAATTCAGCTTTACATGCTCCTCACTTTAAATTATCATACACTTTTAATAAAGAATGTTATTTTTAACAAATTAGTCTGAAACAGTATCATCCAATGGAATGAACATTGGCTATAATGTCAGAATTCCTGCCCTTGACACTTAGTACCTATGTGATTCTAGTCAAATCATTTATCCTATAAACCTCAGGATTCTCTGTAAAATTATCCTCCTGAGCTTCTTTCTAGCTCTAACTCTGAGATTGAATGAAGCATAAGAAATAATAAATCTAGAAATTTAAACATTCCCCTACATAGTCTTGCCTGTTCATCTTAATTACTAGAAGTGGTCTCTGACTGTTGGATGCCCCTGTGTTTCTGCATATCATTGCAGCATATTGTGATACTGTTTTTGTTGTTTCTGAAGAGAACCACTAGCATCCTTCACGGGGGATGTCTTGTGAAGACATCCCCCGTGAAGGATGCTAGTGGATTTAAGTGAGGCAGAATTGTGCAAAATCATCAACCTAACTAACTTTCTTCCTGAAGCACTAAAGGTCAGTGTCTGGACAAAAGATAAGACAACTGGTGCATATCCGTGGCATATTAAATGCATAATTGAAATCTAAGCTGTTTTCATGGACTTTGAAACAAATTGTTCTCATCCAACTATTCCACTGGGGAACAACACATTGACAGATTTGAATCCTGTCAGTTATATTCATCTTGGTTTAGCTCATTTGCCAAGATGGTTAACAGGGATTTTAATGCTGTACATGCCATGGCTTCTTGGAGCCACAGGTGAAAGTGGACTCCAAAGGTGGATAAGCAGCCCTAGAAAGTACTTAGCTAGCTCTCACACCAGAGGTGTTAGCTCTCCTGGAGCTTGAGGACTCAAAGGGAAGAGAAGGCTCTTGAATGTTGGGGCTGGGAAGTGTGATGAGGCAGGAAACCATTACAAAATTATGCTTTTGCAAGTTTTTTTATTAAAGGTCTGGCACCTTAATTTTGTGGTGGCCTAATTTTAAGGTCAAGATTATGGAAAGATTTTGCCAGAGAGTGTTATTATGATCCACTCATAAGCTATTGATAAGAAACGGTCTTTATTCCTGAACTTCTCCCATTTCAACCAGACCATTTTTTAAACATCTTCTAATATAAGGAGTTTTTAACCTGAGGGTCCAAGAACTTGTTTGTTTGTTTTTTAAATTTTTTGATAACTTATTCCCCTTTAAGCATAATTTCTTATTATTTCTTGTTTTATTTTATACATTTAAAAACATTATTCTGAGAAGTGGTCTATATTCTTGACCAGGCTGATAAAGGAATCCAGGACAGAAAAAGACAAAGAACTTGTAATCTATTTGGAATTCTGTTCTCATCTAGGGGCCTCTGGTCAACCCTCCATTCCCTAGGACTAGCACCTGTCTTAACAACAAAAAAGGCATAGAGTTGGGCTAAAATTGAGTGGGTTCCTCACTTTCAAGGTCTTTTTGTCATGAATACTCCCTCCCCCCATGTCTGATATTCTAATTCCTTCCCTGGTTCCAGACCCACAGGCAAATTTGGCCTGGTGTGGTAATACAGAAGGGGCACTGGACTTGGATGAAAAGGCTTCAGTTTATGTCCCAGATCCCATCACGGAACCATTTTACCAAATCATTGACTTTCATGTTTTAATTTCCTCATATGTAAAATGGAAGTATTAATATACATACTCTCTACTTCATAGATTAAGGATTACATATACAGAAGACATTTTATAGCCCTAAAATACCATATAAATGAAAATTATCACAATGGTGATGGCGATGATGGTTTGGTCCTTACTAAGGCTTTTGTATGAACTAAGTTCCAAGTAGTTGCAATAGAACAACATAACATACTAACACAAATGTCTTAATGTTTAATGGCTAACACAAGACCATGCTTGACAAGGTACTCCACTGAGAAAGAAACTTTTAAATTTCCTCTCATATCTTTAGAAAAAAAATTAGGTTGATGGCATTATCAACAAAATGGTTTTTTCTGTCTCTTTTTGACTGAAATAGCCTTTTAGCTTCAACATCAGGAAATTCTTCACTTAGTTTAAACTAGCTACCACAGTTGGCTGGCTTCAGGAAGCTTTTGGCCTATGCTATGTCATTTCTATAGCAGGCCTGCCCTAGACTATTGCCTCCACTCCAAAACAAATAGCAATGATGCTCTGGAGGCTAAAATTTAAGTGAGAAGAATTGTTTCATTCTTCATATCTTTGTCACTGATCACTAGCACAGTATCTGGCCCATACCTGATGCTTAATAAATACTTGTTAATTGATTGAGTGCTGGATTTTTTTCTGTTACCAAATCATTTATGATCCTTCATCCAACTGGATATTGCTTGGATTGTTTAAAGCTGTGTATCTAGGCTTCCCTCAACAAGCTTCCTTTTTGCTGGTCCTATTTGTGGAAATTTTCATTTCTACATCAATGTGAAAGCTAAGAAAATAATCAGAATACCAGATTCAGTTTCCAGCTATCTAACTTAGTAATGATAGTTTCTATTTATATAATATCTCCTAGTTTAATCAGTCAATCAAAAAGTATTATTAAGTGATTACTATGTTCCAGACACTACACTAAATACAAGAGATGTAGAGGAAGATTTTTTAAAAATGCCTGCCCTCAAAAGAGCTTACAGTCTAATGGAGGAAACATGTAGATACCTAGAATGGCACTAACAGCTGGGGGTGGGGAGCTAAGTAACTCTCCTGTAGAAAGTTGGATTTGAGCTGAAACTTGAGGCAGAGGAGAGGAAGGGACACGTTCCAAGCAGGGTACAGCCAGTACAAAGATATTGAGATGGAAAATGGCTGTCTTGTACAAAGAACAACAGACCTTTATTACTAAGTAATAGAATGTATACACACAATTCTTTCTTTATGACAACTCTTTAAGATGAGTAGAGAAACCATTATCATCTCCATTTTGCTGATGAGGAAACTGAGGCTCTCTGAGCCTACCTGCCTTGTTAAGTTCTCACAGCTTGAAGGTGCTGGAACTGGCATTAAAACTTGGGTTTCTTGATTCCACATCCAGAGCTTTTTCTACCTGTTGACTCTCATTAAGAAAACATTGTAAAGGATAAGACAGAGCAATTACTCTTCTCTTCCTTCCTGCAATTACATCCATTGTTTAAAGTCCGGTTAAAATGGCACGTTTACAAAGAATTCAGTGGCCATCCCAGAACTCTCAGATCTTTCCTTCTCTGAATTTTTCAATATTTAGCTACACCACACTTTGTACCCACAGCAGTTAGCAGAGAGCCAGGCACAATAAATGACTGATTGATTAAAGCCCTAGTTAGCCCAGTCAAATTCATGTTTATGCTAAAAGATATATTTAGCCAGATAATCAATGTACCAAAAATCAACCAATGAATGCATATCTGTTGAATGCTTACTCGATGCCAGACCAGAAGCTGGGAATGATACATGCAAGTGTAAGACATGGTTTCTCCCTTCAAGAAGGCAAAAAAAATGGATAGAAGTTGAGTAAGTGAAAATTAGTAGGAAGGACATGACAAATAAATGGGATTTCAGGGTCCATGATATGTCAAAAGATCCGGAAGAAGGCTTGTAGGACACTGGGTGCCCTCTTTGTGGAGTATTTACAGAATAGTAGGGGCAAAGTAGCTCAAGATGGACTGGCATTCATGAATTGAAGTCTACATTATTGGGAAGGATGTGCACATCAGTAGGATGATAGAACCATTGAAGCATGGAAATACTGAGTTTTTTCTATGATATTAAAGCAACATTCATGACTATAATTTGAGTACCTACTGTACACTGGAGTCTTTGCTAATTGACTGTGAGAATATAAAGAAATATTACATGGAACCAATCAGATTTGTGCCTGAAAGGAACTTAGAGACCATCAAGTCCAACTCTCCCATTTTAGAGGAGACCAAGGCTCAAAGCAGTTAAATTACTTGCTTGGATCCCATTCTTACCTGTTTTGTGACGAAGTCAGAATATTATTGGGCTACTGAGGGAGATGCAATTCTCTAACACTGTGGCTTTGGAGGTACACAAAAAACAATTTGTGAAATCATAAACCAGACCTGGAAGGAACTTCTCTTCCTCTACCCCAGCCCTGAATTTTCAGATAAGGAAACTAAGGTCTAATGAGTTTAAATAACTCACCTGAGCTCATACGAATAGTAAGTGTCAGAGGTAAGATTTGAATACAGCTCCTCTAGACCCCAAGAGCTAGTCCTTTTCCAAACATACCATACACTAGTTAAGATATGGAAAAGCATTACAACAGAACCTTTTTTTACTGATAACCACTGGATTCTGCTACTGATATTTATTTCCTCAGTCCAGCTTGGCCTTTTCCTTCCCTAAGACCCTTCTCCCCAAATTGGCCACCGCCATCTTTGCTTCCTCGGCAGTTGCTCTGCCCCTTTCTTGTCTTGGTCCTTTGCCAGTGGTCTCTTCGCTGCTCGTGCTTTTGCTCCTGCGGCAGTACCTAATGACAAAAAATGATTGGCCTCCCTGATATTTGTATATATATCTCCATCCCACATTCTGCTTATTCTTTCCCTTCCTTGGAATTAGAGAAGAGAGAGGGCCTTCTCTTCCTTTGTGATTGAGAATTACCAGCCTCTACATTTCTTCCGGTACACTTCTTCCCACCTTTCAGAAAAACCAGGGCTCTTCAGCACAGGATTTCAGAAAGACTGACTTCTCACTTTTTCTGGGGTTCTTTTTGGGGGTCCCTTGCTCTCAGACTAATCCTCTCTCAGGAACTCCTGTTGGATCAGTATTTATAATTTAAGAGCTTCTTTCTCTCAGCCTTCCAAAGTCCCCTCTTAAAGTTTATTCTTCACCTCAATAACAGAGTGGGAGCTACCCACCCATCTTGGATCCCTATTTGCAAGTTTCCTATAGTTTGATGAGGGTCTATGGGTCCCCATTTCAGAGAAGCTCAATTTTAGGTTTGATTCTGCTCCACTGAGACATGGCCTATGGACACCCCTATCTGCTCTTTCCTCCACCCTATCATCATTTCCCAAGGGGCCTTAAATTAATCCCAGAAGGGGCAAGGTTTTCCAATGTGATCCCTCAGGCTCGAGCCTTTTTGGATTTATTTACCAATAGGCGGAGCTGCAGCAGGACTTGGTTTGTGGCAGCCAGCTGTCGCTATAGCAACTCTTCAGTTGCATCAGTCGCTCTTCTAAAAATAGATCACCTTCATCCCTGGGATAGATAAATTAGGGGAAATCAAAGGGTCTCTATTTGGGAAAAAGATTGTCAAGGCACTGACAACTTTCAAGGAGAGCTCTCTTGGGGTTTTGATTTCTTATAATGCCTGACATGCACATAACATTGTCAGAGCTTGCAAAGTGCTTTGCGTAGCTTATCTCGCTGGATTTCCCACACCAACTCAGTAATGTTGCTTTTACAGGTATAATCATTCCTGTCTTACACTTGAGGAAACTGAGACTCACAAGTAAAAATTATTTGCTTCGTAGCTATTATGTGGAAGAGGTAGGATTTGAACTTCAGATCCAGCATGCCTTCCCTTACCCCATGCTGCTTCTTTTCTAGCCCACTCACTGACAAATTTAAAAGCAGGGGCAGAGAGGAAGTGGTAAATTCATTTATGGAAGTGTCGTGGCCAGACTCAAGGTCTGTGGCCCTCTTGGAGTCTCAACCCAGCTACTCCAGCCTTTGTTGATCATTTTCAATGAGAATCTCCATCCTGGGCCAGATTAGTGCTTAATTACACCTAGAAAGATTACATTCTACTTTTTCTTTTATCAAAATCTTGGTTCTCAGTGATACTTAGAGATTCTCTCAGTCAGGGAGATTGTATATATTTCTTTCACTTTCCATGTTTCCCACAGTATTTCCCTCAATGTGGAAACACACACACACACACACACACACACACACACACACAGAGAGTTGATTGAATCAACAAAACGAGTCAATTTGATAGGAATAGTCATTGGAAATTGTTAAGGGGCCAGAGGCTGCTGATTGAACTTAAATTGAAAGGAGATAAAGATCTTTGGATGAAAGCAAAATGGTCCTTGCAGTACTATGTTTCTCCAGAGCCAGGAAATTTCCGGGGACTGTTATTAAAATCTCATTAGGGGTGGGGGAGGAATAGGTATCTTGTGTCTCAGGCCACTGACTTTTAATGAAATGCTGGGAAATCTCTGCATGTGGCCGGCTTTCCTATTCTCACCTGAGTTTCATTCATTCAGTAGGTACAGAACATTCACTCTAGAGATCCCCGCCCTAATTGCTCAAGTAAACGACCGACCCTTCTCATCCATGAAGTCGAGGAGACAAGATGCACTTGAGCTTTCGTGTAGAGGCAGAATGGCAGCTTCAGAAAGGTCAGAGTAAAAGAAAACTAGATGTGATCAAGTGACCAGAGAGACTTCTAAATGGAAAATTTGCTCAGGGGGAACAGAAATCTCTCTGACAATTCAGCCGCAAATCCTGATGAAAAATAAAAGGGATAGATGTGATTGCATGGAATGTCTTTTGTCGAGATGATAGGAGAGAGGGGAGGCCATTCAAAAAAGTGTAAGATATAGTCTCCATATCTTATGTTCTATACTGAAAGAGCCTGCTGTTTTGTATGGGGCTCACAATGTGCCTGGAAATGGTGGGGAAAAGGGGAGCATGGGGAAGGATCTCCTGAAATTATAGTGGCAACAAAATGCAGATATCTAAATTACCCTCCCCATCACAGATCCTGCCTGTGAAACATATCCCCTAATCCCCCCTAATTTCCCCTGGCCCTGTTCACTGAAGGGGTAACAAACATAGCTACAATACACTAGACACCAGAGGGAGGGAGACACAGACAGGGAGCTGTTTCCATATAAGGGAAATTCTCTTGGAGACCTAGACAGTGAATGTCGCTGTACCCTAGAAGGCCCTAGAAGCTTACATGGGTCTGATTCTGTCTCTGCTGATAGCCAAATATATTCTAAAGCGGCAGGGTTGTGACCAGCCTAATTATCTACCAGCAACAGTCACTGTCCTTTCTTCCCTTTATGCTTCCCTGCTAAATGCTTTTCCCACATGCCAGTCCTGGTGGCACAATTACTGCCCGAATAATCCTGCCAGCAGCAGTCACGTTCCTCTTCCTTAACTGTCTCCATTAAATACTGCTCAGGGTCTCCTCCTCATCCTGATGTTATTTAAGATATGGGAGGGGAGATTGTATTGCAGTTCTAGATCATCATCAATCAGTCAGTCAGTCAGTCAGTCAGTATTTATTAAGTGCCTACTAAGTGTCAGGCAGTGTACTAGGAGTTAGGGATAAAAATACAAAAAATGAAACTATTCTCAAGGAGCTCATCTTCTAATGGGTGATACAGTAAGTACATGTATAAATATAAGCAGTATGAATATAAAGCAAATAAATGAACAGACACACAAAATATTAAATATGCAGGAGTATAGGAGGTAAAGTGCTTAACCGCCAGAGGAATTGAGAAGGACTTTATGCAGAAAATAATGCCTGACTTGCATCTTTAAAAATATGCATAGTAAGAATTGCCACATTGGCCATGTCCGAAAATACCTGCCTCATTCTATGTCAGTAGGCCATCCATCACCTCTCTGTCAGGATGTGGGCAGCATATATCATTATTAGTTGTCAGGAATCATGTCTGAGATGTATATTTATCAGGCTCCTTCATTCTCTCAAAGTTTATCTTCTTTTATTGTGTAAGCTGTTCTGATTCTGTTCTTAAACTGCATGTTTTTCTTTGTTTATTAAAGCTTTTTATTTTCAAAACATATGCATGGATAATTTTTCAACAATGATCCCTGAAAACTTTGCATTTCACATTTTCTCCCATTTCCCCCACTCCGTCCCCAGATGGCAAGTAATCCAATATATGTCAAACATGGTAAAAATTATGTTAAATCCAATATATGTAAACATATTTATATAATTATCATGCTGCACAAGAAAAATCAGATCAAAAAGGAAAAAAAATGAGAAAAAAATAAAATGCAAGCAAACAACAAGAAAAGAGTGAAAATGTTATGTTGTGATCCACATTCAGTTCCCACAGTCCTCTCTCTGGGTACAGAGGGCTCTCTCTAACATAAAACCTTTGGAACTAGCCTCAATCATCTCATTGTTGAAAAGAGCCAGGCTTGAACTGCATCTTAAAGAGAGAGAGAGACTTCATAAGACAGAGGTAAGGAAAAAGTCTATTCCCTGCTTAGGGTGCAGTCAGTGGAAAAATTTAGTCAGTTAAATCATCAAGCATCTATTAAGTGCCTACTATATGCTAGGTGTCTAAATAGGATACTGGGACTGGAGTCAGACTCATCTTCTGAGTTCAAATTTACTGTCTCAGTGACACTGGGCAAGTCACTTAAGCCTACAAAGGAATTTATATTTTATCTTGAAGTTAATAGGAAGCCAACAGAATTGACTGAGTAGGAAAGTTACATATTTGTGTCATCAATTAAGGACAGCTACTTAGATAATATTGGATGGATGGGTTGTAGTGAGGAGAGCCTTGAGGTAGGAAGACTAATTAGGAGACTGTTTATTATAACAGGGAAAGATGATGAAGGGCTTTAGCTCTGATGGTTAGGCGTGTGAGTGGAGAGAAAGGGTTAAATGTGAGAGATGTTGTGGAAGTTGGCAACTGACTGTATATGTGAGGTAAGGGAGAGTAGGGAGTTAAGAATAATGTTGAGATTATGAACCTAAAAGATGGAAAAGATGATGGTGCTTTTGATAGAATCCAGGAACTTGGAAGAAGAGAGAGTTTAAAGATATTGAATTTAATTTGAGATATTTTGAGTTTGATGTGTTTCTATGTTATCTTGTTTGAAATGCCATAAAAGAAAGTTGGTAATGAGGGATTGAAGCTTATGGGAGAGACTAAAGCTAAATATAAATCTGTGGGTTATCTGCATAGAATTAATAATTAAATCCATGAAAGTTTCTAAGGTTACCAACAGGAAAGTATAGAGGAAAGAGTAAGAGGAAAAAGAGAAAGGTCTAGGACAGAATTTTAGGAAATACTCATGAAGCCATGGATGATGACCCAATAAAGGTGATTTAAACAGGAAATAGGAGAATTAGGAGAGAAGTGTCACAAAAAGTCAGAAAGGAGATTGTATCTAGGAGGAAAGAATGGTCAGGAGTAAGTAAACACCTTTTTCAAGGAGTTTGAAAAGGAGGAGAGAAATAGGATGATATCTTAGAATGATAGATCTAGGGAAGATTTTTTTTTTAGATAGGGAAATTTGGGCATGTTGGAAGGTAAGTGGAGCAGGCACCATTAGTTAGGGAGAAGTTCGAGACATAAGAGAGCAAGGAGATAGATATGTCAAGAGAAGACAAAAAAGGATGGAATCAGAGCACATGTGGATGGGTTGACCTTGGCAAGGAAATAATTATCTCTTTTTCAAAGACCATGGGAAAGAAGGAGAATAAAAGATAACATCAAAAGGTTTTTGAAAGAGAGAAGAGAGTAGAGGGAGCTCTCAATTTTCTCAGTAAAGTAGGGCAAGATCATCAGAAAGAGGAGCCTGAAAAAGAAAGACAGTTTATAATAGTTTGGAATAGGTTTGTGAAATAGGGAATAAATTAGAAAGAAATAAAAGGACTGATAGGCATCAAGGGCCTAGTTCAAAGTAGATAATGTGAATATGCAATGGATCTAGTCAATGAGAGCATGAGTCTTCCTCCAGCTCCGTTCAAGATGAAGTGGCTTGTGGGAATAATCCAGTGTTAAGGTTCAGCAACAGGTGAGTGGCTTTAGGACAAAAGAATAAGAAATTTGAGAGTAGATGACAGCATAATGTTGCTTTGTCTGAGTTGAAATTGGAGAGGTAAGAAAGTAAAGTCACAACTGAAATAATGGCCTGAGAAAATACTGTGGAATGGAGGGCTTGGAAATCTCAATGACTACAAACAAAAGGTTTAGAAAAGGTGGGGCACAGGGAAAGGTGGAATCATAGGAAGTTGTAATCAGTTAAGGAAATGTCACAATATCTAGTTAATAAACCAAAATCCTTGGAATAATGGTGAAATATAGAGTGTGACCATCCCTAATATGTTGTTAAGGTAGATTGACAGAGAAAGCTGTGGGATTTAAATAAGCAAAGGAACTGAGCCATGGAATCATTGCTTCAAAAATGTAGTAATAGAGACTTTAAGGAGGGAGGACTTCAAAGGGTGAGAAGATATGAACAGAAGGAAGAGAAGGTTCAGACTCCATAGTGTTTGTGATATGCTAAAACAGAGTAGTAAGATTTAGGTTTGGAAATAGATAGGAAGCCTACAGGGATTTACTTGATTTACTGTTGTTATCCATTTCTTTTGGGAATATAGCCACATCCATCAAATACCAGTATATGTAAAAGTTCACAGGATACATTGACCCTATCTCTGAGGATTACTTCTCTGTACCATGCTTTGATGTCCTTCATCATGACTGATGTCTAGAGAGATGCTCTGTGACAAATAGGATAGGCTGAGACAGAATAAGCATCCACTCCTTTTTGATGCATTGAGTTTCTTTGGAAATGGATGTGAGACAAATACATTTGTGTTTGGCGATTAGTAAAAGAGTGTTTGGAATGCAGAGCTGCTTGAGGAAACAGCCACATAGGGCCGTTAGGTTTATGAGGCCTTAGATAGCTAAGATGGGAAGCATGAGGTTGCATGAGTCAAGGGGAGTATTACAGAGAGAAAAGAAGTTTTATAAAAAAGGGAAATGAAAGGCCGCCCCGCCCACCTAGGAAAAAAGCAAAAAACAAACACAAAACAAAAATAAAGTCTGCTTTACAGATTTGCCCACCTCCAGGAAATATTTCCCAAATGTGTTGTATTTTCTTTTCCCCTAGGATGCTTTAGATCATTTCTGCTGCTCACCTCCAGCCGACTCTTAAAACAGGGTTGTCTTTTTTCTACAGAATGTGTCCTTTTTCCTCTTGCCTCTTGGAAAAAGGGTGGAGTATCTGCCCATTGGAGTGTTTACAAACAGCAGGTCAGACTGGGTTGCCCTGACTTATTTATGGAGAATCACATTCTTGGCCCTGCCAGGGAGGATTAGGAAGGGCCCTACAGTGGAAGGAGAAAATTGGGCAGGGGGAGAAGGGATGCTATGAATAGCTCAGTATCACTGGAGGAGAGGAGAAAAAGAATTGAAGAATGGTCTTGTAACCATTTAGCAGCAGGAAGGATGAGCTAAATGAGGAGTAACTGAGAAATGGGGAAGCCATTTGAAAAAAGGAGATTTTTCTTAATGAGGAAAGTGAAAAATGACATTTAATCAAAATCTCCCTGGGCCTGTCCCCTATCTAATCAGTTTCCATGAGTGTCAGCAGCACACCCATAATAAGCAACGGCTGGTGTAAACTGAATTCAGTGATGACCTGTCGGTTGATGGCAGGAAGGCCCCACAGCATATTCTCACGTTCTCTTACCATTACAAACCCCTTTGGAGAGCACCAAGGTTCTTAATTTAGTTGGATGTCCTCTCCAGAGTCCTGCTGCTGTTTAGGTGAAAAAAAATAATGTAGAAAATTAATTCCAGTGACAGAACTGACTTAGACAAAGTTCACCCGTGTAGGGTAATTTTAGGTATCTAAGTAAGAGCCACTTCTCCATACCCAAATTCCCCCTCCTGCCTAAAATCCCTTTAACTAGATTATATATAGCTCAAGAATTCTTAAACTTTTTTCATTCTCTACCTTTTTTCACCTGAAAATTTTTTATGTAATCCTGATTATATAGGTATGTAAAATAGGTATACAGATCAAATATTTCCTGCTAATAAATCATAATTTTGTAACCCCCACCACTTTCAGTTATGGGATCCTCAGTTATGAGGTCTTAAATCACAGTTTAAGAAGCTGGGCTATAGACTAGCCTTAATTTGCGAGTGTCCCTGGGAGAAAAGGCCCAGGGACTTGTTTTCACATTAAGATCATAGGATTAAGGATCTCTTAGCCAGAAAAGCTTTCAGAGATCATTTGATCCAACCCCATCATGTTCAGGAAATTATAGTGACAGGTAGTAGACAAAGGTGAGAGAATTATGGTTAAGATCCATGTCTAGTGACTCCAAATTTGGTGTTCTGAGATCATGAGAGAAGTTTTGAAAGAGGAAAAAGGGAAAAAGTTCAGGACACTGAGGGAGTGTAAGGAGAGATGAAAGGAAGTGGTGAAAAGGGAAGCTGGTAATGCTTAAGACAGACTTTAGAGGGCTCCCAATCCTTGGGCTTCAGACTCTATTATTGCCAGTCAGTGCATTGGAAAGAAATCCTTAGAGGTTTTAGAGTCCAGCCCTGATATTTCACAAAAACAGGAAACTGAGACCAAAAAAAGTTGAAGTGACTAAGTCACACACCTCATAAGACTTGATTGTTGTCTGTCTGCTTTCTGGTTCCTACATTTTTGTAAGGAAGAATATACGAGTTGGAAAAATCCGACATCCCAGGAAGATGTTTTGAGTGCTTACTAAGGGGTTAACTCTTTGATGGAGGGATTTGTAAATACAAAAGTCCTAAGACTTTTGAGGTTCTTCCTTAATAAAGCTTACAATTGTTGCCATGTTAAGAGCAAACAATAGAAAGCAGTATTGCATGCTAAATTGTTTAGTCCAAATGCTCATTGCCATCAGAGGAAGGGCCTATTGAGGGCTCTAATAGGCTCATAGATCGAGATGCCATCCCTTGCAACTCCATCATTGTACAGAGGGTGGAAATTGAGGTTGAGAAAGATTAAAAAGAGATGCCTGTGGTCACTCAGGTGCAGTGTTCCAAGTGGGATTCAAACTCAGATGGTTTTAACTCCATTTACTTAGGAAAGGAACTTGGGGCTTGAATTAAACAGGATTTAGATGGATAGAGAGGAGAATAGGAAATTATTCAGAAAAAAACCCTCAAATTATGGGAGGCACAGAAGTGGGATGGTATGGTATATTTGTAAGTCAGTAAGGATACTGGCTCATAGCAATATGAATGTTTGGGACGGCTAGGTAGTACAGTGATTAGAGCACCAGCCCTGAAGTCAGGAGGATCTGAGTTCAAATGTGACCTTGGACACTTAACACTCAGTTTATCCCCCACTAAGAAGCAAATCCAGAAAAACAGAATGCTGACTCAGAGATGATGAAGAACTTTAAAGGAAACTGCAGTAACCAGATTCCATTTTCCAAGTTCACACTCTCTAGCCACTGGACTTCAGATTGTGTGTGTGTGTGTGTGTGTGTGTGTGTGTGTGTGTGTGTGTGTGTGTGTGTGCAGGGCATTCCTACCTTTATAACTTCCAAAAGTTATAAATTACTGTACAAAATTACATTAAACTCCATTAATATCTCATCAGTTTTGACCATATAGCATATATAGTCAAGTAGCTGAACTTTTCTTTCAAGGTGGTAGAATGAACCACAAGGACAACTTAAAGAAAATCTTGACCCTAATCCCTATCTTCTGGGAGCCTGAAACACCTAAAAAGGGAGATTTGAGTAGTATACAAATCTCCATAATACAAAGCACTTTGTAAAACATATAATGGTATCATACATGGAAATACCACTGATCTTGAAATTGGGAATCCTATTTCTTGTACATGCTCGCTTATAACCATGGACAAATCACTTTGCCTGTTTCCTTACCTGTAAAAATGGATATAATATTTAAACTTGAAAAAGATAATTTTTACTTAATTCAAACCAAACAGGATTGTAGTAAGGGACGTGTTTTATAAACCTTGTGATATGTGTTTATATAAGTGTGTGTATGTATATGTATGTGTTTATATAAATTATTACAAGTGCTATAAAATCAATCAACTCCTAAGGAAGTCATTATGGAAACCAAGATATAGTGGGATGAGGGAAGTAATGTATAAGCCTGGAAAGGTAAGAAGAGGCCAGGTTAGGTTAGATACTTAACAGGGAGTTCCTAAAGTTATTGAGGAGAAAAAGTGACATAATAAGATCCCTACTTAGGACACTGACATTGGCAGTTATGTGGGGGTGAAGTGAGGGGAGACTTGAGGCAAGGTCAACCAGCAGGCCATTGTAACAATGCAAGGATGAGGTAATGAGGGTCTCAATGAATACAGAGAAGAGAATTTATATAAAAGATATCATGGACATAGAACTGCAAGATTTGGAAACTGGTTCAATATGTGAGATAAATGAGAATGAGGAGTTAAAGATGATACCAAGGTACAGAATTTGAGTGATTAGAAGGATAGCAATGCCCTTGACAAGAATAGAGTGATTTGGATGAGCAGTGGGTGTCTGAAGGAAGATAATGAGCTCTTTTTGGGGACATGTTGAGTGTGAGATGTCTGCAGAACATCCAATTTGAAGTGCCCAATAGGCAGTTCACACCATTTTTGTACACTGTGTTCCCCTAAACTACTTTTATGTTATTTTATTTCCCACAGTGAGGCTTCTCTGGGAAGTCATAAATGCTTGAGAAAAGATATTCTTGCTAACTAGGGAGCTTATTATGATATTCAGATCTATAAACACATAATTTATCATGGAGACAGAGTGCCTGTACTCTTACATAAAGAAATGTCTTTACATATCTCAGCCCTCAATGTGGTAAAAAGATCTCCATGATTTGGGATATATGAGTGATTTGGGGGATAACATAATTCTCATAATAGATGATTGGGAATATAGTTGCCATTTTAATCCCAGCCTGTTTATAAAGCAGGCTGCCTGATTCAAAACAAAGGAAAATACTCATTGTGGTAGATGGTAATTTGCTCTATTTACCTAAAATATAGGTCATAGGTTCTAGAGTTTTTCTAAAATACCAGAATCTTCAAAGGTTAGAGGTGTGTCTTGTGTCCCACTTAATTCCTAAAATAGTTGGTACAATTCATCAGGAAGACAGAGATGGGTTGTGCCTGCTCACAACTTGGCCATTCCCTGATGCACTGGAGACATATTCTTTTTTCTCCCCAGCATATGATTAATGAATCTTCTCATTTGATTGTCTTCCTCAGTTTTTTTTTTTCTGACACCTCTTAAGCATTCATGTGCTTTATTCTCAACCTTCTCAGTTCCACTTATCAAGTTTAATATGCTAAAATCAGCCTGGACTTTATGATCACAAATCCCTATCCACTAGCAACAAGACTTTTCATTTTTTAAAATTTCATTAAAATTTAGTTTACATCAAGTAATTGATTAGGCACTTAAATATGAATAATGAGCATATTTTAGAATTTTTTAATTTTAAAATTAATTACAAAATTAACACGCTATGCAAAACATCTTGTTAATTGTTGCTTTGGTCACTTTCCCTTTTCTTTTTTGATCATACATCTCTTTACTTGTGTGTAGATTTTCTTTTACTTTTTTTCTTAAACTTGGGCTTCATTATTACCAGTAAAAGGTGACAGGAGGAACACAAATACCTCTCAACTATTATGCTTACTTTTCTTTATTCTAAAGTTAAAACACCCCCCAAAAGCGTATTATATTACATTCAGCAGAACATAAAAAGGATTCTATATGAAACCATAACCTCTATTTCATGTTGCTTGATTTTTAAAATATATTATAAATTTTATACCTTTCTTCAAAACTGACTTCTGTATTTCTGCTTCTTTCTAAACTTTCTTCTTTTCTCTTTTGTACATTTAAAAAGTGTTTCCATGACTTTTTTGCATCACTGTTGCTAAATGCTAAAGATACAAAGGGGAAAAAACAATTGATCCCTGCCCTCAAGGAGTCTATGTTTTATTAGAAAGAATGAAATAAGAATAAATAGCCATATATAAGATATACTCAAGATATATAACATAAAAGCGAATGGCGCTAGCACTTGAAAGAATTGGGAAAGGCCTTCTGCAGAAAGTGGCTTCAAGCCAGGGATATAGAAGATAAAGGTGAAGATGAGGAACATTCCAGAACAGGAGATTCCCAGTCTTTTACTAACTACTGGTCAGTCAGTTTATTTCTATTTCTTTGCAATTACAAATATTATGCTGCTATAAATGTCTTTGAAGTTCACTGATGATAGTTCATTATTATATTTTTATAACAATATATTTCTAATTATTGATCAAAGGTCATGAGTATTTTTTTTGATAAGTCTTAATGTGTAGTACTAAATTTCTTCCTAAAAAGACTTCTCCAGTTTGTAATTTCACCAGTAATATACGAATTTACCTATTGTTTTTCCCACAACCCTGATGACATTTGAGTTCTGTTGCTTTTATTTTTTCTGTCAATTCAATGAATACAAAGTGGTAAAGTCATTTTAATTTTCAATTCTTAGTTATTAGTTAATTTAAACCTCTTTTTAAGTGTTTATTACATCTGCAAATTCATACCCTTTGACCATTTATCCAACTGGTATGGGTCTTAACTCTTACATATTTATATAAGTTCTTGTTAGATTTTCAAAATCAATTTTTATAACAGCATTGTAGAAAATATTTTTTCCTAGTTAAGACCCAGTTTTTAGTCTAATCCAGCTTGACTTCATTTTTAAATTATGTTCTTTAAGGACTGGTCTTGTATCACATTTCTATATCATTTTATGGTTTACAAAACATTTTCCTCAGAACAATTCTATAAGTTGGGCTGTATGAGTATTATTATTTCCATTTTCTAGATTAAAAGATAAAAACAACAAAAACAGGCTCAGGAAGGTTCACTGATTAATAATGGCTATATAGCTTGCAAAGTCTACTATCTTGTCCTAAATCTTGGTGTCTGGAATTTTTCTTGTTTAGTCATTTTTCATTTGTGACTAACTCTTTGTGATTCCATTTGGATTTTTCTTGGCAAAGAAACTGGACTTGCCATTTTCTTCTCATTTTTACAGATGAGGACATTGAGGAAAATAGGGGTTAAATGACTTGTGAGCCCATATTTGAATCCAGAAAAATGATTCTAGGCCCAGTACTCTATCCACTCACCTAGCTGCTCATGTAAAACCTCTATGATAAAGCAGCCTGGAACAGTTTGAGAAAACATTCATTCACCAACCACTTAAGAGTTTACTATGAACAAACCCTGTAGGGAATTTCAAAACCTCTGTATTCATAAAGCCGTCATTCTTTTTGAGAATATGAGTCAGAGTCGATAAAGTCAATAAACTTTTAATTAGTATTATAACAATAACCCCTATTTTAGTGCAGTGGTTTGCAAATTAGGGTCAAGGGATCAACAGTACCTAGTGTAATGTCCCCAGATATTCCTATAGACTTGTTCTGTACAAAATTAATGTATATGGGACAACAGTGTTTATATTTCTATTTCTGGCAAGAATTGATCCCTTTCTTGTTATAGTTAATAAGAACTAGACATTGCCTCACCAGCTCTCAGCAAAGTGTCAGAGGCCCTATTCACATGTGTGAAATTATCAGCCTTGTGGCAGTGCCCAGTTTTCTAGAGGCTTTGAAGGTTGATATGATAAAGAGAACTCTGTAACTGGGCATGAATCTTGGATCTGCCATTTTCCATTTATATGGCGTTGAGCTTACTTTTCTTATCATTGGTGTCCTCATCCATAAAATGGGAGTTAGACCTTGAAGGTCCTTTCTTTCTTTCAATTTATGATTCTTTTGTAGACAGTTTAAATCGAAGACCCTGAACATCTCACTCAACATACCCTTAAAATTTAGCAGGTACAACTCTTTCTCCCTAAGTCATTTTTTTTCCACATCATGAGCTCCATTTAGGCAACAGCAACTTAGAACCTGAAACTTTCATGGAAATAATCAAAGATGGCCATTAAGCACTCTAATTAATACCAATTACAGTCAATCAGTCAACTAGCATTTATTAAGTACTTACTAGGAGCCAGGAGTGCTAAAAATTTTGTTATCGAGTCATTTTTCACTCACTTTTCAACTCTTTGTACCCCATTTAGGATTTTCTTGGCAAGGATACCAGAGTGGTATGTCATTTCCTTCTCTAACCCATTTTACAAATGAGGAAACTGAGGCAAATAGGATTAAGTGATTTGCCCTGGGTCGCCCAGCTAGTGTTTGACACCAAATTTGAACTCTGGAAGATGTCTTTCTGATTTCAGACCCTACACTGTATCCACTACTCTATATAGCTGCCCCATGTGAAGCACTAGAAAAACACAAACAAACAAAAAACTAGAAAAGGCAAAAAAAAAAAAAACCCTGCTCTCAAGGAATTCCTCATCTAATGGGAGAGACAATATGACAACAACCACATATAAACAAGCTAAATACAGGATCAGTCAGAGATAATTAATGGAGGGAAGATATTAGCATTAAGTGGGATGAGAAAGGACTTCTTGAAGAAGGTGGGATTGAAACTTGAAGGAAAGCCAGGGAAGTCAGGAGGCAGAGAGGAGGAGAAATGATTGGAACACAAGCAAAAGTCAACCTCACTTACACAAGACAAAGTCATCCTCCTGCAGGGATGTTGAGCTCAAGTTGAAGCTAGAAACACTCATCTATGTACAAGGATCTCTGAGAGCTGCCTGATGACTAAAATTTAAAATGTAATAGCATCTGTGTTTTATCATATCTTTATTTTGTTAAACATTTCCCAATTACTTTTTAATCTGGTTTAGGCAGCACTCTAGAGTGTTGGGGACCTGAGGGCAGTGTTTGACGTCTTTGCTCTTGCAAATTCACATGAGGAAAAAATAAACTAACCGTAGGACAAAATGCTAAGTATTACTTCACTAAATACTCAAAGATGAAGAGATCTTTGAATAAGTTGAGTTTGAGATGTGTGTGTATATTTATATGTATGGGTATACATATGTGCATATGTATGTATATACATGTGTGTGTGTTTTGTATGTGAATACATATCCTATCCCTAGCATTTAGCATTAGGCACACAGTGCTTAGTAAATATTTGTTTAAAAAGATGTTTTTGTATTTAGGGAGCTATTTCAGAAGAAGGAAATCAAAGATACTTACATGAGAACCTAAGATTTGCTATATTGGATGAGATCCCAGGTCCATTCAGACCCAATTCATGTCTCTGCCTTTGGTTCCAAGGGATTTGGGGAGGAGAGATGACAAAAAAGGTATTCTTTGCAGGGTGACCTCAGAAGTTTAGTAGTCACCCAATTTATTGTATTGACAAGCTTCCCTTAATTAATGATGGATCCCTCATCATCAAAAGTTGCACCAGTATTAGGATAATATTAGGAAGCCTTCTGTATATAAGACACTGGACTTGGAGCTATAGGAGAAATGGTAATGTGAGAAGGAAGTTTGTAATCTTGCCAGGGAGATAAGACATATACAAAAAAAATTATAATTATCAATAAAACTCTGAATGCTATGTTAGGTGAATGTTGCAAACAGTGCTCTAAAGTGCTGATGACGGATCTAGATGCCATTTTCTATAGGCTGAGTTGCCTGAAGTAATCTTCACAGAAGAGGTGTTTTTAAGGCTACATCTCAAAAATCAGAGAAGAGGAGGAATGACTTTCCAAGTGAGAGGCACATCATGAGTAAAGGTGTGGAGGAGAGGGAAGAGAGAGATCAAGACAGGAGTGGGGGGAGAGGAGAGAGAGAGAGAGAGAGAGAGAGAGAGAGAGAGAGAGAGAGAGAGAGAGAGAGAGAAAGAGAGAGAGAGAGAGAGAGAGAGAGAGAGAGAAGGAAGAAGGAGAGAGAGAGAAGAAGAAGAAGAAGAAAAAGGAGGGAGGGAGGGAAAGAGGGTGGAAGGTACAGTATGTATGAGATCTCCTGAAGAGCTTAATTGGAGTCAGACTGTGAGTAGCCTGAACAAATAATCAAGTTTGTACTTTCGTCCTAATTGTTCTACCACAATTTAGGTTTGATTTCTCATCAAGAAATATTCATTTCATTACAAGATTGAAAGATAAGTTAAGATATACTTTAACATGTTTAACATGTATGGGATTGCCTGCCATCTAGGGGAGGGGGTGGGGGGAAGGAGGGGAAAAGTTGGAACAGAAGGTTTTGTAAGGATCAATGCTGAAAAATTACCCATGCATATGCTTTGCCAATAAAAAGCTATACTAATAAAACAAAGAAAAAAAAAAAGAAAGATAAGTTAAGGCAGAAACCATGGATTATTATTAAACACATATCTCCACTTCTCCAACCCCAGGACCTAACATGGTGCTCTAACTATTCAATTAAAAATTGTTTGCCAAATTGAACTGAATGGACTCATACTGGCAGTGGGGAACGACTAAAGGCTTTTCCAAACATATGAAAACCAATGTTTCAGGAGGATTCATTTGGCAAAGGCTTGCAGAATGGGGCAGAGGTGGGGAAGCTAGTTGAAGGCAAGGATAATACAGTAATAGAAGGTGCTCCTTGATTTCTGGAGAGCTCTGTCTTCCTATCATCATTGCAGGTTCTCTGTTTTGAAAACAAAGCATTGTCCAAGCTCTAGGAAGTAGTATGGTTAGTAGGTAAGAAGGGCCAGATAGCTCTGTCCAGGAGAACAAAGAGCTATGAAGGCTGTGGACCTTATGACTTGGCTGCAGGAAGCTCTACATCCTGCCAACAGGCATTAGACAAACCCACCTGGCCAGGGACCAAGCCCCGTGAAAGCCCCATAGGTTAGATCTGGTGACCCGGCCTTTCCACTGGGGCAGGTGGTATTGAACAGCAGGGCTGGGAACTCTACACCTCCCCCTCCCTCCAGGAGTTGCTGAATTCCTTCCCACAGCTGTCCATCTGGCCAGGGCTCCCAGCCATAGAGGACTTCATTGGAAGTGGTCAGTTGGGAAGGACAGAGGCTCCAAAATGGCCACAGCATCATGGGGACGGGTGTTGGGTTGGAGATCTGCTGCCACAATATTATTCTTCTTGATAGAGCACTCAGGCTCTTGGCTCTGTATGGCCAACATTAAGAACATGACTCCATGTGGTTTTGTTCTGCAGGTTGCCTTTGACTTCTGTTGAGGAGCAGGTAGCAGATAGTGAAAGCATTTTCAAAACGATACCTATATTATAAAATCATCAGGCTGGAGAAGACTTTGGATATCATTTGTCCAACATCTCTTTAATTTCAAATTTTAAAAAATTACAGTATCGAGATAAAATCACTTGCCTAAAGTCACAAAGCAAATTAGAGACTGAAGCTGTAACTGGAATTCAAGACCAGCATACCTTTCACCACTCTGCTATTGAGATTTTTCTCTTAGCTCTGGCCCCTCGTAAACCACTCACCATCTTCCATCTCCTGACTCTGTGCCTGGAATGCATTCCTCCCCTGACCTGACAGAATCCCTTCCTTCCCAGACTCAGGTCAAGTACCATGTTCTCCTCTCAGCTGCTAATCTAACTATCTTGTTCTCAGTTACTTTGTGATTGTATTTATTATATTATGTATATACTTATATATATATATATTGTATATTACGTATATACTTATTCTTATACTTTGTCTTCCCTATTAAAACACAAGCTCCCAAATCAGATTTCTTTCATTCTCTATTTGAATAGAAATAAAATTTGAATAGGCACTGTAGTGGATAGACTTTAGGACCTGAAGTCAGAAAGCCTCGTTTTTGTGAGTTCAAATCCAGCCTCAGATATTTAATTAGCTGTGTGACCCTGGACAAGTCACCTAACTCTATTTGCCTCTATTTTTCATCCATCAAAATGAGCTGGAGATGGAAATGGCAAACCAGTCCAGCATCCTTACCAAGAAAACTCCAAATGGGGACATGAAACATCAAACATAACTGAAGAAAAACACTCAGCAACAATAAGATTTGAATCCTTGATTCCTCATTCTTCCTCATTCCACGTACCTAATCTGGTGCCAAATTTCACCACTTCTCCAGTAATGTCTCACAGCTGACCCCCTTCTCTGTATTCATTCAGCTGTCATACCAATGAAGACTCTCTTTGTCTCTCATCCTAGATTATGGCAACAGTCTCCTCATGTGTTTCCTTGCCTCAAATATCTCCCTATTCCAGTTTATTTCAAACCCAGCTCCTCCCAAATGAAATTAGTTTGAGAGTTACATATAGCCCACTTAAAAAAAAAAGACAAGTGTCCTGAAATATCATTCATCAGTCACTGTGCTTTGATTGCTTCACTACAACTAGGGAATAAGATGTACCCAGGTTCATGGGGCTTGAATGATATTTCGGACCATTAATGAGATTTTAGTTCTCACTTCATAGCATTGTTGTTTCTTGCTCCTTCTGTGGGCAAATGCTTCTTGACCCAAAAAGTCCTCACTAACATAAAATGGTGAATACTCCACAGCCAGCCCCTAAAATCTGAATTAAAGAGCAAGCCTGAAACAGGTATCAGGAGGTATGATCTCCCTCACTTCAGTGGGTGTGCAGAAGGTTTTGGAACATCGGTGGGAGGACTTGATTGACGCTGTTGGCTCTCACAAGCCAGCTCTTGGGTAAGAAGGAATTTCTCTCTGGTAGATCCAAGGCTTGGATAGGGGTTAGATTTTGCACAGCAATTCTTTGCAGCAAGCCAAAAGGAAAATTTTCAAACTCTTAGGGCTAGTTTAATGTGTTAACAGAGCGTGATTTCATCCATTGTGCCCAGCCCAGTGCCCAGCACTATTAGGTGATTAATAAGTATTTGTAGATTGAATGGGCTGATCATACTCTACTGGTTTTATGAGTTCACTGATATTCTGTCTCTCTCCATTATTCTAATCTACATTCACCTTCGCATCTCAAGTAACTCTTGTCCCTGTCTTTCTAGAAATCCTCTATACAAGTTCAAGAATTCTACCTCTAGGACACCTAAGGTCCATAGACTTGGGGGGAGGAAGCTAGGGAAACAGAGTGTGGAACTTAGAGTCAGGAAAACTTGAGATAAAAAACTACCTCAGACACCTATTAGTTGTGGGATTCTGGAGAAGTCTCTTAACCTTTCTCAGCCTCAATTTCTTTACTTGAAAAATTGGGATAATAATAGCACCTATCTCCCACGCCTGTTATGAGGACCAAATGAGAGAACATATGTAAAGGACTTTACAGAACCTCAAAATGCTATATAAATGCTAGTTATTATTATTATTTTGATAATTAAATATAATTGAGTTCTCTTATAATTCTATGTATTTTATTTTATACATTTAAAAGTGTTATTCTGAGAAAGACTTTACCAGCTGCTAATGGGAATCATGACACAGAAAGATTATGAATCCCTGTTTAACTGTTTTGAAAAGCACTATATGATTACCAGTGAGCATTTGGGATGTTTCTGTAATCCCTCGGGATCTTTCCACATGCCCAGCTGGTTATCTTCTGCTCCAAATATGTATTTCCAAGATGAGATATTTTATGCCATTTCTCACACACACACATCATCACTTGTAACATACCACATATATTCATCTACTATATATTCTTTTGTGATCCTTTGAGTCATTGAGATTTAGATTCTTTGGAGATTTAGACATTCCAAGATTTATCAGTTTGATCTAAAATTCCACAAAATTGCAGATATTTCAGACAAAGTGCCATCCTGATAAACAAGTTCACACTAGAATGTGAATAGATGATATTAGATCCCTTCTAGAAAGTAGGTTTTGATTAAAACAGAATTGGGGAAAATATGAGAATCCTAGATATGTCAAGGAGGAAAGAAGTGTTCATAAAAGACAATCTAGTGCCACTGAAGACAATCATTTCTAGGGGTTAGAACAGTTCTTACCTTACTGTTTAGTGTTAAGAAATGTATTTTTAAAAGAAAAGAATGTAAACTCTTTGAGGGCAGAAACTGTTTCTTTCTACTTTTTCACCATTTTATTTTTTCCAATTATATGTAAAAATAGTTTTCAGCATTCATTTTTGTACAATTTTGAGCTTCAAATTTTTCTCCTTTCCTTCTTTCCCTCCTCAAGATAGTAAGCAATTTGATATATATATATTATATATATATATATACCATCATATTAAATATATTTTCACATTAGTCATATTATGAAAGAAGAATCAAAACAAAAAGGAAAAATCACAAGAAAAACAAAAACAGTGAAAATAGTATACTTTGATCTGCATTCAGAATCCACAGTTCTTTCTGTGGATATGAATAACATTTTATATCTCTGGTCTTTTAGAATTGTCTGATTATTGTATTGCTGAGAAGAGCTAACCTATCATAGTTGATCTTCCCACAATGTTGCTATTACTGTGTACAGTGTTCTCCTGGTTCTGTTCCCTTTACTCTGCATCAGTTCATGAAAGTCTAAGAAAGGTATTTCTTGCTGTACTGGACTTGAAAGTTTCATAACTTTGAATCTATAGATCTGGAGGCAGCTCTAGTATTCAGAATTAAAAACAAGCAAAAAAAACCCAATCCAGGTTCAAGTTTTAGCTTTGCTATTTATTAGATGAGTGAGTTCAGGGAAATGTCACACAGTATGGGATAGTAAGATTTATACTACCTATGGGATAGTAAGATTTATACTACCTATATGATTAGGGTTGTTATGAAGCTCAAATACAATGATGTATGTAAAACACCAATTTGTAGTAGTAGTAGTATTAACCCACACTGAAAAGAATTAATTTGGTTTCATTTTATTTTCACACTAAGATTGGCATAAATATATCTGTTTCTCAAATAGTCAATGTAGTTAGATAAATACATATATATACATAAATTAGATACATATAAACATATATAGATCAGATAAATAGATGGATCATAGAAGTTGAAAAGTTAATGATATATTAGAGTCAAAGACCAATCTCCTGCCAGGTTGTCATGGAGTCCCTAGGAAAGTATCAAATCACATACCACTTAATATTATCCTTGATTCTAGAAGAAAGGTCATGGAGAAGGAAATGAGCCCTTTTCCTCTCCACAGTAATTTAAAAACAACTTCTCCCCCCGCCAAAAATCCATTCTTTTAACAGTTCCCTTTTGATTATTGAGAGAGAAAGAGATTGTCCTTTAGGATAGCCACACAAATACCTCCATAGAAATTATAAGCAAGTTTAGAGTTAGGATGAACTTCACTTCAGGAACATCCCTGTCACCAGAAACCTTGCCTGTGATCACACTCGATCAGTCAGCGCACGTATTAAACCCCAACCATGTGGCAAGCACTACATATATAAAGAACAAAACAATTCCTACTTCTAAGGGACTTTCTTTCTAAAGGAGATGACAAGTATATATGTGAATATAAACTGGATAAATGTAAACTCGATGAACATAGTGGAATGAAATGTAAGACAATTTGGTAGGAGATGGGAATCATGTACAAAAGTTTTATGTAGAGATTGAGCTGTGTCTTCCAGGAAGAGAGGGGCTCCACAGGGTAAAGTTGAGAAGAGAAAGCTTTGCAGACAAGGAGAAGGGAGATGGAGTTCTGATGTTAGCGTGTGAGTCCATTATTGCAAAAATACATCATCATTATAAAGTTCTTTTGCATTATTATCCTGAAAGATTACAAACTAGAAATGTTATGCATTATCTTTTCTTTTATTCCTCTTCATTTTCCCTCCTTTTTCTCCCTCTCATCCTTTCCATATGTGTCTCTCTCTATATATATTTAAACCTAATACTGCCCCAAGACTTTTGGGATACCATATGTGCCTCTATATTAAAGTCTAACACTGCACCAAGACTTTTGGAACACCCTGATTGCATTTTTCATTGGTACCTATATATGCTGGGGACTTTCAGATACACCTCTTTTCCCTGTATCTGTTATTTCCTCTTTCTTTTTATTTATCCTATTTTCCTTTGCTGTTCTCTCATCTTTCCCCTTGATCATCCATCCCTTAATTCAAGTTAATAATAACTAACATTTATATAGTACTTTAAGATTTGCAAGGCACTTTATAAAGCTTAGGTTATTTGAGCCTCATCACAATGCTGGGAAGTTTTATTCCATTTTACAGATGAGGAAATTGAGATTGACAGAGACTCCCTCTTGGGAACAAATGGCTAATCAATTTTCTGAGGCTGTATCTAAAGTCAGGTCTTTCTATCTTAGATTTTATCTGGTACCTAATAGAATGCCACCTAATAGAAAATTAGAGCAGGTTTGGTTTTGTTATATGTGGTATTTGTTTAATAAAATAGACTATTTCAAATATCTAATTTTTTTAAAAAAGTAGATGTGTGGATGTTTCTATTTTCAGCGCTAGAGAGAAATCGAATTAAATTCTTATTTTTTTATTTATATGATCTCTTGATCACATTTTTTCCCATTTGTATTATTGGCCTTTAAAAGAAAAAAAATGTTCTTTACTCCTTGTAGGGAAGATTATCAATCCATTAAATCAATAAGCATTTATTAAGCTCCTCATGCCAGGTACTGAACTAGACACTGGATATAAGTAAAGCTTGATGAGATCTCATATCTCATTGAACTGAACCATTTCATTTGATATCTGAGATATATGGCCCAGGAAGATTGTGACTTTCCTAGGATTCACTGGGAAACGAATAATTTCTTCCCTATTCAAAGAAACTCCTTAGTATATATTTCTAATGGATTGTCAGTATTAGGTATCAGGAAAACTCAGCAGGAGTTTTCTTTCACAACATGACTAATGTGGAAATATATGTAACATGATTGTATATATATAAACTATATCATATTGCTTGCTGGCTTGGGGAGGGAACAGAAAAGAGGCAGGGAGAAAAATTTGAAGCTCAAGTTGAAAACTAATTTTACATGTAATTTGAAAAAAAATTAAATACTATTAATTTTTTTTTAAAAAGAATTAAGAACTGAGTCATAACTCTCATGTAAAGTAAGAAAGCATCTAGCATACATTTCTCGCCTGGCTCCTGTCTTTCCTTGATGTTGCCTCTGTAATTTTCTTAAATGGACAATTCATAAAATAATTTGAAAGCCAGGGATGAGATCCACATCATCAGTATTCAAATCAGTGCTTGGGGTAGGAAAGAAGGGAACAAAGGCAGCTGGGAAAAGAGTTTGCCTTTCAGTTTTCTTTTTTTGTTTGTTTATACAAATGTGGTGATTTCCATCAGGAACTTCCTAGAAGGCACTGAAGAGCATCTGTGTTTGAATTTGCAAACCAGAGGCTCCCATTTCCCAGACATTGGCCCAGAATTCTACCTTGAATGACCCATGTCCTCTAGGGATTTTTGTCCTAGTTGCTTCATTCCTCAGTCCTGTACTGTACATTCCATCATTACGACACTGTGTTTTGAGAACACGTGAGAAAAACCAGAAGTATCAGGTTTGAGCTTCCCTCCCTGCCACAATCATTTTTTTTTGTCCTAGTAAATTCCTCCTCCCCAACCCCCTAAAGCTAACACTAGCTACCATGTAGTCCTGACATCCTAACTGCCATTTGTTAGGGATATTGGGAATTTTCTGCAACTATTTCAAACCTGGCTAATGAGAAAAAGGCTTATTCTGGAAATTATAACTAATTACATCATGGTTTTGCATGAGGACTATTTTTTCTCTCCCAAGTTACAAACTGACTGCAAACCTCAGGCAATTTGGTCTCAGAATTTCTTCCTGTGAGTGAATAGTAAGAATAATAATGGGGGAGAGATGAATAGTAACATCCTCTCTTAGGAAACTGGGCCCAGAAGAAATTCCAAGCCCATTCCGGAAGGGAATGCAGTATTACTTGGCCACATCATCTACTCAGTTCACTGCAATTTGAGAGTAATGTAGAATAAAGAGTTTCAGAAATAGGATGCAGAAGAGTTCTAATCCCATCCTTTCACTATATCATAACAGAGACTTCAGTAAATAAATCACCTATTTGTTCATCTCTGGAATGGTAAGGTTGGGTAATTTCTATGGTCCCTCTAGGCCCAGCTTCTTAATCTGTGGTTTATGACCGTATATGAGGTCTTATAACTGAATTTGGAGATTGCAGATTTAGGACTTTTTATCAGCAAATGTTTAATTTGTATATCTATTTTATATGCATATATAGTTGGAGTCATCTAACAATTTCTCATGTGAAAAGGAGTCATGAGTGGAAAAAATTCTAGGGTAACCATTGCATATGGAAAGGTGTGCTAGAGACTTCAGGGGAGATTCATTGTGAGGTGGAGGAAAGCACTGCATTGTACTAAGGAACAGAGGACTTGAGACCCCAGACCTTGATTTCCTATTCATGTGACTGTGGACAAATCCCTTAACTCCTCTGAGAAGCAATTTCATTATCTACTAAAAAAAAGATATTAGTAGTTTTACCACCAATCTCATAAGATTTTTGTGAGAAAAATGCTTTGTTAACTGTAAAGTAAAGTAGAAGTGTGAGATATATGGGACATTCCAAAAGACTTATTACAGTTTTTAAGTTATTAAAGATTAATGCCATACCAAGACTTGTGGTAATTTTTTGTAATCGTGTATGTATGTGTGTGTGTGTTGTGTATCTGGGTGGCACAATAAATGGAGCACTAGATCTGCAATTAGGAAAACCTGAAATCTAGTCCTTCCTCAGAGAGTGAACTGTATGTCTCTAGCTAAATCTTTACCTCTCTCAGACAATTTCTGATCTGTAAAGTGGAGATTATTATTATTATTATATTATTATTATTATTATTAATACCTATTTCACAGGATTATTGCAAGGTTTAAATAAGGTTAAATATGTAAGCCCTTTGCAAATATTAAAGTGCTATATAAATGCTATCTGAGAGAGGTAAAGACAGAAAAAAGAGTGAAAAGGGGAGAGAAAGGGAGAGAAGATTTTAAATTTAAATTAAAATCCACATCCAATATCTCTTCATGGGGTCTGTTAATCAGTAAATAAGAATCTACTATTTGCCAGACACTGTGCAAAGTGTTTTTGTGTCTAACTCTTCATGACACAAATGGGGTTTTCTTGGCAGAAATACTGGAGTAGTTTGCCATTTCCTTCTCCAGTTCATTTTACAGAAGAGGAAACTGAGGCAAACAGAGATGATCCACTTGCCCAGGATCACACAGCTATTAAGTATTTGAACCGAAGTTGCTGACTCCAAGCCCAGCACTGTATTCACTGTGTCAGCTAGCTGTCCCATGTTAAGTGCTAGGAATTTTTAAAAAGCAAAAGACAGTCCCCTTTCTTTAAGGAGCTTACAATCTAATGGTATAGATTTAGACCAAGACTCTCAAAGGTTGTCCCAGTATAAGCTAAGCTAAGTCTTTCCAAGGCAAATGGGCTTCAAGGGTGGGACCTTCATCTGAGATAGACTGTGTATCTATTGTCTGAGGACTTGATATCTTTTTTCTGATGAGGTGCATTGAAAAGAAATGCTTGGTTTGGAGTTAGAGGTCCTGGGTTCCACATCTGCCAGTTATTACCTGTGTGTTTTTAGAGAAAACATTTTAAACCCTCTTAGTCCTGTTTTTCTCAAAAGAATTGTACTGTCAAATGATGTGCCATATAAAGTGCTTTGTAAACATTAAAGTGCTACATAAGTGTTAGCTGTTATTGTTATTGCTAAATGACCTATGAGGTCCCTTTCAGCTCCAGGTCTATGATTTCATGACCTTATGATTCTAGCTTAAGACAGCTGTGACGTGGCTGGCCACATATTAATGAAAATTGCAGTTCAGCAAACCCTCTTAAGAACATCCATTAATTTGTGGAAGAGTTGCAGTCTGTGCTGTGGAGGTAGGGCCCCCAAACTGATGAGATCACAGAGCCTAAAAGTATTAAAGTATAAGACTTGGCGTCACTTTCTGGCTGGAAAATTCCCTTCTCCTTCCCTGATTGTTTGAGATTCAGCCACCATCTGCCATGATGAAAATCCCTTCCTTCCGCTTCCCCATCTCTCCTCCCCATCAGTCTTACTCAACCTTGCCTCTCCCAAAGCCCTTATCTGCTCTCCCTACACTCAGTTATTGTCCTAGCCTGATTATTGGTGTCTTAGCTCATTACCAGACTCTCCCCACTCCAGTCCATCATTCATGTGGTTCACCAAAAGAATCTTCCTTAAACGTAAGTGTGACGGTATCATCCTTGCTTAGAAATTTTCAATCACTCTCTATAATCCCCTCCTTACCTGTGATAAGATAATAATAGTGGTCTCCAGCACTTATTATATAGCATTTTCAGGCTTTCAAAGCACATTACAAAGGTTATCTTATTTAATCTTCATAATAGCCCTTGGAGCTAAATGCTGTTATTATTCCCATTTTACAAGTGAGGAAAATGAGGCAGAAAGAAATTAAAGTTGCATAGCTGGTAAATATCTGAAATAGGATCTTCTTGATATCAACTCTAGTATTGCAGCCACTATGTCACTTAAATGTCTGACATCTAAAGCCTTTTATAATCTGGCTCTGACCCATCGTGTCACACTTATTTTATGTGTTCACAGGAAGTGCTAATAGACTAAGAATAATTTTGTCAGTGTGTTCTCCTCTAAGGTATTTGCATGATGTCTTATCTCTGATGGCAGAATGAAAGGTTTGTCAGATTTAGTGGAATCAGAGGTATCAACCAGCAGGTAAGGAAGATGTTTTTGGAACAGGAGAGGATCTTTGCAACATTTCACACAGCACACATGCCCAACCACTCATTCTAGCTACAACTAAGACCAGGTTAGTCAGCATGTATTCAATAAGGGAAAAAAAGAACAAAAACTTCAGTAAGAGAAAGGGAGAAAAGAAGGGGAACAAGCATTTATTAAGTGTTTTACAGATATTATCTATACAAATATTCAATTCTCGTTGCAGCCACTCATTCTAGCTACAACACCAAGTCAGTATGTATTCAATAAGGGAAGGGGAGAAAAAAGGGGAGCAAGCATTTATTAAATGTTTTACAAATATTATCTATACAAATATTCAATCCTTATTACATTCCTGTAAGGTAGTGTCAAATGAAGTGGTAGAGATAATAAAATGCTCCAGGAACTCAAGGAGAAGGGCAGTTGCCAGGGGCAGAAGGAGTCATTCATTCCTCCTTTATAGTTCCCGTATTACCCTGCTCTGATATACCTCTTTGGTTCCATTTTCTAAGTAGAACTAACAAAAAAGCAAAAGCAGGCAGTGAGCCCTGTGAATAGCAGTGGAGTAGAGAGGAAATGGAAGCTCAGAGAGGCACGGGAGGCTGGGAAATTAGGTCATAGTGCTTCCTTCCTCAGTCACATTCTATAATGGGCAGTGGAGAATGACAGGTGGTTCCCAAAGCCTTCCTGCCTGACCCTCAGCTGCATTCCTCATGCTGGTCACACACTGATACTGGATCTGCAGCAGAGATTGCATCATCCAGAGGGGATGATTTGGCCCTCCCAGCCTAGTCAGTGATAAAAATAGTCCAGAGAAGCATCATCGGGAGGAAGGTCCATCGGCTGGGGCCAAGGCAGACGGCTGGCCAAATAAGGTGGGCTTGGTCTCAGGAAATGGTACCAAAGTAAAAGTGTGCTCCTTCTGAGTCTATTCCTGGCTCGCACCAATGATGCATTGTTGACACTTGCAGATGCCCCATGCAGATGCCTGGGCAATGGATAACCATTTTGCACCCAGCAGAAGGCATGTCTCCTTATGCAAGGACACCCTTAGGGAGGAAGCTATTGAAGTAAGTTGGAAAGAGGAGTGGAGGGAGCAGGGTCAAGTTTGAATGAACAGGAATGGACAGGAAAGGAAATCATCATTCAGTTCCTACCATGCACCCGGCACTATATTCAGCCCTTTTACAAATACTGTCTCATTTGGTCTTTACAACAACTCTGGGAAGTAGATGCTATTATTTTCCCCCAGTTTTCAGTTGAGGCAGCAGGATTACACAGTCAGGAAGTATCTGAGGCCAAATTTGAGTCCTTCCTGACTCCAGGCCCAGCACTCCATCCATTGTGCCACCTAAAGAGAATAATAGTGGGTCTTAGCTGGAGATTCCTGCTTCCTCAATAAACCAGTAACCTGTAAACACCAGGAGCTCCTAAAACTCAGTGTTGCTGATCTAAATAGTCACTTCTCTCAATTCTTGCAGGGCAAGTTTTCATTTTGAAAACAGTGAGTTCTTCAAGGCATAGTTGCAGAATGATTCAGTCCAGGAAACTCTGGGCTCCCAGTACCCACGAGTCCTCCCCCTTTTGTCACTGTATGAGTCAATATGTTTCTTGTAGAATGGGACCAATTTTATGTGTCTCTGTGTTTTCCACATGAGCCAAGACTTTAGGTTGGGACCCTGTTTGCCTGTGTCTCTCTATAAATAATTGGAAGAAGTTAATGGGTTACTCATACTGGTTTACAATCACAGAATTTTGAAGCTGTAAGAGATCTCAAAAGTCATTTTATCCAACCTTGCCCTTGATCAAAAATCCCTTTCTGCAACGTTATCAGCCAAATGGCCACTTAGCCTTCACTTGGAATCCTCCCTTAAGGGAGAGACTACCTCCCAAGGCAGTCGATTCTACAGTTAAATAGATCTAATTATTGGCAAGTTTTTCCTTAGATTAAAGCCTAAATTTGTTCCTCAGCAACTCCTGCCCATATGATTTTAGTTCTGTTTCCTGAATCCAAAGAAGTCTTCTTTATTTATGATAGCCCCTCTGTTATTTGGAAGACAGGTATCACACCTCCTTAGGTTGAGACAACCTTCAAATTAGGAGAGAAGAAATTAGTATAACACTCAAATCTAGAATCCCCAGCTAGTTAGAGTGTTGAATCTGGAGGCTGGAATAGTATTTATTTAAATATTATATGCCTGGCACTATGCTAAGTGTTTTATAAATATTATCTCATTTGATTCCCATAAGCCAAAATATTTCTATTGCTCCAGTACATACCTCAAATTCTAATAGATATTAATTATTTTATGTCAAATATTGTCTTCCTTAAATTTATTTTATTCTTAATATATAGAATAAAACAAGCCTTTCCATAACAGTATATTTTAAAAAAATGATTGTACATAAAACCACAAATCTACCATGTATAAATTGTTATTCCTTTTAAATATATAACAAAATTATATTTTTCAAATAGAGAATCCTGAGGAAGGATAAAATTTTAAACCATTGACATCTTAGTTTAAAATTGATAATTTTTCTCTGCCTTCTTAAATTACTAATGGGATTTGGAGCAAAGTAGGACAGAGGCTACTCAATGAGTTAAGAACATAGGGAGACAGGGGTTTCTGAAACTTATTCAAAAAAGATTTTTAAAGGGCATTGAAGGGACACTCAGTCACTTCCCAGTTGTCAAGGGCCAGATCTGGCAATGAAAGTTTTATTTCAAGTTCATGAATGACGGCTTTTTCAACCCGTTTAATGAGCATGCTTTCCCTGATTAGTCACAAGATTAGCCAGAATTTGGGGGGTAATGTTAATATCATCCAGCTAATTTTGGTATCAGTCAAAGACTGTTTTATCTAGAGCACTGTATATACATTTACTGGTAGCTCTTGCTACCTGGTCTCTTTCCTGGTGACAGTAGAACATCTTTGTATTATATTTTTGATCCCTGGAGAAAGCTCGCTTGGACTAAACTTTGTTTATCTTGGCTTCTAGTTAAACTAACTCCATTTTCTCTGGGTCCTCTGATTGCCTTGAGGGGTGGGGTGGGGCATGGGGAAAGAAAGAAAGAATGGGCCTCCCATGGCTGATCCCTACTTTCCATTGGCTCCCACATGGAGGCCGAATGTTTGGGTTTGCCTTGAAGCAGGGTTAGATGGCTTGATTTGAAAAATTAAGTCATGAATCACATTACACACTCCAATTTCCAAGGGCAAAACAAATGAATAATTGCTGTAGAGGAAACAGAAACTTATGGCATCTGAACTTACATTCCATTCCCCTGGAGTCACCACCTTGATTCTCTGAGCTCTGGGGTCCTGGGGAGATTAACACACATGGGACAGAGTATGTGAGTTAGTCCAAGATCTTTACAGAGTGACCATCTGTGTAGTGGGATATCCCATGGAGCTGAAGATCCTATCCCTTCTTACTCAGGAGTGTGAGGAGTCCTTCCCCCGTGGGGGAGGCTGCAGAGGAAGGGAGAGCCAAGGGTGTCCCCAGAACAACAGTAGCCCAGCAAAGAAACTGCCTTGGGGATCACTGAGGAAGCTGCTTTCCTCATTGCCTGGCTCAGTTACTGAATGAATGGAGCTCTGTCTCCATTTTTCCTTCCCATTGGGCAGGGTATGCTCAGTGACCTGGCTCCTTAGCCTGAGTAGCACCTCCTCACACTTGCAAAGGGGGAGCCACAAAAGTGACCCAGTTGCCATATGCTTTGGAAGAGTGGGAATAAGGCCAGACCTTTGGGCTGCCATGAGACCTAGTGCCAAATGCCTTGAGTGAATTAAGAGTTTCAGGGATGGGTGAGAATGGGTAGAAGAGTGAATTTTTTTTTCTTTCCTGGTACAGAATATTCAGGGCCTGGCTGAGCCAGTTTTCTCATAGATGCTAGGGAATCAAAAAGGACCTCTTGGGCTCAATCCAAGCCAAACTCCATACTCAAGAGCTATAGATGAATCACTGCTTCTAAAACTGTGTATGTATTCTCTATTCATGCCCTTTTTTAGCTGTACAAAAAGTACTCCTCCATTCTTATTGCTGCTAGTCTGGCTTAAATTCCCTCATGTTAGGATGATAAAATAAGATTCCCACTTACCTTCCTGCCTCTTTTCTTTATCCCAAACCCCCTCTGGACTATCCAGCTCATCACTGCCAGACTTAAAACACCATAGTGACCTTTGCTCAAGAACTTTTAATGGGATTCCCATTGCCCACCATATTAAGGCTAAGCATCTTTCACTATCTTTCAAGAGCTCCTAGTTTCTAGCCATATTTCCCAATACAAATCCTTTATTCTGATTAGACGGTTCTTCTTTGTCCCCCATCAAAGCAATGCTTGCTCTGTATTTTGGCCCTTTGCTCATTCTGTTTTCCTAGCCAGGAATGCCATTCTGTCTGTTCCATTCACTAAATCCTTTCAGTCCAGCTCAGATCCTCTCCTTTCCAAGAAGTCTTTTTTCTCTACCTGCTCTACTAGCCCATAGTAATCTCTTGCTTCTCAGAGACCCTGTTACTCTTACTTCTAGAACACAAAGGTTCTCTATTTGTGTCATGGGCATTGAAGAGACAGTGGAAAATAATGTCTCTGGTGCCAGAGGACTTGGATTCAAATCCTATTTCTGATGTTTATTACTTATTTGTTCATGGGCAGTCATTTAGGAGCCCCAATCCTTTGTTCCCTCATGCAGCTTCCCCAGTGACCCTCAAGGCAGTTTCTTTGCTGGGCTACTGTTGCTCTGGGGACAGCCTTGATTCTTCCTTGCTCTGCAGCCTTCCCCCATGGGGGAAGGACTCCTCCCCTTGAGCTGGGGATTAAGGGGGGGCTTAAATAGCCTCTGAGGAACCTTCCAGATCTGTATTTATGACCTTGTCTCCCCAACTAGATTGGAATTCCTTGAAGGAAAGGATTGCGTCTTCCCTTTCTCTCATATCTTCCATAGGGATGGGCACAAAATAGGTGTTTTAAAAAAATTTTCTCTTGGATTATGTGAACTCAGAGATTTGGCAACTAAAAAATTTGTATCAGATTACGGATCCTCCAAAGACAGAGAAGAAATCTCAAGAGTAAAACAGAGATTGGACCTAGAATAGAGCAAATATTATCTTAGCTCCCTAGGAAAAAGGGAGAGAGAAAAGAAAAAATTAATTACAAATTACAAATGGAAATTAATTAAAGGAATATGGCCAATTATAGCAAGAACTAGCAACTGTTAGTTTATGAAAATGGCCCTAGAATGGAATCCTACAGACAGGGGTGAAATCAAGAGATCCTGGGCATGGGCACTTGGAAAGACAGCCAACAGTTTGGGACTTCCAGGGAGTTATAGAGGAATAACGATGAACTGAAATCAGGGATTATAGTCAGAGACCATCCGGAAAGGCCTGAGAGTAAGAGAGCAAAATCTAGCTGACATGGGGAACAAGTGTGGTGGAAAGCTTACAACTCCCATGGCTGATCCCTACTTTCCATTGGCTCCCACATGGAGGCCGAATGTTTGGGTTTGCCTTGAAGCAGGGTTAGATGGCTTGATTTGAAAAATTAAGTCATGAATCACATTACACAGAGTCACAGCTGTGGCTTACCTGGTTAGAATTTGGAAATAATGCTGTGGCTATAATTTGCCAAACTATATAGTTGGTACACCCAAGTTTGCTCATACTAAAATAATAAAATCAAGACCATAGGGTGTTAGGATGAGAAGGAATCATAGGGATCGCCTAGTTTAAATTTGTCATTTTACAGATGAGGAAACTGAGGACCAAGGAGCCACTTGTCCAAGCTAGTATTTGAACCCAGGTCTCCTGACCCTAAATTTAGAACTTTAGTTCTTGTTTCTAAATAACTGCTTAAATGTATCCTATAATCTGTTTCATGTGGGTGACACTGATAAGGGGGGAAGGTCAAGACTTTGATCTCAAAGTCAAAAGAAAAAAAATCTTTCTATTCTCTGGTTGATAGCTTTAAATGAGACCAGTGAGCTTGGGAAACCATCCATTTTAGGAGAACCCCTAGTGTTTTTATTGCAGATTTGTTTTCAGCACTGTCGCTGGGTTATGGAATTTCTCCCCTCTATGTTATTTTCCAAGTGTCCCTTCTCCCCAGCTCCATTTCCCTGAAAGTCTCCAGATTCTGGGAAAATGATACATTATTCATTTACATAGTCAGCCTCATTTATCTAGTGCTCGCCAAGGACAGTGGGCTCTCCTGGGTGCCATGGAGTAAAAATTGAGATCAGAGAAATATAAAACAGCACCCTGACTTTGGGGAGCTTCCAGTCTAGCAGTTTTGATCATGGCACAGACACAAGAGCCTTCAAAGCCCATCTCTTCCCCTTGCACCCTGGTGCCTATCTGTGCAGGTCTGAGAAGCCAAGCAAAGTAATTGCCAGGCCAGGCAGAGTGCCCTTTTGGCTCAAGTCACCGCTGACAGCTAGATCCAGTAGCTATACCCAGCAGCCTCATCCAAATGCTGCACCCAACACATCCTACTTCCATCAGCATCCCCTTGGGTGGACATCAGGGAAAACCCTGACCTGCAACCTTGCCATAATGATTTTATATTTCAGTTCTGTCCCATGTATTATCAAAGCATTTTAAAACTGATTGCAAACCAGTTCCCATCCTTGCATTAGATGAATGTTTATACTTCTCATTTTACAACTGGGCTCCATGAGAGACACAGAGGCTGAATACTCGGAATCGGAGAATGTCTTTCATGGCTTTGGGGGGGACTATCAAGGACACAACCATGGCAGTGACCCTTAGCTCAGACTCTATAAACATCTGATTTCATAAGATAGTCCTAGACTTTATAAAATTGGATTTCTAGATAGGTGATGTTATTCTAACAATGACAAAAAATTCTCTCTCTTAATTTTGTCACCAATTTTATACCCACAGAGAGTGATGCTTCATTTTTTAGCTATATCAGGTGATTCAAAATATATTCTTTTCATTAACAAAACTGTTTATTTTCATCACTTGGGATGATACCTTTATCCCTTCCCTATCTTAGGGAGGGCAGCTGGTTGGCCCCATGGGGGGAATATTATGTAGAGACAGGAAAACCTAAATTCAAACACAGCTTTAGAGACTTATTAGCTTTGGGACTCTTGGCAAGTCACTTAACCCCTGTTTACCTTAATTTCCTATCTGTAAAATAGGAATAATAACAACATCTACCTCCTAGGGTGATTATAAGGAGCAAATGAGATGTTTGTAAAATGCAGTTAGTGCAATGCTTAGCATATAAGCTTATTAAATGACTGTTTCCTACCTTCTTAAACAAAGTATTTTGATATGATTTAACGTTTTCATAATGACTCAGGGAAATAATTATAAAAAATTATTTCTGTGGATCCAATTTCTAACTTTGCTGCTCTCAGTTGTTGCTTTTGACAGATGTCAGCGTGCCTGCTTTTAGCACCTCCTCATCTTCAGATTCAGTGCTTCTGACTTGTGGGTCTAGAAACCAGGTAACTAAACTGTCTAGCCTTGGAGAGAGACTCCTTTTTTTCACTTCCCAGTTCTTTTAGCACCTTTATATTCCCCTGCAAATTCTCTCACCTTGAGTCCTAAATTAAAGCAAAAGAGCTATTATAGAAGAGCTATACAGAAGCTATTACAGAAGCCCCCAAGCTCAAGGCTTAGCAGAAATGGATTTGGGTCATCTGGGCCATCTCGTGCAGAGATCAGCCGTTGGACCCAAAGTTCTATGAGGACAAAGAGCCCGACCAAGGCTTATTTTTTGTTGTAAGCCCCACAGTGCTTAGAAGGGTGGCTTTCCAGACCAGTAGCAAATGTCAAACCATTTTTAGGCACAATTACCACTCAGTAGATACGTTGAATTGAATTTAATCTTGTTACCTCATTTTACAAAAAGAACTGAAGTACAGAAATATTAGTGGATTTGCCCATGGTCACAGAGTCTGTTGTTTACTGTATAAAGAGTTCTACAGATTACCAGAATAAGTTTTAGACCATAAATTACTATTACTATTAATATTTAATTTTGATCATACTGACTTCATTAGTGTAAGAAACTTCTCAGTTAATCAGACACATTTATAAACTTCTTGCTGTATGCTAGGTATTGTGACAGATGCTAGGGATACCAATGCAAAGAATTAAGCAGTCTGATATAAAAAGGGGTCATTCTGTTGGGGAAGACAATAAGGTACATATTTAAGTACATGCAAAAATCTTGAATCTTCAAAGTGGTACTTGAACTACAATTGAAAGGAAGGGGAAAACACTAAAAGATGGAGGTGAGGAAAGAATAAATATTCCAAGTATTTGGGATAGATAAGACAAAGATATGAAGAACCACATGTGAGGAACAGAAAGATGATCAATTTGACTGGATCTTAGAATGTGGCAATAGGAATACATAATGAAGCTGGGGAAATAGTTGTAATCTTGGGGAATTGCCAGGGCACTCAGAAATTATGTGACTTGCCCAAGACATACAGTCAGTACATATCAGAGATAGGACTTGGAGTAAGGTGGGCAGTGTCAATATTTCTAATTTTCACTATGCCATGTTTTTTCCCTTTTAAATATTAAGCCATAAAATGTACTAAAAGGATTTTTACAAATAAATGGTTACCAACTAGGTGTTATTTTGCAGTTAGATTCAAAAGCTTTTGTATCCTCTTTTGGTTAATGTTTTTGATTCCCAAAATGTTTATTACCTACATGACATGGCCCTCAGTTTTCCCATATGTAGAATTGGATTAGATGTTTTTCAGTATTCTCAGACCAAATTTTATGATTTTTATAATCAATGATTACAACCTTTCACATAAATCAATTTGTTTTTTTGAGGCACTCAGGGTTAAATGGCTTGCCCAGAGTCATATAACTAATAAGTGTCTGAGAGCAGATTTGAATTCAGGTTCTCCTATCTCTGGGATCAATACTCTAGCCATTGTGTCACCTAGCTGCTCCCACTAAAATCATTATTAAAATTGATATAGTTCTTGTCTGGGCTTCTATGAGATGGAATGGTCTGTAGAGATGATAGTTTAGTCTATCCCTCTAGAATTAGACCCTCTGTGACTGTGAGTCCTATTTAATGGATGTTCAAAAGAGAAATTGGACATATTCAGTTGTCATTATTTCACAAAGTATTAAAAGTATGAGTGGAAGAAGTTATGAGGGTGAGATGCTTGTGGACAGGAGTTGGAGAAATATTGACAATTCATAACACATTAGTTATCTTGTGACATACCAGAAATAAATGACTTGGCTTCCAAGGGTAGTAGAAACATGTTTCTATCAAACCAGCTGATACTTTTTTTTGGAAATCAGAAATTTGTATGCAAGATGACATAGTCAGGGTAGCAGCCCAGTGAGCAGAGGAATGTGGAGTGGAATAACATGATGCAGAACCGAAGATTTTAGAGGCCTTCAAGGTCATCTGATCCAACCTCCTAATTGTGAGGAAACCAAGACTCTAAACCTTGAAGGGTTACACCAATTATAGGAATCAAACCTGGGTCTCCCTGGCTACAAATCCAGAATTCTGTCCACCATACCTCTGTTGGCGCTATAGAACCTTTCTGCTCTGTCACTGGGTCAAACCCAGGCCCAGTCAGGAGAGCCTGAACATTGACCCTGTCCACCTTACTCCAAGAACCACTGCAATGAATTCAGCCTCACTCCTAGGACTCCCAGGAAACCTCTCCTATTGGATTACCCTCACAAACTGACTTTGGCACTTTCAGATAGGAAAGTATGTGTACTATCAGTCAAGTAGTTGCCAGGCACTTAGTTCTTATTATGTGCAAAACATCATGCTAGGGGTTGGGGATATAGATGCAAAAACTTAAACAAGTTCCATTTTCAGGACTTCAAGGAACTACAATTTCATCAACCTGGAGTCTCTCTCAGTCCATTCAGCCTTAGTAGATGGTTATCTCCTATTTAACACAGTTGAATTACCTCTCCATACTCAAATTGATCATCAGACAATATATGACCAGTATTTCACTCATCCTGGCTTTATAGCACTTGTCAGAAGTAGTACACACAATAAAGATATGAGCTTTAAGAATCTAAAGTCACTTCCATGTCATCAAAGCATCTGGACATAACTGTGGTAGAGGATGCTTACTACTAGCGTAATCTCAGGCAATCCTTCCTTCTGGTTTAACTTCCTTCTGCTTCCTTATCTATAAAATGAGAGAGATAAGATGGGTCTTTCTTCAGTGGATCAGGGATTCTAATTAACCTTATCTGTGTCCTAGCATCCTGGTGAAACCTAGGAACTCCTCTAAATAAAGTCTTGACATGCATCAGATAAAATATAGTGTTACAAAAAACCAATTATGTTAAAAAGTAGATATCCAAATATTTAAAAAAACCAAATTCATTAACCCTAAGTTAAGAACCCCAATTTTAGACCTATGATCAATACCAGACAAAATGGGAACAACTTAAGCCTCACAGGCCCCATGTGTACCATAAAGGAAGGGAATCCAGAAAGGACAAGACTATTAGCACACAAGTTGTCCTGATATGGAGTTTGGCCCTCTTGCCAGATCATACATTGGAGGAAAGGCCCGGTCCCTGAAAATTTGCTGCCTATTCATTCTTCCCTAGGGGCCTTCCCCCTTTAGAGAACTCTTTGGGGTTTGGTTATATTTTGCCAACTTTCCTGATACAGAATGTATTCTCTAAATATTCTATTTAAAGTTGTTTTTCTGTATTTCTTTTAAGATCAGTTTTGAAGTCCTGGAACTCTATGATTACATGGAATAAATTGCTTTTGTTCTGTAGAATTGAAAATGAAATCCAAAACTTCTAATGGACTCTGATTGTTATTTCAGTTATTAGGAAATTAAAAAACCAGGACATCTCACCCATACACAGAATCTCAGCCCTGGGCCCCCTCAAGTATTATAATGTTTACAGTGCCATTTTAAATTCTGTTGATTCCAGCCAGGACTCTATTAAGGTCTAATGGAGGGGACTATGTATGTATGTTTTCCAGAAAACTCCCTTAGTTCACATTAGCCATTGGCCCTTTATTTAGTCACAAAAGAGTTGCCTGGGCTCCTGAAAGGCAGAGCCATAACTAAAATTAATAGCTGGAGTATTGTTTCAGATACACCATCTCAGAAAGGGTTGTGATTGCTTAGAAGGGTAGTGCTATGCTTTCTTCGCATTTTAATATAAATTCTCTTGGGAGATAGAGGGTCTTGTCTCTTTGGACAATACCCTAGGTCAGAATCTGTAGCAAAAGGACTTGGTTAAAATTCCAATTATATTCCATACCACTTTCTTTTTTTTTTTAATTTTATTTTATTTAATAATAACTTTGTATTGACAGAATCCATGCCATGTAAAAAAAAAATAATTTTTTACAACATTATCCCTTGCACTCACTTAAATTTCATTTTTTCCCCTCCCTCTCCCCCCCCAAGATGGCAAACAGTCCTATATATGTTAAATATGTTTCCATACCACTTTCAACACATTAGATACTTTATCTCTCTAACACTCAGTTTTCTCTTTAGCAAATGAGAGGAGAGAAAGGTGGATTAAGAAGCCTGTAAAGCCCTTTCATTGGAAAAAGAAATAACAGACCCACTCCAATATCTTTGCCAAAAAACATATCCAGGGTCACAAAGAGTTGGACATTACTAATCAACTGAACAACAAGGTCCTTTCTGGCTTTAAATCTACATTCTGAATCCAGGTTAAGAGAAGTAGTTTTCTCCTTCCTGGAAAAACTTGGCCTTTGCCACCAAAATTCCTAGGAGGTTCCCCTTAATGCTTTTTCTTCAACAAATATAGATAATTTCCTATTTCAGAAGGAACCCAGCCTATGTCCTGGGATAGTTTGTCTGGACCTTAAAATGTGGGCAGCTCCTTCCTAGTTTATGGAAGCAATTCCACATCCTTGGTGCAGCCTTATATCCTATTTAGAGAGAGATCAAGACTCTTAAGTACCTCCACCCCAATCTGGTCCACCTCCTTCCCAGGCTGTTTTGTCTACTATTTCTGGAAAAAGGACGTCCTAATAGCTCTAGGTGAAAAAATTTCTGATTAGTTCTCTGCTGAGAGGTGAGATACCTTGTCAGCAATCATGCACAACATACAGCAAGTATGTGTTGATATAAAGGACAAATTTTCATTTTTCTCAATGTTGTACATTTCTTTTATTATTTGAGACTACTGAGGTTTGTATATGGCTGGAGTGGTGGTCAGGATTCCTGCTTTCCCTGCCCTAATACCTTTCAGTAGTAAAATAACTTTTAAAAATTTGAGGACAGGGAAGGAGAATAGAGTTACTAAATTAATATTGTAATTAGCAGGGCTGTAGCAAGAGAAGTTAGGAATGGGGAAAGGTGTATGAGGAAATTAATTTAGTATATTTTAAGGAATAGCACAACATAGCAGATGTGTAGATGTGTGTCAGATACCTTTTGTATTCCACATGCTAACTAAGGAAATTTGGACGTTATTTGAAAAATCATCATAATCTGACAGCAGAGCCTGAGAGCTAGACTGGTGGACTTTAGGAGGAAAACTAGACATCAGGAACTTGTTTTCATCATATGTGAAAAATATGAAATTATACAGAAATATATGTATATATATATATATGAAAAATAGTATATAAAACTACTCCGATAAAGTAACCAAGGTTGAAATAGCCCACTAAAGACATCCTTATTAGTCCTGAAAAAAAATCCATAGCCAGGAGCAGCCCCTTGACCTTTTTCAAGATCATCATCCATGATGAAGGGAAGAGATATCTTTTTCTCTTTCTTTTTCTGCCTCTGGCATCCATTGATGAATGTTAGTAAAGCACAGATAATGCTGCTTAAAAAAGATGAGATATTTTCAACACCAAGGAAAGCTGAGGAGGCTGAAAGCAGGATGGTATGGTGATGAGAGCAAGCTGGTTTGCTAAGTCAGGGAGCTTGGAATAAAGAGAGGAAATTGAAACAGAGAGTTTCAGAATTACGATTGATGAGGAAAATTAGGATGGGCAAATAAGGACCAGACACAAATTTGTTAACTAGCGAAATAAGAAAGAGGAACAGGAAAAAATAATGAAAACAGGAAAATATATGATTACTTGAAATCCTGGAGGCTGTTTTGACAGGACTAAACCTTTAACCACCACCATCCTTTTTGTTTCAATTTATTGGTCCTCTGAGGACAAGGATAAATTTTTAAAAATAGAAAAAATATTAAAAATCGGTGTAGTTTTGAAATTTTTCCTTAATAATAAGAGTCTGTATGAGAAGTTTTGAAGTATCGAATTGTTTATTTGAAGATTGAGAACATTTTTTAAAATAAATTTTATTGATATCTTTTTATATCACTTAAATTTATTCCTGTACCTTTCTCTCTCCTAAAATCCCTCCCTTATAACAAATGATTTTTGAAAGAAAAAAAGCAAAAGGAATGAAAAAATTCCATAAAACCAACACATAGAAAAAAACCTGAAATATGCAATGCTCCACATCCATGAACTCCTTCTTTCCTTGCCCCCCAATACATATCTCTGCAAAAGAATGGGGGGAAGTGTCTTCTCATACCTTTTCTTGGGTTCCAAACTTGTTCTTTGTAATTTTGCAATACTCATCTCTTATCATTTTGTGGTGATTGCTCATTCCATATAGAGTTGGTGTAGTCATTGGTATATTGTTTTCTTGGCTCTGCTTATTTCACTTCATATAAATCTGTCTATTCTTCTCTGTTTCTTCCTTCATTGTTTCTTACAGAAGATTGCACATCTTGTAGGCCTTGTATATAAGGCCAGAGCAAACATATACAAAGCCCATGGCATCCCCCACTTGTCCTTTGTCTTTTTCTCTTTAACTACAAAAGATGAGTTTAATAGACACAGAGAAATGGATTTCTCTTAATTAAAGTTTATATTTAGATTTTTCCCCAGCCTTACTGTGACTGAAATGTTCAAGGAGACAATTAGTAGAAGATGGTAGCTCTGACAACTCATACCTAAATAAATAAAAACCAGAAGCCATAAATATCATCATTTCATAACTTTGTCCTTCTTCTGCTTACACTTTTTTCCAAAAACACCAGGACAAAATGAATAGTTACCTTTTTTTCCCCAAAATATATTTTTCCTTTCAATGATTATATTAATTTGATTTATCCCATATGGACAGATGAGTATTCATTAAAGTTACTTTGGCCCTTACTAAATTAAGTTTGTACATAACTAGCCAATTGCATTACTCCAGAGCAGCTAGGGAGTGGGAGGAATGGGAAGGGGGGATCTAGAGCCAGGGTCACAAAACAGGAGAGGCTAGGTGTTGAAAAGCAAAAACAGCTGCTCTCTTGCCTCACTTGGTGATACTCCTCACAGTATATCCCATGAAGGGTCTTGCTGAGTGCAAAAAAAAATGGCAGCCAAGAGAAGAACAGGAACCAGCCATTAAGCCAGTATAGTTTTGTTGTTGTTTTAGCTAAGGCCCAAAAACATCTTTTAAAATCTTTTCAGTAGCTACGCTTTTATGTTATAATCCTGGTCACCTCTTGATCTTTCCTGCAAAGGCATAGGACAGGATTGAGTTGAGGTTCAGAGGTACATATTGGAAGAGATATTATGGGAGGGCTCTTTGGAAAGCAAAACTCGTTGAATGAACACAGTGGGATGAAAAAGACAATCTAGCCATAAATTTCCAGTGTAATAATGGATGAGATGGTATCCAGACACTTCAGACTTCTTTTGCCTATATTTGCTAAGCACATTTCCTTATGTCTGCATTGGTTCAAATTCCTATAAGATTGCTGAGGACATTCAAAGTATACAAACCTTACATTCATACGTCACTAATGTAGTAGCATTTCAGAGATGATGGAAATCTCCACAACTGTTTACCCCCATCCCCACTCCGCCCCCCCCCTCAGCCCCACACAATCCTTCTGGGGGATGCCTGGAATTCTTTTACTGGAGACAAAACCTTTTAATCTCCAATTAAAGATAAGCCTAATTCTTACCCTAGGTATTAATGTTTGCTACTTCCTTTGGGAAGATGAGGCCCTGAAGGAAGTGAAATTGATATAGTTCAGATAAGCAGTGCTAGACTGAATGTGGTTTTAATTCCGAATTCCTCAGCAAAATATGAGTCACTATCTGCTTTTTAAAAAATTAAATGATGTATTATAAAATAATATTAAATATAAACATAATCAATTAATTTTGCTTTGTACCTATTTTCAATTACATAAATTAATTTCAGTACCTATAATAAACATTTCATTTTTTGTCTCCATCTGGATTCTTTGTCCATTTGTTCCCAATCATTTTTCCTCATATAGCATTTACTCTTTTCTGGTTCTGATTTTTCTTCCCCTTTCATCATTTTAGAAAAGTCTTTCTGTATTTATTTCTCATGCTTGTTGAGCTGACGTCATCATCTCGAATACAGATAACATCTTGTGCTTTATTTCTATCCCCATTCTTTTTCTGGAGGTTTAATCTTAAATCATCAATCGTCTATTGGCTATTTCAAATTAAATGTCCTATAGACTTCTGAAACTCAACATGTCTTAAAGAGCGCTCACTATCTTCCCCTCTTCTCAAATTCCCTCTCCTAAACTTACCTATTTCTCAAAAGTCAAAGGGATCACTATCCTTACAGTGTGTTACATTCTCAACCTCAAAGTCATCCTTGACTCCCTACTTTCCCATATATACTATCAGTTGCCAAATTTTATTATTTCTACCTCTCACATCTGACCTCTTTTCTCTCCCTAATCTAGTCCCTCGTCATCTCTTGCCTATCTCTTTTAAAATTTGATACAGTGGATAAGCAGCTGGACCTAGAGCCAAGAATATCTAAGTTCAAATGCAGCCTCAAACACTTACTTAGCTATGTAACTCCACAAAAATCCTTTAAACAGTCTGTTTCAGGTTTCTTAATTGTAAAATGAGGATAATAATAGCATCAGCCTCCCAGAGGTGTTGTGAAGATCAAATCAGATGATATTTGTAAAGCATTTAGCATAGTACCTGAGAAATAGTAGTACTTAATAAATGCTTGTTCCCTATTAGGGAACATTTTCCATTTTCCACACAAATACCCAAGTGGTTTTCCCAAAATCTGGGGTCATCTTGTCGCTCCCCTAGTCAATAAATTTCCTCTTGGCACTTGGATAAAATATAAACTCATGTGTTTTGACATTTAGACTCCTTTACAATTTGGACCCAACCTACTTTTTCCACATTAATTCATGTGTGTGTGTGTGTGTGTGCTTATATATGTGTGTGTGTGAATATAACAAGATAATGATGATGACAAAAAGGGAGGGGGAATGGATGGATGGATGGATAGATAGGCAGATATGGAGAGATACTTTCCTGCAAGCTACTGGCCTTACCATTCCCATTTCCCACTTTTGTACTGAAATGTACTGCCTCCTCACATCTGACTCTTCAATTCAGTTCAAGTAACACTTTTTTTTATTAAGAATTTTCTGATTCCCTCCTGCTCCAAGATTTCTTTTTATCTTTCTGTATATTCTTTATAAATTTATTTATGTATATGTTAATTCCCTCAACAAGAAGTACAAGCTCCTTGAATGCAGGGATTATTTCATTTTGTCTGTATCTCTAGCATTTAGAACAGTATGTTTGTTTGTTTGTTGATTGATTAATTGCACCATAGTATTTGACTGTATTAATGTACCACAATTTATTTAGTCAGTTTCCCCATATCTGCAGGATATGTGTTTAGGTTGATTCCTTGATTCCTTCCTGTTTTTGTAATTGCAAATTAAACTGCTACAAAAATCCTGATTAGTTAAGTTTTGACTAGATTAAAGACCATGATCAATTCTGTAGCTTTTACTTCATTCTATGAATTTGCTCTCCTAAAAGATTCCACCAGAATAGAATGAGTGGGTCTATTTGTGCAAAATCCTGCCAGCATTGAGTTTCATTGCTTTCAATTAACTTTGCCAATTTGATGAGCACGAGGTGGCACATTAAAGTTGTTTTAATTTGCATCTATACAATTACTTATGAGGTTGAAATGTCTATTCAGTAATTTGGAATTAATAGATCTATGGAGAGAATTAAAATGGGAGAAGTTGGGAATATTGATTCTCTTTGGGTATACATAGATCAATCACAAACTTACTTGTATGTTAGGTCACAGAGAAGCTCTATGTAAATTCAATATGGCAAAATTATGCATGCTTTGTTTTTTAACTACTATGAGATAAAATAAGAATGAAATTTTTATGATATGAGCAAAACTTACAATACTACATGAAAAATTTTTTAAAACAATCTAAAAATTAGGCTAAAGAAGAAAAAATACTTACTCACAGAGCATTTAAAAGACAGTGCCAACAATAATACCATTTATCAAAATATGTAGAAAGTACAATTGTTAGAAGCAAACTTATGCCCCTGAGTATCTCTGAGAGAGATTAAAAAAAATAGATAAATAAAGATTGTACCTAAAGATACAAGAAAAGGAACAAAGGAGCAGTCTAAAAGAAAAAAGAGAGAGACAAATAATAAAATATTATAAAGAGCATAAATGAAGTATTAGAATATAAAATAACAATTAATAAAACATTGTTTTTTTTAAATAGTAAAACTGACAAAGTATTAGCAATGGCAATAGAATATAGAAGGCATGTATTTAGCAAGTAGAAGAGATCTTAATGAAGCTAAGAATATTAAAAGTGAATATTACTACTAAAGAACAATCTAATAAACAAGAGTCCTTAAAGCATATAAATTATTACTAGCAATGATAAAAGGATACAGAAAGCATATATTAACAAAATTATAAATCAAAAAGAGGTATCATAGCAAACAAAAGCTATTCTAATATATTCTAATAAATGAGATAATTTAAAATATATAAATGATCAAAACTTACAGTAGAAATTAATAATGTAAGGAGGCCTCTCTGAGAGGAATGCAATCCAATAAATATTAAATGTAGGACATCTAGGTGGTACAGTTAGACTGTAGGGCTTGGAGTTAGGAATTTGACCTTAAACCCTTATTAATTGTTTGACCCTGGGAGTTTCTTCATCTGGAAAATGAAGAAAACAGTAGCACCTATTATCCCCACATTATTAGAAGGATCAAGTGAGATAATCATTGTAAAGCAATCAGCACATTAGTGCCTGGCACATAGTAGGTATTATATAAATGTTAACTGTTATTATTATACAGAGAAGAAATACATAGAAGCAGCTTGGTTCATTGGCTAGAGAACTAATCTAAATGGAAGAAATAGGTTCTAGTCCTGGCTATATGATTCTAGGCAAGTCATTTCCCATCCAGTGGTGAGGGCCTCTCAGAGACACTAAATTGCAGAGAAGATGCTGGCCTGAATTGATGAAGGAAGTTTCTTCACCTATACTAATGAAATCACAGGTTTGATTCCTATGTTCACAACAGCAAATACTTTATCTGAGTTGAAAAGGTGAGGGAGAGGTACTGATGAAGATATGGGAATACAGTTGCCATATTATAATTCTGGTAGGAAGAATTACCTGTATTGTATGACTCTATGATCACCTAGAAAAAATCTTGATACCCTTATATTATTTCCCTCTACCTGTTCAACAGGACATGAAATTCTATCTTTAGAGTGTCATTCCTTTAACTTTAACTAGTCTTAGATTCCCCTTAAAAGTTAAGGTCCTCCTCTGGAATAGGTAATGTTTTAATTCCCGATTTGCTTTTATTTTCTTATAAGAGATCTATTTAAAAGTGGACAGAGTACACTTACAAAGTTATTTATATTATACTTTATATAAAATAAACATTATGTCATATAATACTTGTATGTTATAGATAAATGGATTTTAATTACATATCATATTTATATTAAAGTTATGATACACTGCATAAGACTATTGTGGGTCACATACAGTTTGGTCTGAGTTTTTTCCCTAGTAAATGTATTGCTTTATGAATCATGTTGGGAGAGAAAAATCAGAGCAAAAGGGAAAAACCATGGGAGAGATTAAAAAAAAGAAGTGAACAGAGGATGTGTTGATTTATATTCAATCTCCATAGTTCTTTTTCTGGATGGAGATGGCATTTTATGTCCAAAGTCTATTTTTGGATCACTGAACCATTGAGAAGAACCAAGTCTTTCATAGTTATTCATCACACATTCTTGTTGTTATTGTGTACAATGTATTTCTGGTTCTGCTTGCATCACTCAGCATCAGTTTGTGTAAATCTTTCCACGCCTTTCTAAAATCAGCTTATTCATCATTTTTTATAGAACAATAATATTCCATTACCTTTATATATCACAACTTGTTCTGCCATTCCCCAAATGATGGGCATCTATTCATTTTCCAATTTTTTGCTACCTCAAAAAGAGCTGCTACAAGCATGTTTGCACATGTGGGTCCTTTTCTCTCCTTTATGATTTCCTCGGGATACAGACCCCAAAAAGCACTCTAGGTCAAAGGGTATGCACATTTTGATAGTCCTTTGGTGATAGTTCCAGATTGCTCTCCAGAATGGTTGAATCATTTCACAACTCCAAAAACAATGCATTAGTGTCCCAATTTTCCCACATTTCCTCCAACATTTATCTTGATGTTTTCCTGTCATCTAAGTCAATCTGAGAGATGTAATATGGTACCTCAGAGTTGTTTTAATTTGCATTTCTCTAATCAGTAGTGATTTAGAGCATTTTTCACATAACTATAGATGGCTTTAATTTCGTCATCTGAAAATTGTTGATATACTTTGACCATTTATCAATTGGGGAATGGTTTGTATTCTTATACATTTGACATGATTCTTATATATTTTAGAAATGAGACCTTTATCAGAAACACTGGCTGTAAAGATTTTTTCCCAGCTTTGTATGGCATGAGTTCTAAATCCTTTCTTAAACATAAGATTGCTGAAAGGGGAGAGAGGGAAAGAAGGAGGCAGAAAATAAAGGAACACCACTGAAAAATAATAGGATCAAGGATTGAAGTCACCCTCAGACAAAGTTCGTATCAAATGCTTATTAAGCCCTTGCTATGTGCCAGACCCTGTGCTAAGAACTGTATTGCTGAGGTTGGGCACCAGCATTGAGCTGCTCATTGGAAAAGGAGATATCATGGCAAGAGGAACGTCTGTTTCTTTTCCCATCAATACATATTCATCCTAAGTCCCTTCTTAACTCCCTAGGGCTTAGTAAAGAGCTCGATGAAACAGCAGGAAAGCCCTTCCACGCAGGGAAATAGCAAAGTCATGTCATTTGCATGTAACTGGATACAGGAAATGTGTTCTGCAAGTGGAGATCACCCTGGCTCCAGGCTAATGAGAAAGACACTGGGCTCCAGGAGAACAGGTATGTTTCTAGCAGGTTATCACTCAGCAGGCACTTAGAGACCTTCCTTCATGTTGTCAGCAGAAGGGCATCGTTGCATCTGACAGAGACCTCTCTGGGGACTCCCATGCTGCTGGCTGGGCAGTGATGCTGGGCAGGAGATGATAGAGGGGCAGGTGATGATTAGACAGCACTACCTATGACAAGTGCCATTTTTTATCAGACAGATCTTAGCATTTAGAACTGGAAACAAATCTTAGAGCTCATGTGGTCTAATTGCTTAATTAAATAGGGGAGGAACCTGTTCCTTAGGATCACCCAGGTTGCAAAGGCAGCATTTGAATACAAGCCTGGACCCCAAAGTCAAGGCTGTCTAAGTAGCAATTCACCAATAATTCCCGTGGACCTGTGAATGATTGATCACTAAATTTCCCTACTTTTTTCTCAGGTTGCCCCATTTTAAATCATTCTCCTTCAAAGCTATTTTGTAGATTTCTTTTAGCCCCCAAATTGTAGAGACATCCTATGTGATATACTTTCCTTTTAGCCAGACTTGCTTTACACACACATACACACACACACACACACACACACCAATGCATAAGGCATTTTGGTAGTCAGTATTAACGTTTGCATTTGTGCTTCCCACACTAAATTATTGTCTTCTCAGTAAGGGGATGCAGAGAGGGTGGGGAGCAGCAGGGAGGGGTGAAGGGTGGGAGGTGGAGGAATCTTTCCCAGTACAAGGGTCTGTTTGTAGTTCCTATATTGAAGCAAGGGGAGGATGAGAAGGCTTAAGGCCATGGTGACCAGCAGGAGATTAGACTTCTGACAGACTCTGATTGGTGCAGAAGTCTTGGCCCTGCACCAGCAGAGTTTTCTCCCGCCTTCCCCTCCCCACCTCTTGCCCCCTCCAAGATAGCAGCTGCTTGACTACTTTCACTGACATTCAGGAATTCTCCAGCCATCAGTAAAATCAGACTGTGTCAGGCAGCCAGGGTGTGGAGAGACACAGTGGTCTCCTAGGGATGCCCCAGCCCGGGGAGGACTGCAGACTTGTTTGTTAGTCTGCAGGGTGGCCAGCAGACAATTAGAAGGCGCCAGTCCTTGGACAGTTGTATTCATGAGTACTGAGACTTAGGCTGGAGCCTGCCTTAGACGCACTTTGAATGTTAAAAAGAGAGAAAAGAAAAGAGGATCTTTAAAAATGCCTGAAACAGAGACTTGTAAGACTTGGATAGTCTTGGTTTGGACTGGGACTAAAGCATTTTACAAAGGTAACCCAAACCAGTCACCCAATGCAGGCTCTGAAAACCTTTGGAAGTCACTGGTACCTATTCTCATTAAGAGATTGAAAGGGAATCATCTAAATATAGGCATAAGAAACTGTGAATCTCTCTGGGAATGGTGACTACATGTCTTCAGCCCACAAAGGAGGTTGGGTGATAGAGGAAAAGCTCAGAGCCACTTAAGCATGAATACAACTCTCCAAGATCTACCCCAACACCATCCTCAAGAAGATCATTTTGAAGGGTCTTCAGATCACTAATAACAGGACCCAGTATAATTAATAGAACCATCAGCTTCTATAATGTTAAGGCCTGTGGCGACTCACTCCTAACAACTGAAGCAATCCAAAATTCAGTTTGATTCATAAGTTATTCATTAAGTGCCTACTATGTGCAAAACACTATGCTAGGTGCTGGGAATACAAAAGGAAAACAAGTAAAATGAGCTGCCTCAGAGGTTACAGGGTCCTCCTCAAAGGTGGTTTTCAAGTCAAAGCTGGATTATCCCTTGTCACTGGTTTTTATTATTGACATATTTTGTTTTTACATTACATTTATAGATTACTATTAATAATATAGTGACTTCATCTGAAAGGCAGCTAAGTAGAACAGTGAATAGAGTGCTGGAATCTGGAAGTTTAAATCCTGTCTTAGATATTTTTTAGCTATGGGATATTGTACAAATTACTTAACTGCTACTTACCTTAATTTCCTCAACTGTAAAATGGGAATAATTACACTCACTATGTAAGGTTTTTGTGAGGACTGAGTGAGAAAACATTTGTAAAATACATAACATAGTACTTGAGACATAGGCACTATAGAAATGCTAGTTGTTGTGGTGATTAAAAGTACAGTGCTCTACTTCTATAGCACCCCCTTCTTTTTAATTGTATTTTTTAATTAACAAAAATTGATTTTCTCTTCCGGCCAATCCCTACCTCATTGGGCAAAAAAAGAGAAAAGAAGATCAAAATTTTTTGTAACAAATATTCACAGTCAAGAAAAAAAAATTTCTCATTGGCTGTATACAGAAACATGAATATATCATTTTGTACCCTAAATTTGTCACCTCTTCGTTAAGAGGTGGGTAATATATTTTATCATCAGCTCTCTGGAATCACAGTTCTTATGCATTTCGAAGTTGTTTTTATAATATTATTATTGTATAAATTGTTCTCATGACTTTGCTCATTTCATTCTTCATCAGTTTATAAAAATCTTTACAATTGTTATTTTAATATTGATTTTATATATAAATTAATTATTCTTCTGATTCTACTTCATTTCACATCAATTCATTTAAGTCTTTCCATGTCTCGTTAAAATCCCAATAATATTCCATCATGTTCATGTGCTGCAATTGTTCAGCCATTTCTCAATTGATAAATGTTTTTATTAACAAAAAGAGAAAGGATACATGAATTTGGAATGCAGATAAAAGTATTAGAAAATCAACAATTTTAAAAATTTCAATTAAACTCTAAAATGGAAATCCTGAAAATTAAGAAAGAGATAAACAAAGTTGTAAATCAACAATACTACTGAACTAATAAACAAAACTAAGAACAGTCATTTTTGGAGGAAAGAATAATAAAATAGTTAAACTATTAGCAGATTTAGAAAAAAGAAAAAAGGAAAAACCAAATTACTATGATCAAAAATTAAAAAGAAGATTCATAACAGATTAAGAAAAATTATATACTGACATATATGCCAATAAAACTGACAAACTGCATGAAATAAATGAATATTTGCAAAAATATAAAATACCTAAGTATTTGTTCAAAGAACAATTAATTTCACTATAACATATACTGCTTGCAAAAATAGCAAAAGAAGAGGTCCTATCAAATTTTTTCTATCACCTAGATGTAGAGCAAAACTTTCTGGGAGATAGAAACTTTGAAGAATGGACATTTTGATGGGTTATTGTTATATTTTTTTCTTTTCATCTACAGGAAAGATAGAGATTAAGAGGGATACTAATATGATTAGATGCAAATAAATGTTAGAAGGCTAGCATTTATTAACCTCACAATTTTGCAAAGACACTGGGAGGCCCTGTATACTGGTTGGAGCAAGACAGAAATAGAAATTGGATGAACAGGTGACTATAGGTGTGATTTAAGCAAGCTCCATGCCAGAAGCTTCCTGGAGACAATGGGGTTCTTGCCCACAACCTAGCTTCCTCCTTCCCACCAATTTGTTAAATCCCATGGCATGTCAGAGGCTTTGTAATCATTGCACAGTGGGAGTAGACCCAAGGTAGCTTATTACCCTATTCAGTAATCCAGAGCTGCTCAGAAAACAACAGAAATATCTACAAGAAGGGGAAAGGCTTTAGGTGTTTCTCTGTAATGCTTCCCTTTCTCCTGCACATCCAGGCTAGGATTAGGTAGTGGGCAAGGTTGGCTTAGCGGCAGCCTCATCCATAACTACTCCCTAGAAATAAAATCCAGGGTGCCACTGAGCCCCAAATTAAGGAGGTTGGTTCCTAAAACATCTTCAGCAAATTCATCTCCTACTTTGTATTGGTCAATAAGCAAGCAGCTACTTATAGTGCTGAGTGGAAGGTACTTTGCTGGTAGCCAAGAATAGACAGAAATGAAAAATAATTCCTAGTCTCAAGTAGTTTATATTCTGCTGGGGCATCTAAAATATAAACATAAATAAGTACAGTCATCTGAGGAAGATGAGAACTACCTTTTGCCTCCATGCCTTTATTACATACAGGCTGTCCTCTCTACCTGGAATGCTCTTTCTCCTCACCTTTGCCTATTGGCTTCCGTGACCTTCCTCCAAAAGTCACCTACATCCTGTAGAAAGCTAGTGCCTTCCCTCTGAGAATACCTCCCATTTACTCTGCATTTATCTTGTACTCATAGAGATGTGTTGTCTCCCCAATTAGGATGTGAACTCCTGCAGAGCAGAGATCACATTTTTGCCTTCCTTTGTATCCCCATGCTTAGCATGGAAACCTTTGCTACAGTAAGCGCCTATTAAATGTTTGTTGATTGATAGAACACAGAGCCCTGAAGGAAGGTAAAGATGCTACAAGATAGCGAGGAAGAAATGTGTTTTAGGCTCAGGGAAAGAAATGGAATGCCCAGTTCAAGAAATAGCAGGCAGGCAGTTTGACTGGCATACAGAGTGTCAGAAGGTAAAAGCTCTGAAATGAGTTTGGAAAGAGAGGCAAGAGCTAAATTGTGGTTCACCAAACTCAGGAGCTGGAACTTTATCCCAAAGGTGACAGGGAACCAATGAAGATTCTTGATAAAGGGATAAGATATGCTTCAGAAAAATTATTTTGGTAGCTGTGTAAAATAAGTATTTTTAATAGGAAGCAAGGAGGCCAAATAGGAGGTTTTTATAATATTTTAAACCAGTGGTTTTCAAACTTTTGGGTCTCAGAAAATTTTTTAAAATTATTGAGGACCTTTCAAAAAGCCTCTGTTTATTTGGGTCATATCTATCAATGTTTAAAAATTAAGATGTCTGAGAATTACTATACTCCCTAGAGGTCCCCAAACTACATTCTGAGAATCACTTAAATATGATAGGTGAGAAACCAGAATGGTAGCCGTATGCATGTGACAATGTAAGATACATGGTGGCAGTAGAATCAATAAAACTTGACAACTGGTTAGATAGTAAGGGGATGAAAGAAGAGTGAATACTTGTGAATCACTGAGGTCAAAGGAAATTTCAATTAACACAACAGAAATAGGGAAAGTTTAAAGGAGGTTTTGATTTATAAAAGGGAGGTAGATTTCTTTATATTTTTGAAATTCTTCCATATACATGAGAGGCAATGTGGTAAAGTGGATAGAAAGTTAGCCTCAAAGTTAAAATGAGCTAGGATGAACACATAGCTAACATATAGCTAGCAGTTACAAGAATAGGCTCAGAGACATGTAATGATATTGTTTCAGTCCCATTTGACTCTGTGAACTCATTTGGGTTTTTTGGTTTTTTTTTTTGGCAAAGATATTGGAATGGTTCGCCATTTCCTTCTCCAGCTCATTTCACAAATGAGGAAACGAAGGCAAAATGAGTTAAGTGTCTTGCTCAAGGTCACATAACTAATAAGAGTCTGAGGCCAGATTTGAACTTGGGAAGGTGCCCTATTTAATGAAGTCTAAATCCAAATCTAAAATAAATATAATGATGACATTCCCACCAATACCACCTGAACTAAACAGCCTCTCTTAGGGCCATTGTAAGATAATATTTAAGAAAGTACATCAAATCTGAGCATAGAGAGAAAGACACTCATAGATCTGTAAATATGTCCACATATACATTGTGCATATCTGTCAACAGTGATAGATACACATGCAAGCCTGCACACTTATAATCAAAAGCATCTTTATACCTGTCCTGAAGGAGATTTTCTACTTGGAGAATTCAAGGTTGAGGCCTATGGAAGCAGTTCTGTCGAGGCCATACTTTTCCATGGAAATCTGCAACTGAAAGAAAACCTTTGGGATAATCTAGTGCACACACCATCCCCCTCGTGTTATAGATGAGATGCTTATAGACCCAGAGCCATGAAGTGACTGGCCTGAGAGCACAGCTAGTTGGAAGCCCAAGCATTCTGGTCAGGCTGCTGTGAAGGGGTCCTAAGTCCTGCCTGCCCTGGGCAGAATTTCCCCAGCCTTGCCTTTCAGCCTCCTTCCGGCTGCACTTCCTCTCTTCCCTTCCCCTCCCCATATCCCAACCTCCATCCTGAAGAAGTCAGTACAGGGCAGGCAGCTGCTGCCTCGGGTAGGGAGGGCACAAAGGGGAACAGAAGCACATGTGATGATTCTACCAGGTGGCAGAGCTTTGAAGGCCTTCAGTGCCAAGTCATCTTGTATTCTTCCCGTTCCCCTACTCAGCAAAGCCAACTCTGTTCATTCATTCATTAAGGGTCTCCAAAGAGATTGAATTCCTACATCTGTTGCTCCTGCTAACATCCCCAGGACTACGGGGTCCCCCATTGCTGTCTCTTGCCTAGAGAAATCCTACCTCTTCTTCCAGGCACAGCTTACGTGCACAGTCTCCTGGATGCCTCCCCTGGTCCACCCCCACAGAAATTTTTCTCCTTTGTCTGAGCTCTGATAACATGTTGCTTGAGGCATTTATATGACACTGAACTTTGGCAGCCTTCTACTGCAGATGTTCACATCCTCAACTTTTCCCTTTACCTCACCTGCTCTGCAATCAATCACCAATCAATTAATAAACATTTCTTAAGTGTCAGATATTATCTACCCTTTGAAATCCTTTAACCTTTCTATTTTTAGGGTGATCATCAAGCATTTATTATTCAACAGGAATTGGGGATACAAAGACAAAAAAATCTAATAGTCCCTGCCCTCAAGAAGCTTATGTTCTGCTTATGTAAGGGGTGTGTGTATATATATATATATATATATATGTATGTATGTGTGTGTAAGTATATATATATGTGTGTATACATATATATAACATAAATGCATATATATATTTTTGTGTATATATGTAAAATGTATGTATATATACAATGTATATATGTGTGGGTGTGTATATATGTAAGTATATGTATATATACAATGTAAATGTATATATGTGTGTGTATGTATATGTGTGTGTATATAAAACATACAACATAACTGCAAGGTACTTTGGAAGGCAGGGAGTTAGGAAAGACCTTTGTAAAAGCTGACAGCTGAGTTGAGCTTCAAAGCTCAAACAACTAGGAGTCATATATATTTATATGCTTATTACATATATACATATGTATATGACACATATACATGTACATACACATATGTGGGATAGTATCTTATTCTCTGTATGGGAAGTTCTGCTATAACTCAATGTATTTGTTCCCCAAAAATACCTTGATCTACAAAGTTGTACAATAAAAACTCCAGGGCTTGGGGGGAGAAAGGGCAGGGGACACAAATAGGGACAAAATATTCAAATGCTTCGATAGATTAAAAAAAGATAAAGACCTAGTAAAAACTGTAGCACAGTTTTATGCATGTTAAATGGTTAAGAAATATATAGTAGAGGCATCCGTGGCCCCAAGTTGTTGCTCATCCTCTGTTGAGTTCCCACAGTCTGGCAAAGTTTCATAGAAAGAAGTTGGGCAAGTAAGCTATGGTAGAAGATGGAAGTGGGGGGATGGTGTAGAGCTAGTCTCTTCTACCACACCCCCAGCCTGCACCAGGAGACATACGATAAATATGACACAAAGACCTGAAGTTTGCTTGTGGAAGAAGGCATCAGAAGGATTGCAGCTATTAATGATGTGGTTTTCTGCTTTCTCTAGAAAGAGCAAACTCATGCTCAAATTGTTCCCTAATATATCAATTGTGCTGGAACACATTCATCTTTTCAAAACAAGCATCATAACAGATCTGACAATACCTAACAGATACTGCTTTGTGGACAGTAGGCACTTAACAAACATTTGTTGGTTGAATAAACCAGGATTCTTGGAAGGAGAGAAAATAGGTCCAGATACAAAGATCTCCCAGAAGATTATTTTCATTGATTCTGGAAAACTAGATGGAAGATCAGTAACCATATTAATTGAATGAGAATTTCAGAGAATATCAAGGAAATATAATCAAGGCAAAGAAATAGGAGAAAGCAATAGAATGAGAAAGAGAAGAGGGACTTGAAAGGAAGGGCTGTGAAAATCACCTTCTTGGATAATCTTTGTAAATGGACACTTATCTGGCTAGAACAATTTGGTGCTATCATTCATGCTATCTCATTCATGGAGATAGAGAGATGGACAGGATGGCCTTGGATTTGTGAAAACCAGATTATCTTTAAAAGGAGAAGGCAGATGTGCCTATTCCTGTGCAGAGATGTTTGATGCCTTTCTATCTGCAGCTTCCCAACTTCCCATGGCTTCCCTTTCCTTCCTCTCCCCATTGCAGGGAATTTTACAACTTAATCACTAAGCACAGATAATTCACAGAGCTCACTTTCTGAATAATATGAATGAGAATAGTTGAGATGCCCAGGGCAGTACCATAGAAACAAGCTCCTGTGAAGACGGCAGGCTGGAATCAATCCCCTTCTGGCTTCATTCTCACTTCTCCCTCCCTCTTCACTCATGGACAGGCTTCATTCAGTCTCACCAAGCACTCACCATGCCCAGGGTGCCCAACAAGAGTAGCAATGCAGGGAGATGTGTTGAGTCAACAGTCAAGGGCCTGTGTTCCCACAGCATGTGAGTATAGCCAGCACCCCACAAAGGGGGACATTCATAAAGGACTCATACACAAATTCAGGAATGAGAGGTCCAGCAGTCCCCTCATCACAGTAAAGGAAATGGGGGCTCCTGAGGGCCCGCTGGCTAATGTTAGGGTATACCTCCTAGGATCATCTCTGAAGTTTCTTCTCTACCTTCTTCAGGTAATAGTCAACATGTTTATAGCACTTGAGTAATAACTAACATGTTCATAACACTTAAAGATGTGCAAAGCACTTTACACACATTATGCCATTCAATCTTCACAACAACTTTGTAAGATAGATGGGTATTATTACCCAACTTTACAGATAAGGGAACTGAGATTATAATCAAGTGACTTGCTTGGGGTCACACAACTAGTCCTTACTGTAGAAACATATTTCTCAACTTTTTTTCAGCCCAAGACACACCTGAGAAATTCTCAGGATACACTGATAATGCTTTTCATTCATTCAAACCACCTTTTTTTTTTTTTTTCTCTTTATCCAGCTTTGGTTAGCCAAGGGGGTTTCCTACCTTATTTGGATGTATTTACCTCCAGCACTCATTCGACTTCAGGCTCTGTTTTGGGAACTGATCTCAGCAACTATTAAAAGCTAAAAATGAGGTTGGTAGACAACTGATGAGGTTGAAGAAACAAGGTGTCTCATGATGGGACTAAGTGGTTTCAGGACTAATGGCTGGGAAATAGTAGAATAAACAATTACAGAAACTTGAGAAAACCTATGGACAAGAGTGGGAAGTTGCTGTCCACATTGGTCCTATCCCATGAAGCTGAGTACTAGGCAAACCAGTTGTTCTCATGGACTGTCAGACCTACAAAGGAACTCAAAGATCCTCTAGCCCAAATTTCTTACTTTATTGACTAGAAAGCAGTTCTAGAAAGGTTAAGTGTGTCATCATGCTGCAATGCAGTAGCAGAGCTAGGAGAGCTAGGTCTTCTGGTGCCCAACGCAGTGAGTATGTTCTGCATCAAGCTGCTTGCTTCTCTAAGCCTGCCATTTCCAGGTTACTAATGTCCCTGCCCAGAAGTTTCTCTCAAAAAAATATCTGCCATAACACAGCCAGCTGGCCATCTGAAGCTCTTTCTGTTCTGCATGCATTAATCCTGAGTTTATCCCTAAACATAATTCGATTTTAATAATAATACTGCTTGTTTTTAACAGATAGCATTAATCTTAAATATTTTGTTATAAATGGCCCTTCTAGGGGGAACAGAAGTTTAGTTTATTAGCCTGAAATTATGCAGAATTCCAGGGGCTGAGTAAGGCAGAGGGTCCAAGAAGGAAGGCTTTCCTACCTCCTATCCTTATTTCCTGATGCCTGAAATTCCAGTGAGAGGTCATTATACCAGAAGATCATAGATCCATTTCTCTAATCTAAATAAATACCATAGACCTTGGTCCCTATGAAGAAAGATACTATTATTTTAGGAGGAATAATTTTAAAAGTCACTAATACCTCAATATATGAACTTATCAGATCATTTTCTGAGATCAAATTTTGATTGAGAAGAACGAATTTAAATTTTATTATCCAATCATTCATTCCTGTCTCTTTGTGACCCATTAGACCATGGCACATCAGTCCCTTCGGTCTTCTACTACTTTCCAAAGTCTGTCTAAGTTCATGTTCATTGATCTCAACATTCATCTCATCCTCTGCCCTCCCCTTTTACTTTAACTGTCAATCTTTTCCAGCATCAGGATCTTTTCCAATGAGTCCTTCTCATTATGTGACCAAAGTATTTAAGCTTTAGTTTCAATATTAGACCTTCCAATGAGTAGCCTGGATTACTTTAAGTATTAACTAATTTGATCTCTTTGCTCTCCAAGGGACTCCTGAAAGTTTTCTTCAGCATCATTAAAATTTGAAAGCATTGATTCTGCATCTCTCATAGTCATACACTATTACTGGAAAAAAACATAGTTTTGACTTTATGGACCTTTATCGGAAGGTAATATCTCTGGTTTTTTTTAATATGCTGTCCAGATTTGCCAAAGTTTTCCTTATAAGAAGAAAGTGTCTTTTAATTTTTAAGTGTCTTTTAATTTAATAGCTGCATTCATTGTCTTCTGTGGTCTTTGAGCCCAATTATATAAAATCTAATAATGTTTCCATTTCTTCTCCCTCTTGTTTGTTAGGAAATGATGGGACCAGTTACCACGATCTTAGTTCCGGTTTTTTTTGTTGTTGTTGTTGTTTAAGTTTTGAACATTAATCTTCAAGTCAACTTCAGTGTAGTCAATGAGCAGAAGCAGATGTTTTTCTGGAATTTTCTTGCCTTCTGCATAATCCAGGAAATGTTGGAAATTTGGTTTCTAGTTCCTCTGCTTCTTCAGAAATCAGCCTACACTCCTGATAATGCTCAGTTCATGTAGTGCTAAAACCTAGTTTGCAGAATCTTAACATAATTTTTCTGGAGTGTAAAATGAGCACAAATGTTGAATTATTGAATATTCTTTAGCAATGAGATATAAACTGATCTTTTCCAATCCAGTGGCCACTACTTAGTTTTCTAAATTTGCTGCCATATTGAGTGTAGCACTTTAACAGCCTCATCTTTTAGGATTTTTAAATAGCTCAGTTAGAATTCTGTTACCTTCACTATCCCATTTGACTTCGTTCTCCAAGATGAAGACTATAGATCAGTAACCATATCATAGTACTTATCAGTGATGTTAAGTTCTTTCTTATATAGTTCTACATATTCTTGCCACTTCTTAATTTTTTCTACTTCTGTTAAATCCCTACCATTTTAGTCTTTGATTATGCTCATTTTTGCATGAAACATTCCACTGATATCTCTAGAGATCTCTTCTCTTTCTCATTCTATTGCTTTCTCCTATTTCTTTGCATTGATTATATTTCCTTGATATTCTCTGAAATTCTCATTCAGTTAAATATTTATTTCCATTTGTCTTTGGTGACTTTTGATTCTTTTTTATAATAGCTTTTTATTTTTCAAAATAAAAAGAGTTTTCAACATTCAACATTGCAAAACCTTGTGTTCCAAATTTTTCTCCTTCTCCATCTCCCCCTTCCCCTAGATAGCAAGTAATCCAATATAGGTTAAACATGTGCAGTTCTTCTAAATTTATCTCTACCTTTATCATGCTGCACAAGAAAAATCAATTTTTTTTAAAAAAAGAAAAAATGAGAAAAAAAGACAAGCAAGCAAGCAACAATAAGATGAAAATACACATCTGTTACTTCCAATTCTTGATCTTGTTATTCTTTAGTGACATTACCTTTCTCTTTCTTTCCTCAGCTATTTGTAAAATCCCATCAGATAGCTTTTTTGTGATTGTTTTTTGTTGGGATGTTTTTGGTTGCTGCCCCCTAGCTCATAGTTTTATTGAGCTATGCAAGCCCCTCTGCCATGAGAAGGCAGTGATTCAGGAAGGTTAGAACTTGAATACTGGATACTAAATGAGGTAAAAGAAGAAAGGTCATGAGATTTATATAAAGACCTATGTTCAAGTTCTGTCCCTGATGTCTACAACTTGTGTGATCTTAAGCAAGTCCTTCAAACCTATCTGTGATCTCATCAGCAAAAATAGGAAGATTGAATTTGTTTGATCCCTAAGATCTCTTTCAGTCCTAAATCTGTGAGCATATGAACCATCACAATCTGCCCCTTTCCTATTTCAACATTATCTCCTATTATCCTTATTAAAGAAATAGCCACTAGACCTTTGCTTACATCATAGAAAAAATATATTTCTTTGACTGATTATCATAAGGTAAATGGGACAGATTCACTGAGATCAACAAAACAGTTCTGGACAGTATGAATCATTCAATAGATTGAATAAAGCAAATATACACATATATAATACTATATATACACAATATGCATATGTATATATATATATATATATGAACACACACATATATGTATATATATACAATATGTATGTGTATACACACAGTCTTAAGGAAACCGAAAGCAAACAAAGGAAGTACAGTATAGAGATATGGGCAACCAATATAAGGGAGAAAAAGCACTAAAATCAGATATATTGATATAACTATTGAACTGTTTACATAATTAACTCATACAATCAAAAGCAGACTACTGAATGGAAGTTCAGTGGAAGCCTCTTGAGTATTCAAAGAAAAGTAAAATATTAATGGATAACGTATTATAAAAACTTCATAGGTAAGTAGCCATGCCTTTCATCATTCTGCTTGGAGGCAAGTAGACTTTTCCCATGTCCCTCTGACTATAATATCTAAGGTACTTATAGCCCTTTACAATAATGCTAAGGTTTTAGATGCAAAACAGCATAACAGACCTAAAATCTAATAGACCTAGTATTCTAACGCCATATCCCTTACTCCAACTATATTGGTAAGTTGATATCCGTTAAACATTTCTTTACACATTTTCTGCTTTGCTTTTGTATCTGTTTCATGCAGTTTCTCCCATCCAATCATGTTAAATTCAACCCTTTCTGTCAAGTCCAACTGAATCCTAAATTAAGATTACTTAGTCAATTAATTTTTTATAGCACTGTCTTTAATCACTCAACAAGCCTATATTAAAGACTGTGTACCGGTCATTGGGCTAGGCCCTGGGAGCAACAAGATAAAATTGAGACCATCCTTCTCAGTAAGCTTCTCACATAGTTTTTTTTTTTTTTTTGGGGGGGGAATGTTGAAGGAATGGTGGGATGATGGTCAGAATATATACATATAGAAGTTTATATGTATTTAGAATATCTAAATAATTTGCATCTTAAATTGTTATTTTTATTGATATTAAGTTGCTATTGATATTTCTTGTTTTTCTAATTAAGTTGTAAGCTCTCTGAGGGCAGGCACTGTATCCTGCTTTTCTATGTTTCCCCTGAGGTATGGCATCTAGTGCCTTATATATTATGAAGCCTCTAAATAACAGAGTGAATAAAGTGCTGGATTTAGAATCAGGAATCCCAATATCAAATCTTGCTCTGGATATATATAACAATATTAGTAACACTAGTATTATCTCATAGGGTTGTTGTAAGAATTAAGTGAATTAATATATGTAAAGTATTTTACTACCCTTAAAGCAATATGTAAATGTTAGCTATTACTAACTGGTACTTTGTAAATGTTGAATGTGATGATAATGAAAATATGCCCCAAAGGGTGGCTAGCATTTATAAAGATAAATTCAGATGACTAATGGAGTAGCCTAAGTCAACCCCAAATCTAATATAAGTCCACTGTACCCTTCATTATAACACAGTGTCTCCTTAGGATACTTGTAGGAGGCATTATAGAACAATGAAAATAGTGGGTTGGATTTGGATCAAAGGATATGGTTTCCAGTACCAGATCAGCCATTTAATTACCTGTGTGATGTTAAACAAGTCACTTAATTTTTATAGAACTATTTTCCCTCATTTATTAAAAAAAATCCAAAAAAAGACCACTGAAGTTCCTTCCAAGTTTAAATTTCTGATCCCAATTCTTTTTAGTGTTTAGTCTGTGAATCCTAAATCAATCAATCCTGCTCAATATGGATATCTGGCTTATTTCTTTCTCTCCTCCCCCTCTTTCTCTTTTCTCTCTCTCACATTTTTAAAAGTTTTTCTAGTAAATTTATTTGTTTTTAATACACATTGATTTATGAATCATGTTGGGAGAGAGAAATCAGAGCAAAAGGAAAAATCATGGGAGAGAATTTTAAAAAACAGAAAAAAAGAAGCAAACATAGTTTATGTTGATTTATATTCAGTCTCCTTAGCTCTTGTTCTGGATGCAAATAGCATTTTCTGTCCAAAGTCTATTGGGAGTGCTTTCAATCACTGAATCACTGAGAGGAACCAAGCCTTTCATAATTGATCATCGCATATTCTTGCTATTATTGTGTACAATGTAATCCTGGTTCTGCTTGTTTTGCTCAGCATCAGTTCATGTAAATCTTTCCAGGCCTTTCTAAATTCAGCTTGTTCATCCTTTTATAGAAGAATAATTCTTTGCTACCACAAAAAGAGTGCAACAAACATTTTTGCACATGTGTGTCCTTTCCCTTCCTATATGATTTCCTTGGAATACAGACCCAGTAATGGCTGGCTTATTTCTCTTTTCCTGGATCATCCTTCTCACTAATTTGCATCTCCTTGGATACTGCAATCTAAAACCAAAACCAAACCCAAATACCATATTACTCAGGGTGGGGGAGACATAAAAGGAGGAAAATACCAGTATGAAAATCATTATATCAAAACCAGAATTTTAGGTAAAGGAGAAAACCTTGGAAAAGAAGTTGAAACCTGAATTCTAATCATAGTTTTGCCACTATCTAGATGAGCAAATCCTTTCATTTCCAAGGGATCTGGGTTATTTTCTGTTATGAAATGAGAAGATTGACCTGGATGATCTCTAAAGTCAATTTTTTAAGGATCAAATTTTGAAATCAAAGGATCAAATGAGATAATATAGGTACAGCTCTCTGCAAACCTTAAAGCTCTGTATGAATGCTATTAGAGATAATTAGGTACACAGTACATGGAGTATTGCTCTTATTGCTGCCGCTTGTCCTTCATTGTTGAAGAAAACTATAACATCAGGAAACAATAGCACATCTCCCTGGATGTTCATAAGAAGTAATGTTATTATAATGTTATGCAAAATTTAGAGCATTATATGAATAATATAGCCACTATTATTTTCTCTAAAGTTCCTTCTACTCTAAATCATATGGCCTAACATTCTATAATTCGAGGTTTTGTCATTGAATGGATTGTACTGGATAACATGGAACAAGGATGGCCAGGATGGACCCAGGGTTAAGGCTTTGGAACATAGTGAGCTGGGGGAGGGTATTCAAATAGGAGTCAAAATAGCTCAGGAGGACTTATAAATTTTCGCACAGAAACATTCCAACAAACCAAATTCAAACTTTTTTATGTTCCAACTCAACTTTAACCTCTTCAGAATGTAATTGATCAGGAATTTCATGGGGTTCCTAATCTAGTAGGCATTCTTTGTATTTACTGAGGCTGCCTTATCACTGAACCATATGCTTTAAGTAGATGCTTTTCCACTAAAGGAGATGGGACTATTCTTCCTTGTCCAACACCTCTTGTGACTAAATCCAGGCATGGACCACGCCCTGTCTATGTTTAATTTTGTGATTGAATATGTGACCTTGACCTAATTCAGTGGAACAAACATTTAATAGGTATCTGGCAAGTACTTATCACTATCCTAGGTCCTGGGGAGTCAAAGTAAAAATACAAACAAAAACCACAAAACAACAATAATAAAAAAAAGTAATCCTTGTCCTGGATAAATACACAAATTCAGTACCATATATATTAGTACCAAGATATTGAAGTAACATGTCCCTGCAGAGGTGAAAGAAAATTACATCAACCTATGCAGATTAGTTCCAACGATTATCTTGATATCATTGTTCAAAGGTGAGATCAAAGATCGGCTGCTCCTTCAAGTCTTTAAAGTTTGGGCAACAAGCTGCCTTAAGAGATTAGAATTCTCCATTCACACTATTCCTATTAGAATTCTCCATTCACACTATTCCATTAACACTCACCCAGCTGAATCCAATCCTACTAACAATATTTAAAAGACTCCAAGGTTCAAAATATCCTACTAGGTATTGGGTTTTCAGAGCCAAAGCCAACTATTGTTTACATTCTACTGGGAGAACATAACAATAAAGAGATAAGAATAGACAGTAATTTAAGGAGGAAATTTTAAGGATGGAAATGGCATAAACATCTTAACTGTACAAAAAGTTATGTATAGGAAAGGCTTCCTAGAAGAAATGCTACCTGTCCTGAGATTTGAAGAAAGTTGGGGATTTTAGGAAGTAGAGGAGAGGTCCAAGCATGGAGAACAGTCCAGATAAAAATGTGAAAGCAGGAGATGGAATGGTGAGTTTAGGGGATCATCTGCTTCAACTTCCTCATTTTGCTGAGAAGAAGGCTCAGGTTCCTTTTCTGGCAGCAACCATAAATCACTGACATTGAAGTATGGTGAATAAAGTGAAATATCCAAGCTGGGAGATACCATTTTAAATCAGGTACACCATGTGACTAGAAAGTAATAAAAGACTCATTTTCATCTGTTGACTGATTGATGAGAACAAGGTCATGAGATTTAATCCTCTCTATTATGGGATAGTGTATTCCATTATACAAACCATAGCCTTCACTTTAGCCAACCACCTTGCAGATTGTGTGCCTTTGGTCACAAGAGAGACTGAGTAAGAGTGTGGATGACTCAGTGCTAATTCATCCCACTCCTAGAAAAATAGCTCAAAAGACATTCTGCTGATTGTGATTCAGGAATTAGGATGTGCAGGAAGAAAACATAGAATGGACTATATATACATATATGCATATACATAAACATATATATTTATATATACACACATATATATTTTACATATATAAGTATGTAAGTACTTCTTCCAGATTCAAAGCAAGAAAACATTTCATAGTTCTTTCCTTCTTGCTCACCAATCCTTATCTAGAAGCATATAGATTCACATATACCTTATGCCAGAGCTAAGATGACAGTTGACAAGAGGAAAGAATGGAAAGAACAAGTAATTGTCAATTGGGACACCTGGATTCCAGTCCTAACTTTTCTGTTGAGTATATGACATTAGGAAAATCACTTCTCTCTATATCTTAGTTTCCTCATCTATAACATTAGGAAATTGGACTATATAGCTAATCTAGATTCAGGTTATTGAGAATGTTAAAGTCTCTCCTTATTCTCCTGGCCAAATGAGGAAGAGGGCAAGAGACTTTTATGTGTGTGAGAAAGAGAAGGGTAGCAGGAGCAGAAGACCAACCCTCATTCCAATCCCAGCATCTCAATAGGGTTGCTTAAAGATAAAGAAAAGAAAGGAAGGACATTGAAATATGTTTTTGAAATAGAAGAGAACAGAAGGGAAACCAGAAGGAATCACAGATAGGCAGGGAAGCTTTGAAAGCAATACACTGAACTTATTATATATTTAAAAGAAAAACAAGATGTATACAGCAGAGATTCAGTTTTATGAGATTTCTCTTTATGGTTTTGAGTGTGTGTGTGTGTGTGTGTGTGTGTGTGTGTGTAGATTCTCATTTTAGTTCAATATTTTTAAAAGGGGAGAAGGAGATTAAAGGGGAGGAATTAAGTATGCTATTTACCTAACAAAGAAATAATAGATAAAATGCTCAATAAGCCATAGGTTTTTGGCTATAGCAACAAATGTGTGGGTTTGTTTTGTTTAACAATGCTTTTTTGTTACAAGAATTATATTTTTATTTGGGGGAAAGGGAAGCCAATGATAGTGTTCCCAAAGTAAAAAGAAGAAATAAAAGATATTGAAGTATCTTAAAATGCATAGAAGGGAATAGAAAGAAATTCAAAAATAGACCAAAACAAATAGGAAAGGTCTGAAAGCAACATGTTATGTTTATGGTATACATTTAAAAACAAAACCAAAGCTCTATGTAATAGAGAATAGTGATTCTGTTCTACTTTGTCAATGGAATTGTTTTCTCTTTTTTGAAGTGTTGATTATATTCAGAAGAATGTTTTTCTTTCTTTTAAGAAATAGTGCCTACATTAAATTTCCTTTTAAGTTCTACAATCACAAACATATTTGGGTCATGTTTTGGGTCAAAAAAGATTTTGTACTAGATGAGCTCTAAGATCTCTTGCAGCTCTAGAATCCTATGACTGAATAATCTTAAGAGAATGTGCTTCATTTAATCAATGGGCAAGAGAACAAGTCTTCATCAGGAGCTAAAGAACATGAAAGCAGATATCCTCTTCTTTTCCTCCAAATGCCTTCCTCCTTCCCAGAAATAATCCTAGACTTCTTTTCCCTTCTCTTCACCTCAATGAGATTTCTCTGTGCCTATTCAGTCTCCTGCTATTCCTTATGAACAAGACTTGTTGCAGCTAGCCTAAGGCCATATTCTCTGAGATGGTCTCTCAGTGCCTCATTTCCCCTCTCCCACACAGCCACACCCACACATTTACCTCTCTGTCCCTCTCTGTAAACACACACACACACACACACACATACACGAGCACACATGCCTTTGTCTCCCTCTGTCCCTATCTGTCTGTACATACACATATACACAGAGTTGATAACAATGTTAAATTGTAGCAGTGAGTTTTAAGAAAAACTGAAAGTGAGAAATGACTGTTCTAAGAGCTGCTGTTGAGATGTAGGATAGGAGTTTCTCAGGCTTCCCTTTTCCCTGATCACTTTTTTTTTTTTTTTTTTTTTTGTCTCTTTAGTGTCATCAGATGATCAAAGGACAGTTTAGAACTGGATCATAAGAAGTTAGAGCTTGGATGGACCTTCCCATTAAAGATGAGGAACCTCAGGCTGAGAAAGTGATTTGTCCCAAGTTATACAAATTGCTGTAGCAACTTATCTAAGATTACAGCAGGTCTCTAGACATCACATCTAATACTCTTTCCACCATACTGTGTTGCCTAATTAGAAGCCCAGCTGGATTTTTCTCTCTTCTCTCCTCTTTCCTCCATTTTCCTTCCCTTCCTTCTTCTGCTTTCTTGTTTCCCTTTTCCATCTGCTCTGCTTTCTGCTTTTCTCTCTGTTCTCTCCTCCATTCTTCATTTTTCTTGTTCTCCTCTTTCTCATCTTCCATTATCCATTCTTTTTCTTTCTTTCTCTTCTACCTTCCCTCATCACCTTTCTTTTTATTGCTTCTTTCTCCTTTTGCAGACAAAGCACAATTTGGTCCTATTTGGTCACCAGTTTGTGGCTCCCTAATGTCTGGAACACTCATTTGGCACCCACTAAAGCAGCCAGGAGCATTTTTGTTGACTCACTGAACTTATTAACTTGTCTTGGCTGTAGGGTTTAAAGAATCAAAAGGCATTGTTCACCCTCAAAGGCTTTATAGCTCTGTTCCTAAAATGAACCATAAAAGAAAAAGAGAGAAAGCATTCTCTGCGGAAAAAGAAGTAGGCCTCCCTTAGAACAGTGCCTTCTTGACATAGTATATTTTGTCTTATCTAGATAGGACTTTAGAAAGATAGGCTAACATGTAAAGGCATGTGAACGTAATGGGATATTGTTGTGCTTTAAGAAAGGATGATAATGAAAAAACAGAGAACCTTGAGAAGACTTATATAAATAAAACCAGAGTCAAGGAAACAAAAGCAAGAGAATTATTCATGCATTGATCACAATGATGTAAAAGAAAACAATACTGAAAGACTTTGGAACTCTGATCATAATCAATTTGACATCTTTGCCTAATGGTAAAGCTGTGCTTCCTACCTCTTGCTAGGAAGGTAGTATAAAATAGGTGCAAAATGAGTCATACATTCATTATTAGACATGACCAATATATTGATCTGTTTTAACTGTTTTTTTTTTTCTATACTGTTAGGGGAAGGGATGGATAGTCATTGATTTTATTTTTAAAAAACATAAAACATTTTTTTAAAAGAATCAGCAAATCTGTTTTTAAGGGAATTAGGACCCCAACTCAAATGCTTCTCTCTTGAGGCCTTCCCAGATCTTACCATCCACCTCTGTCTTCTCTGTCCTCTTCAAACTCCTATACAGCTACTGCCTCATAGCATATACTATCTTATATATTTTGTTTTGCTTTGTCTTTCTTCTCTTGTCTCCCTAAATAAGATGTAGGCTTCCTGAAGACAAGAGACTTTGTTTTGCTTTCTTTTTAGTTCTAAATTCAGGTCCTCCCAGACAGAAGTGCCTGGTATCCACTAAGTGTCTTGGGACCAAAGTCATAAAACAGAAAGATAGGGAAGAAGGGAAAGAAGTTGACAAGTTTTATTGAGAAAAAATTATTTTATTTGAAATAGTTAAAAGGAATTCAACATTCCAGGATTGTTTCTTTCCCTCATATTTTGCAATTCCAAACACAGTAAAAAAAAAAAATCACCCTAAAAGGCTCACAAACATCAGTTCAATCTTCTTTCCTATTCAGTCACTGTTGTTTTTCTAAGGCAGGCATTTCTGTTGTTAGCAACAACATTTCAGAAAAATCTAGTTATCTTGGCTCAAGGACTGAACATCTGACCAGGCCTTTGAGAGTTGATTTTTCAGGCATGCACGCACACACACACATGACATGTGTGTGTATGTCTATGTGTACATCATACATATGCATATGTATGTGTTTTCAATTTGCTTTTAGAAACTAGTTTTCGGTCTACAAAAAACCCAACATTCAAGAAAGATATATGCTAAGAAAGAGAATCAAGATATCTGAATTCTAGTCCTGGCTCTGCCACTTGGCTCTGTCACTCTGGAGAATTTTTTACTTCCTTTCTCTGGGCCTAAATTTCCTATCTATAAATAAAGGGGCTTAAGCAACATTGACTTCTAAGATGTCTTTCAGCTATAACATCTTACCATAAAGTTCAGGCATTGATTTCCTAAGTAGAAATGACCTTATATGTTATGATTTGAGAGGTATAAGGAAAGGCTCCTTGCCCCCAGATATATCCCTTCTATTTATCTTGTATTCCTTTGTTTCCACCATTAAAGGGTTATTCCTGTAGAGTACCAAACATCAACCTATGCTAAAATTTAAATTTCTTTTAAAGGATATCTTTGTTACTGACTGTTAACACCTTACTGAAAATGAGTTTAAGCAGACCCTTTCTTCCCAGGCCTATCAAGAAGAGAGGAGTTTCTGCTGAGGTTGCTTAGAAGTGCAGAATAGGAGTCCTATCTTTAAAAAAAAAGGTACAGTGAGCTTAGCCAGTATAATCAGAAATAAAAGTCAGTCATAACCACCTTCATTCCTTTTCACTTTCACTCCTTGCCATACATCCTTCCTGTACTGACAATATTGCCAATTTTAGGTGAACACCTTTCAAGAGTCTAGAGGTAGAATAGATATGACCCTATGGCCTGAGACTTTAAGGGTGAAGTTAACTCAAGAACAGCAATAACAGTGTGCAGAACAAAATTCTCTTAAAGCAGGCAGTCAGAATTCTGATTGCTAAATAAGGGGGAAAGTTTCCAAAGACACTGATGTGGACGAACAAGGAATTCATTGGAAGAACTCTTGCTTTAAAAGGATATGTACAAGAGACTCAAATTAATTGAGCATGAATAGCTGAGAGTGGTAGAGATGGATGTTAAATAAGAATAGTATGGGCATTTAAGAAGGGTAATAGGAAAGCAAAGGCCCAGGTTTGAACTGAAGCCATGAAATATGTTAAAGACAAATAAAAGAGTTCATTTAGTGAGGTCTATTATTTGGACCCAAAGAGTATTAATTAATGTTTTTAAATGTAAGAAAGAGATCAGATATTAACCATTGCACCACATCTTCCTTAAGTCAAAACATATTTACTCTCCAACAAGTGATGGGAATTAGGATCCCAGAAACCTAGGCTTTAGTCCTCATTCTATCATCTAAGTGAACTCAAGCAAATTATTGAACCTTTGTAGTTTTCTTCATCTAGAAGATAGGAATAATCTTCTTTGAAATACTTGCCCCCGGGAAATTCTGAGGGGACCTGAGTTCTTCCAGTCCTAACTCTGCCACTATCTACTTTTATGACATTGAGCAAGTCATTTCATTTTGAGCCTTAATTTTCTGTGCTTGTCTATCTTGTAACAGAGATGGGAAAATATGAAGTATTCATAAAAGAAAAAACTATATCACAGAGCATAAAAATTAAATTATGAGAAGGAAAGATCAATTCTGATTTGATATTTGGAGACATTTTTAGGGAAATAACATTTGAAGGGTGTCTTGAAGGATAAGTAGGAATTTAATACATGGAGATTGGGAGAATGAGAGAGAGGGTTAATCAGGAATGTTGTAAGCAAAAGCAACATGGCTATAAAATATGATTTGAATGGGAAAATCTTAAAGTTGGAGCAAACAAAAAAGATCATCTAATTTATGGTTTTTTTAACCTGGAGTATGTGAATTAGTTTTTCTAATATATGTATTTTGATAACTATATTTTAGTATAGTTTCCTTTGTAATTACTATAATGCATTTTTTAAAATTCTGAAAAAATTTTCATGACTTCACCAGACTGCCAAAGGGGTCCATGACATAGAACCCCTGATCTCATCAAGTCCCCTTATTACTATTGATAAGAAAATTAATAACTGAGATACAAAGACATTTTGATTTGGTTTGGTATTTGAAGGTGACTTTGGGACCATTCATAAATTCAGCATTTATTAATTGCCTACTCTGTCAGACACCATACTAGGCATTATGGATAAAGGACAAAAACAAAAATCCAAACTGGGAACTCTGGGATTCTTTCTGTAAGCTATACCATTTCCTCTGTCCTCTCAAAGTTATCTATGAGTGAGAAGTACATTCCTTGAAATCAGAGAGCTAGAGATAGCTTGGCCTTCAAGACCATCAATGGTCTGACTGGAAACCACTTTTCTAGTCTACTCCCTTATATAAGGCTTCTGGCTCTTCCAGCTTTCTCACTGTTTGTGGAATGCCTTTTGTATTATTTCACCTTCAAGCCCATACTTGTACTCCATCTATGGTTCCTTTCCTCCTACTTCTCACTTGTGCCCATCCTTGAAGGGCCAGTACAAGTCGGGTCTCTTACCTGAAGCCTTCCCAACTCATTCTAGTCCAAATTGTAAAGCATTTATTGTTTTACCACTCACAAAGTAATAACACATTTAACACCTAAAACAACTGTTCATTTATTGTCTAACGTTGTTATCAAACTCATTATTATTTAACTTTCATGTGTATATATGGCATTTCCTCAGATAAATATCATGCAGATAGAGCATCATTAACTACATCATATCACTATATATGTGATATAGTGTTATCATACAAAAATGTGACATGTGTATAGTGGTACATGTGATATAGTGATATTGTACATCATTACATATGCCTTACAATATCCTGCAAAGCAAAAGAACTAAAAAATATGTGCCCAATAGATATGAGAAAAACATAATGACTCGGTGAGATTGCAGTAACTGCAGTCTTTGTGGATGTCATGGGGGAAGGGGATCCAGAAGGTGCCCTCTCTCCCTCAAGGTGAGTGGTTAGGGCAGAGATTATGAGTCCTCTGAGGAAGGATTTTTTCAAAAACACAGAATTTAATGTAGGGCATCAACTGTTAGGAAAGCACAGACTCTATAATCTTCCTGACTCAGTCAAGACCAGATTTCTAACAGCACGTTGTTGTTTCTTCTCCACAGCCTCCGGCCTTTCGTCTTCACCATCAACCCCTACCCAAGTGATCAAGCAGCATACTTTTCCTCTTGAATCCTATAAGAATGAACCTGAGAGATTAGAAACTCGAATTTATGCCTCCTCTTCTCCCCCGGACACAGGCCAGAGGTTCTGCCTGCCCTCCTTCCAGAGTTCAGCCAAACCTCCCTCTGCAGCATCAGCTCCATATGCTACCTCCACAACAGTAAGTTGGGTAATTTTAATTGAGATTTCACGTGGGGGATACTATGGATAGAGGCCAGGCCCAGAAATGGACAGATTAAAAACCAGCTACTTTTTCCAGGTTGCCCTGGCTTAGCCTGATCCTGCAGGGAGCTGTGATAAAAGAGCCAAAGGCTGAGTGGATTTTTAATGGCTTTGATCCTGAATGTTGATAATGAAAATCCCTTGCAAATAAGCATCTCTTATTTAAAGGGTCATTGGTTTAAGACCTTTTGGTGGTAGTTCTTGGATTTTCTTTTGAGCAGTTGAAAGCAAGACAAGTGGAATTCAGCATTTTATCTGTACCGCCCTTTAGGTAGGTGCTTTGCCCTGTTTATGCAAGAATAAATGGAATTAGAAAATTTGAGAGGTGGAAGAAAACTCACCCACCATCTAGTTTAGTCTGTATACATAAAGATTCCAAACTGTAATAAACCTAACAAATGACCAGCTGGCTTTGCATGAAGACCTCCAAAGAGGGGGGGAACCCAGCATCTCTGGAGACAGGCCATTCATTCTATTTAGGGTCAGTTCCATTTAAGAGTTTTTTCTTATGTCAAATTAGTCTCCTTTCAATTTCCTGTTAAATTAGTTTCCTTTCAACTTTCTTTCATTGCTTTGAGTTCTGCTCTCTGGTACCAAACAGAACAAATCCGCCACACAATAGTCCTTCGTGAAGAAAGATATCCTGTTCATATCCTTCATGTCTCTTCCTCAAGCTAATCATGCCCAGTTCCTTCAAACAATACTCATATAACATAAATGCAAGGTTCCTCAACATACTGGTGACTTTTCACTGAATGTACCCCGTTTATCAATGTCCTTCTTAAATTCTGTTGCCTAGAACCAGACACAGCACTTCAAATGAGGTCAGAGTGTAGTGGAACATAGGGGTTATAATACTGTTGGGCATAGGGGTTATAATACTGTTGGGCAACTAAGATTGATGCACACATAAAACAGATGGTGTGATAGTTTGAAAGAATATGCTTAATTGCTAAGTAATAGTATGTAGTGGAGAAGGGAAGGGAACAGGTCTTTATTAAGTGCTTACTATGTGACAAACCCTGTGCTAAATGCTTTATAGATATCTCATTTGATCCTCACATCATCTCTATGAGGTAGGTACTATTAATATTCCTTCTTTTATAGTTATAAATGAGGCAGATGGAGATTAAGAGTCACTTAGCCAATAAATATCTGAGGCTGGATTTGGTCAAGTGGTTCCTGACACCAGGCCCAACACTCTATTTACTGTATCACCAAATAACTTTTACCATAGGATAATAATAATAGTGATGATACTAATAATAATAATAGCTAGTATTTAGGTAGCTCCTACTATGTGCCAGTCACTATGCTAAATGCTGGGCAGTTATTATCTCATTTGATTCTCACCACAATCCTGGGTACTATTATCATCCCCATTTTTATAGATGAAGAAACTAAGGCAAACAGGAGTTAAGTGGCTTGTCTAGGTCATATAGCTTCTAAGTTCTGAGGTCTTCTAAGTGTCAGGTCTTTCTGATTCCAGGCCCAGTGCTTCTGATTACTTCAGCCCATAAAGGCCCAACATTCCCCTTTGAGGTCCTGTTTGGAACATATGGTACTCTACATTGTAACTTACTGGTTTCACGTGCATATCATTTTATCTCCCCAACCACATTGTAAGTTCCTCATGGGGAAGGAATCTATCTTCTTCTCTTGTCATCTCATCACCTCTCTTTCTGCCAGCCCAGGTCTTGTACTTTAGGAGAAGTAGGTTAGAAGGTTCTTCAGAGGCTAAATAGGTCAAAATTAAATTCAGTTTCATTTTATAAATAAGGAAAATGAGCCACAGAGAAATTAAGTGGTCTGTCCAAGTTGGTAAATGGCAAAGCTGGGACTGAACCTAGATTCCCTGACTCCAAGTTCAATATTCTTTCCACACAACCACTTTTGCCATTACTTATCACTGCTAGCAAGGTTTATGTTTAATAGAATTCTAGCACAGCCATATAACTTTACTCCTGAGATTAGTAGCATTTTAAAAAATCCCCATGATCTATCTGCATTGGTTTAACTTAATTCAGCTATTTAGTTCTGGTGCAAAAGATTCATTTTATGCAAAGAGCATAACACAACAAGTATTCATTCAGCAAGTATACATTAAACATCTGTTTTTCTAAAGTTCCACACCTGGGCTAGTAGAAGGAGAAATGATGAGATGACAAAAGAAGAAAATAGGATTCTTACAGTGTGTGGTTGGGGAGACAAGGTGTAAATATGTGAAACAATATCACAATACAGAGTACTGGGTGGTTGAACCAAACAAGTAATATGGAGAAATGTGTGGCATAGGAACTCAAAGGGAGAAAGTGACTATGGGCTGAACGAGTGGTAAAAAGGTTTATGAAGGAGAAGAAATCTGAGCAAAATCTTGAAGGATCACAGAGATCAAAGAAGAGCACTGCCATCTCTAATAAGAACAGTAGAAGAATAAGTCTGATATGTTGAGGCAGTGAGAAGAGCAAACTGATTGTAGCAGAGGGTTCATTTTGGAAAACAGTGAAGATGTGATGAAGATAGGATGGAGCCAGTTTTGAAGTAGCAAGTCATAGGGCAGTGTTTGAAGAAGAGTAATCTGATGGCAGTGTGAAGGATAGATTGGATGGAGGAGATACAAGAAGCAAGGAGATTACTGTTGAATTTATTGCAGTAATCTGGGCATGAAATGATGTAGACTTGAATTTAGGGTGAAGATAATGGGAAGAGAAAGGAAAGAAAACTTGTAAAGGGAGAATGTCAATATTGAATGAATAGCTGGATGTGAGAGACAAGGGAAAAGAAAGAGTCAAATGTGTCTACCATTTTAAAATTGGGACAAGCCATTGATCTCTCTCAATAAGGAAGCTGAGAACTAGTTTTAGAGATAAGATGAGTTCCATCTTAGCCAAGGTGAAATTGATTGGATGGCAGTAAGTATCTCCATTACTAGTTGAAATAAAAGGTCCCATGAATCAAGAGCCCCGGGTAAAAATTGCCAAGATGAAGATTTGGAATCAATATAAAGGAATTCCCTAACAATGACAACTATCCAACAATGAAATGCATTGCCTTAAAAGTAAATGAGCTCCATTACTGGACAAAATCTTGATGTTGGATGATGACTGGAGATTTTGTAAATCAGATTGCTGTAGTGGGTGAGGGTTGGAGAAGATGACATCTGAGATCCCTTTTAATTAAAAAATTTTATAATTTTTAATTGCATTTTCTACTAGATCAAAAGTGTGATAGAATAGGGCTGTCTGGCACCTTGTCCTTCCCGATTTTAGTTCAAAAAAGGTAAAAGAGTTGCTTTCAGCCCTCTGTTTCTTTCCATGATTAGATCTAGTAATGTATATTCTCAGGTAATTATTGATGTGACATCCTTGCTAGAGGTGATCCAAAGCCCAGAACTTCTTCAGGGACCATGTACTTAAGCAATGACTTAAGAAGATTAGTTAATTCCTGAGGATATAATTCCATCAGAAGACTTAAAACTTATGTAAAATCATTCTTTCACTGATCTTCTCTTATTCAATTCCACCACTGTTCACCCTCACTTAATATGAAAGCCTCTTTCACCTTCAACTCATGCCTTTTAGACTTACAGGCTTCCCTTTTGTGATTTCTTCCAAGTCTTCAAGATGATCCTTATGTTCAATTTAACCAGATTTTCACCTGTATAAAAATGTCTGGTGTTGAAGTGATATGCTTTGGGCCCTGTCCTCTTCTAGAGATACTCCAACCAAGGAATTAATTTGGATAATTTTAGCTCATAAAGATTCCATAGGATGTATACTCATCCCTTTTATCATTAAGAATCTGAAGAAAATGAATCATTTTATTAAGCAGACTGTGTGCCAAGCCCCTGTTAAGCATTGGGGATACAAAGAAAGGCAAAACACAATTCCTGCCCTCAAAAAGCTTATACTCTACTGGGAAAGATGATGTATAAACAACCACATACAAATGATCTGTAAAAAGAATGAATAGGAAATAATCAATGAAAGGAAGGCACTACAACTAAAGGGACTTGTGGAAGGCTTCCTATAGAAATTAGGATTTTAGATGAAAGTTGAAGGAAGCCAGGAGGCAGAGATGAGGTAGGACCAACTAGCAACCTGGTGCAACTGCTTGGGCATGAGATGGTGAGAGCCCATACTAGGGAGATAGCAATGTAAAAGGAGAGAAAGGAGGTATGGAGGAGAGATGTTACACCAGTAAAATTTGACAGACCACAGCACCAATCGGTTATGGGAGTGAGAAAGAGTTGAGGATGGCACCTAGATTTCAAGCCAGGGTGACTGGGAGCATGACAGTACTTTAAAGCGTAATAGGGAAGGTAGAAAGAAAGAATGGCTTGGGAGGAACACAATGAGTTCACTTTGGAACATATTGAATTTAAGATATCTATTATCCATCCAGTTCAGGATGTAAAATAAGTAGTTGGAAATGCAAGCCTGGAGGTCAGCAGAGAAATTAGAGCTGGAGAAGTTGATTTGAGAATTATTAGCATAGAGATGTTCAGTGAATTCACAGAAGCTGATGAGATCCACAAGTGAAACAGTTTGGAAGAAGAAAAGAATGAATAAACAAAGAAATTCATGAAAAGAACATTTATTAAGGATTTACTGTGGTCAAAGAACTTTTTTTTTCTATTTACCTACCTACTTATCTGGGTATACAAGTAAAAAAAGTGAAGTGGCCCCTGCTTTCAAGGAACTCATGCTGTAATGAGGAAGCTGACAGTTACACAAAGTTTCAGCTAAAAGTCAGTTTAAAAGGTTACATGGTCTTTAAGATGCAGCTGCAAAGCAGAAGGCAATGTCTCTTCTTCAAAGTCATTTCCATAGATAAAATGCAATCGGTTTCTGATGCTGAAGCCATGTGACAGTGTCAAGGTTTTCAGTGGCAATCGCTTTTTTTTCAAGTTTAGGAATTACAGCTATATTTTCAGGGGCTATTGCCAGGTTATACCCCAACAAAGGTTGCTTTCTAAGATGGTGGCTACAGGCACTGGACAAGAAGCACTGCAGTTCTCAAAGCTTGTGGGTTCAGAGTCCTGGGCTGCCTCCAATGGAGTTTAAAAGGAGATGGTGGTCAGGGAGGAGGTGCTGGTGAAGGTGGCTTGATCAGCCTGGCATGTGCTGCTGTTTCTTTCTCTCCCACAGGGTGCCTCATACATGGATGGTGCCCTCTGAGTGTCTGGCTGTTGGTTTGCAGTCAGTGCGTCTGGCCATCCTCTTCTTCAAGGAAGTTGCTTATCCAGATGATGCCATAGTCTTATCCATTTCAATGTTTATTGGCATCCAGGTCATGCAGTATTTAAAGTAGAGATTTGGATTCAGGAAGATCAGACACTGACTAGCCATAAGATCCTCAGCAAATAACTTAACTTCTCTGTGTCTGTTTCCACATCTATAAAATGGGAATGATAATTGCATCAGTCTTGCAGAATTGTGAGGCTCAAGTGAATTTACATTTTGCAAAGCTTGAAGTGCTACATCAGTGTTTGTTATTACTATTATTATCATTATTATTACCTCAGTTTCTGCTGCCCAGAGATCTTAGGTACAACCAAAAATCTTTCCTTCCTTTATCTCCCCTCCTTATTCCTTCTTTTAGCTAATCTCATTCATAAACACAAAGCAAAGAATGAAAATCTTGCATTAGTTGGAGGAGGCTGTACGTATATATTTATAGAACACATATATTTTTAACTTGATCTATTTTCCTAGAAGTCATTAAAAACGTAAGTATTATCTTCAGTAGAATGTTCATTACATAGTTATGGGTGGTTCCTGATAACAGTTGGAGGGCAAGGTTTGAAAGGTGTGGGAGGATAGTGAAAAAAGAAAAAGTAGGAGCTAATAGTGTGTCTTTCTCTGCTCTTATGAATTATGACTGGACAAAAGGATATCAAGTCTCACAGTCCTGTTCTCACTACTGTTGAGGACTTTTTCAAATCTCGTAAAGTTATGCAGGTCCTCGACCCTGCTGTGAAGGAGCTAAATCTTTAGTTCCTCCTATTCAGGGAAAGAGACCTCAGAGGTTAGATAGTACAAAATATATTCAGGTTGAACTTCTCAGTCTAAACAAAAGGAAGAAAAGTTAAGGTTCTATGAGCAATCCATATTTTATGACTAGATGTCAGTCAGATGCCTTGAGATGTCCTGCCTTTACTGACACATGAGATTATGAGTAAATGAGATAATGAGTAAGTCATTTAATGTCCCTGTCTGATTCACAATCTTTAAAATGAAGCTGAACTAAATTATCTCTAAGATATTACAGTTCTAAATCCTGTGAAATCATGATAGTTTTCAGTTAGTGCTGATCATGTATCCCATAATGCATTGTTGAGTCCTGGGTGATTTTAGTATGAGATTATTATCACTTAACAAAGCTTGTTCACATTAAGCTTACTATCTAATTTAGATGAGGCAGTCAATAGTCTAAGAATATAGACAGATATAAATATGGGTATCTATATCTATACCACTATATGTGTGTATATATACATACTCCCACACATGTATCTTGCTAATAAGCATTCATCTAATTATCCAGGATGAGACATTAATGATGGATAAGTTAAAAAGGCACTATTGATTACATTTTTTAAAAATGGAGCATTTTGGACTTCCTGAACATTTATCAGAAATATACTTGGAGCACAAGTTACTTTCCTCTTCCTCCTATACATATTTTTTTTTAGAATAACTACATTCTAGCAAAGTTGGCTATCAAATGAATTTCTATAAAGGCAATTATAAAGGCTTGTTGATTTATATTCTGAAATGAGAGGTAAATTGCCACATGGGTGAAAATATTCTCTAACAGTTTGAGTTGAAATCATCTGATGGCCATTAGAAAAATTATCAGAACTTTCCTGATTTTTCATATGCTGTCAACTGTGCCCATCCCTACCCTGCCACACTCCACAGACCTAAAAGATTTTATTATGTGTCTGAAGATACCTTTGCTGCTCTCAAAACTTTAGCTTTAGGAATTTACACCATCCAAAGAGCAAAGCCATACAACAGGAATTTCATTTAGACATAAAATGTAGTTCCTTAAACTCTAGGCTTTCATTCATGTGAAACCTGTTTTTCTATTTTATCATTATCTCTAAGCTTGAAATTCTGTACATTGAATTAAAATGGAGCACTGAATATTTACAAGGTTGATATGTGCTTTACAAGGAGACAGTGAGCAGTAACCTAGAAACTCCAGGGCTAGATCTTTTTCATAGCTTAGTTATCTTGACCCTGAATGAACTACTAACAACTTGTTGGTTCAAATCCCAACTCTAGTGCTTACTAGCTACATGACATTGACAAATTCACTTATCTTCTTTAGGCCTCAGTTTACCCATCTATAAAATGAGGGAACTAGATGGCCCTAGACGATCCTTCTAGCTTTATATCCTATCCTATGAATCCTTGGTTTTCATAGGTGAACTGGGAGAAAACCACTATACTGTCTTCAGGGTTCTGTTTGGAATCAAACAAAAAAAGATAAAGTATTTTTAAAATACACAAATTGTTCATGATTACTCATTATTACAGAGCATTTTTAATATATACTATTTTATATAAATCTATTCAGAAGTATTGCTTTAACTGAAGCAAAAGCCAGATGCCAGAAATGGCCTCAAACCAACTAAATTGCTTTTTATTCACAACAGATTAGACATTTTAAAAATAGATTCCATCCAATTGTGGATGGAAAAGATTTGTAATAGGTCAAGGAGCTGGAACTGGGAAATCACCTCTGGTAAAAAGTGATTCATATAGGAATTAGTTACCATTAGTGCTGGTGCTTAGAAAAGTGTTACCATTGTGTTGAAGAACCAAGTCAAGGATACCTATTCTCCTAGCTGTCAAAAAGGGAATGATAATTGGCATTCTTCCCTCTGCCTGCTCTGTTGAAGTCATTAGAGGATGTGCAAGAGAGAATTGGATAGATAATCCAGGAAGAAGTGCGCTTTTTGCACACTTGAGAGACAATAGCATTGTCTCCAGGTATGAGCAATGAATGAGGCTCCAGAAGACCTTGTCTGTTCTGTTTCCCAGAATAACTAAGCTCCAGGAGAAGTTGCTGAACTTCCCTGCCTCAGATATCTAACTTGTAAAGTGGGTTGCCTCTAATGAATATCCAGATACCCAGAGGAAAACAATAGAATGAAGACTTTGAGTTTCCTATAGACCATAGATTTTGCTATATAGGTTATGTTAATCATAATTCCTGTGTTAAAAATTAAAATGCATTAATATCACAATAAAAATAATTTTGATGTGGACCCCTTGAAGGATTCTTTGGTGACTCCCTGTTTGAGAACTGCTGCTATAGTGTTTTGTAACAGATAACTGAAGGAAAAGCTTAAATCAAGTCCTATCTTTTTCTTTCCAGACTGGCTACTTATCAAAAGTTTTATAAAGCATTCATAAGGCACATAGCCCCATAGTAGAGAATAGTAGTTGAGAAGGGTTATTCAAAAAATAAAGAATTTAGATTTCCAAACCATGGTTATTTTACTTACCCATCGCCAGTGACTATTTTGGATCTTGTTAAACTGGTTTCCATTGACTATTTTATAATCACTCTAGGATTCATTTTAAACTTCTACCTCTCAAAGAAAAAGTTCATAGTTTTTGGTATCCCAGTGCTACTATGGAAAAGAAGGTTAGTCAGCTTCTCAGGGCTGCTAGTAGATCACTATGGTTATTATGTTTAAGCTCTTCAGCAACAAAATGATCTTGCCTCCTGTGTTGACAAGTCCTCAGTGAAATGTATAATGAACACTAAATGATTTTCTTATTTGTGGAGACATCATATTGATTAGAATGCCACCAATTTACTCATACTTAGTAAAATAAGTTATGATTGAGTGCAGCAACTGAGCATTTTAAATAAGAGCCAAAGAAATGCTAGCATAGACTTGAGTATATAACACTATTTGGAGCTATAACACAACCTGCATTGTCACTGGAAATAGCCATTTTTGCAAATGTTTGGTGTTCTATTTAGTTTCCTAATCTTAAATTGCATTGGCCAATTTGGGGATCATGTGTTTCATATTATGTCAGCATAGTATATTGAGACAAAAGTTCTTATCCCTTTTGTGTGTATATCATGGACCTTTGGCCAACCTGATGAAATCTTTGGACTCTTTATCAGAATATTTTTAAATAAAATCAGAATGTTTTAAAAATGTATAAAATACATAGGATTATAAAGGAAACCAATTATACTGAAATACAATTACTAAAATATGTTTTAAAACCAAGTCCACAGACCCCAGGTTAATGATTCCTGTTCTGAGGACGAACCTGATACTGGGAATTAAAAAACCTGAGTTCTAGTTTTAACTCTTGTATTAACTACATATGTAACCTGTTTTCTGTAGTTTTGGTGTAAAATGTAAATGGTAACTTCCCAGACCTCTCTCACAATATCAATATAAGAATGAAAGACTCACAAATTTGAGCCTTCTGGCCCTTAGACATCATTTAGAGCCTCCTACATTTTTCAAATGAAGAAACTGATGCTAAAATGACTTGTCCAGAGTCATGCAGGTACTATGTAGCAAAGCCAGGATAAAAAGAGATAAAGCACTTCAAAAAGTTAGACACTGTCTACAAATGTAAGGTACTATATACTATTAAGAGCAAAAAAGAGGAGAAAGGAAACATAGTGTCTCTCAGATCTTGCTTTTCAAAACAGACTATATGTGGAGGCTTTAGTGAGCCAGCCAGCATCTGACTGAATATCAAAATCAATGCAGATTTCCTCTACAACATGCATTAATTCAGTGCTGAGCTGGTAAATCTGAGCTGTGGTGACCCTGCAGCTTCTGGAGAAGTCAGTGCTGCCCCACTGGTAGAGCTTATATCTTGTACAAAGGGAGAGAAATGAGCCACCCACTCAGGGAATTGGTGGAACATGGAGAGGTGGGTACAGAACCAAGAGGAAAGGGATACTGGAGGGAGAGAACCAATGGCTGAATATCTGATAGGACAGCCTTCGAGAGACTGACTCAGTCAAGGGGGATGGATCAGCCTGAAAGCAAATCATTTGTTTTCCAATAGGCCCAGGAATCAGAACCATCACATGGAAATCTAGCATAGCTCTGATCCAGACAGAGCCAGACTTTCAAGACTCCCTTTTTCTTCTCTATTCTCCCCTTAGAAGACTTATGGGATTAAATTATGGAGCTTGTCTTCCTGTTATCAGTTTGATCAGAAGTATTACTGTGAGAAAGCAATCTTTTTCTGTAGATATTCATGAGGTTTCTGCATCCCAAGTTACAGGTATTAAAACCTTACTTTGTACTCTGGGGGACCCACAGTGAAAGGCAGGAGCCAGAAAAGGAACAAAGGTGTGTAAAGATCACTGACACTATATGTAAAAAGAACTTTACAAGAAGGCCTGCAAACCAAACAGCTGGATAACTCACATGCATGTACTCATATGAAAAACCTGGAATTGAGGGCAGCAATAAGAGACCAGTGTCAAGTCCATTTCTGATACTTCATTTGTAAAATGATTGTGAGCAGGAACCTCAATCCCTCTGAGAATCTTTCTATACAACTATAAAATGCACATTATAAGATCACACAGCATCTACTTTAAGGCCATTTTTGACAGCAGATACTGAGGACCAAGAGAGCAAGCATGCTCAAGAATACACAGGTTGTAAATGATAGATGGGTAACCTATAAACTCCAGGGCTGTGGGCAGACTGGAGCCATGATCATTATCAAAGCAAGGTGGAAACTCCCTCTTTCTCCTGGGACTTCCTTTCCTCATTCCAGCCCTCAAGTCCAACACCACACTGCTGGGAATACAACTCTGAAAGGAGGTTGAATTGCCATAAGAACCCCTTCCCAAAGGATCAGAGTCTTTATCTTTTTTGAAGGCCATCTTGAAACTCACCTACACTCTTAGCACTGTAGCCAATTGATACTTGCCCATCCTATGCAGTACTAGCACCTATTCTGTTCTATATTGTACACAGGGGACCCTCCCCTATTTCTTCTGAGCCTCTTCCAGAATTTGAGAGATAACAGTGGAACATATGGGAAGATAAATAAACCTTTGCCCTTGACAACTACTTCTGCCACTATTTATAAAGGAGGTTCTTCACCTGAGGTTTATTAACTTGTTTTTAAACAATTGACAAGTATATTTGAACATAACTGAACAAGTGAATTTCAACAGAATTGAATTGTGCATTCAGCACAAACGGCCTGTGAATTTTAATAGCATTCTTCTGAGAAGAGGTCCATAGATTTCACCAGAAAGGACCATGGACCCACAAAAAATTAAAAACCCTGCTTTGAAATCATCAAAAATGGCCCTTAACATTTTACAGTTTTTCTTCTAAGGGATTCGTTTCTTGATTTATCTACTTAAAATTTACAGTTTTATTCACTCATTCCAAGTCAGGGGTACCTTAACAATTTCTGTCAAATCTTTTTTTGAAGTTTATCTACAATTTCCAGTTGGTATTGAATGACCTTAATGTCCCATCTGGCAAAAGCTCTGGAAACATAGAAATTACCCATGCTTTAAAAATGAATCAACAATTGAAATAGCTTCCTCAAAGCCTCTAAAAGCAATCAACCAACAGATATTTATTAAGCATGCACAATGGAGAAAATGCTAAGCCTGGAGTCAGGAAAATTTATCGTCAAGAGTTCAAATCTGGCCTCAGACATTTATTAACTGTGTGATCCTTGGCAAGTCACTTCACTCTATTTGTCTCAGTTTCTTCATCTGAAAAATGAGCTGGAGAAGGAGGTGACAAACCATTCCAGGATCTTTGCCAAGAAAACCCCAAATGGGGTTACAAAGAATAGGACATGACAACAATAACAACCCATTGGGCACTATGTATTTGATTACCCACATATATGTAGTTTTTGAGAGCCTTTGCTATTTATCACTTATAATTGAATTCAGTTCAACAAATCAATCAAGTATTACTTATGTTATGGGAAATATATAAGGCATGAACAAGGCATAATTTCTACCCCCATGAAGCTCAGTCTAGTAAAAATTTCTTGATTCTCTCAGTTTTCTCTGTACCCAAGGGATATTTGAGAGAAGGGGTGTGTGTATAAGCTTATTTCCTCAATATGAAATATTGCAATTATCGTGATATATCTTAAATAAACTAGTAAAGGTTTTTGTGGGCTTGATTTTTTTTTTTTAAAGATTCCACGGACACAGCTACTATGGCTATCATAAAGTTACTCCAATGGGCTAACACATAACATATCTATCGGGGGAAGAATTCTAAGAGTACTAAGAGTTAGAAGAGACTTGAGAAATCACTTGATCCCAGCTCTTCACTTTACAGATGAGTAAAGTGAAGCCAAGATAGTCATGACAAATCAATAATCTCAAGTAACTTGATTCTCTTCATTTGTATCCAGTTTCCCCAAAGTCTTTTGTATTTACGTTCTGTAGAGAAGAAACAAGCAACAGGTTTGGAGCAGTTCTTTTAGCTCGTCTTAACAGCTCAAATTATGAAAAAAATCAATGTTATAAATATTCCAGAGAAAAAGGCCAGACAGTTTAAAATGTTTCCAGGATTTCATGATTTCCAGGGTGGCTTTGTCTGGACACACATATACAAATAAATATAACTTATCCACTCTGAAGAGTATAATGAATCATCATTTCTCTGTAAACATTCTTCACAAAGAAAATTGTTAGAGACTAATTTAACAAAGAACTAGAACAGATTCTGACATAAAAGTAATACTGTGTTAATTATCAACTAATTAATATCAAATAATATTAATCAGTCATTAAAGACAAATTGGCCAAAAGAATTTGTAAACTTCATTAGCCACAGCGCAGCTAGGTGGCTCAGTGGATAGAGCATCAGCCCTGAAGTCAGGAAGACCTGAGTTAACATCTGGCCTCAGACACTTAATACTTCCCATCTGACCCTGGGCAAGTCACTTAACCCCAATTGCCTCAGCAAAAAGCAACAAGAGCAGGAAAAACTTCATTAGCCATTCTAAGGAGACCCATACAAAGGTGAGAGGTTTTATGAGTAGCATGGGGAGAATTACTGATAAACCTTTTAGTGACTTGAATGAAAAATCAATTATCTAGGAATCAAAATCCTGAAATGTATAAGATGCATCATAACATCAGGTGGGATAGAATTGTGACTTTGAATTTCATTTGTAAATTTGCCTTGAAGTGTTTCCTATTTACTCATACATAGTTATTTCCTTTTGCAAAGCAAATGGGGTTAAGTGATTTGCCCAGAGTCACACAGCTAGGAACTCTGAGGCTGGATTTGAACTCAAATCCTCCTGACTCCAGGGGAGGTACTCTAGCCACTATACCATCTAGCTGCCCCTCACCCATACATATTTAAAACATTTCAAGGGGACAAAGATGAAGAGAGGCTCAACATGTGATAAGAAAATTACAAAATTATCAGGTGTTCAACTCTTCTCCAGAACACTTCATTTCTTAACTCTTGCCCCATCTCCTTAAGTTTCAAAAAAGAATATTAAGGTTGAAGAATCTTGACCAACCAAAAAATGTTACAGAAGCCATAAAGACTAGGACAGGTATGAATAGGTATGTGTAGAATCTGACCCAAAGGCAGGAACCAGTAGCTCCAATTTATCTTTGCAGTTGGAAAAATGCTGCTCAACTATCAATGTCAATATTACATTTAAAGGTCACAAGAGGAAGACTGTACTCCATAAAAGTAGATCTTCTCCTTGTATATGCAAATTTTAGATAGTAAAAACCTTTGTATGATAAAAAAAAAACCTATATAAATTCTAGTAGTTTTACCTTTTAAAAACTTAACTATAAGAGGAGCTATTTTCTCCCAAAGAACAAGATTAGTTAGAACTTTGCTTCTTGAAGCATTTGTTGCCAAGATTAAGGCTATTTCTGTACTTTCTCTTTCTCCAAAGAGAGAAAATACTGATTTATATATTTCTGCCTGTAACTTTCCCATTTGTGAACTTAGTTACCCAAGTTTCAATCTGTTTCTGACACAAAACCTTCTTAATCTGATAAACACAATTTATATTTATTGCTATTTTTTGAATAGAGCATTGGTAGCACTGTAGATCAAATACTGGATCTGAAATCAGAAAAGACTTGGCCTCAGACATTTACTAGCTATGTGTCTCTAGATAAGTTACTTAATACTGTTTGCCTCAGTTTCTTCATCTGTAAAATGAGCTGGAGAAGGAAATGGCAGACCACTTCAATGTCTTTGCCAAGAAAACCCCAAATGGGCTCACAAAGAATTAGACACACACAAATGAATAATAATGCTAAATAGAGCTTAATTTTTAAGGTAAATTAGCTGGGATGGTTTTATGTATTCAATTTTTATTTTTTTAGCTTTGTATTTTCAAAATATATGCATAGCTTTCAACATTCACCCTTGCAAAACCTTGTGTTCCAATTTTTGCTTCCCTCCTTTCCCCCAGACAATTCAATATATGTTAACCATGTGCATTTCTTCTTACATATTCAATTTTTAAAAAAAAACAATCTAAGCTTCTTTTTACTTATGGAATTACAGAGAGGTTAACCTCTCATTCATGGATCAGTGACTCTCAATAAAAGCCCTGAATCCCGTGTGATGAGGTATAATTTCATAATGTATTCCATCAAGTAGTCTCCCTTTTGTCCTCTTCATTTTTTGCAGTTTTTCAGGTCAAGAAAAATGAAGTTCCTAAAGGGCCAATAATGTTTAAGCCTTCACTGGTTTTCCATCTAATGTTTTCTTAAAAAATTACATTGGTAAATTCTGATTAAGGGTGTTTCACTAACCCTACAGTTATGTGAAAATGTATTTTTAGTGCTAGACATTAAACATCGGAGAAAATACCATATATGAACTACTCATGCATTCAATATGGACTTTCCTTGATTTGCATTTAGATGGGAATTCCTTCAGCTCAGATCCAAGATTTTCCCTCCCTCAGTATACTTAGAAAAGCATTTTTACTGGTGGAGTGCTGATGTATATTTGTACAACTGGGACACATCATAACACTACTGTTAATAGTGTTGCCTTTATGAGTAAAAGTTAGCTATTGAAATGTTGGAAAGATTTAGAACAAGTCTCCTTTGATATTTCTCCATGAAGGCAATGCACTCCTATTAATACAGGCTTGTTCCAGTATTTTTTGCGATGGTAACCGAGTTTCAAACAAGCAGGTGTGTTGCAATGGGGTTTTTTGTTTGTTTCTTCAATATCTGCAGCTTAATACACTATTCAAACAGCACTGCATGTTTAAAATTTGGTAACAGGTGACAGCTGCTCATCCTTAAGGCATATTTATTTGTAGACATGAAAGTTAAAGTGCATAATATAATAAAAATTATTTCAGGAGTCACAGAGGGAAAAAAAAAACTCATATGATTTATGCATGTCAGCCAGTGACTATTCTGTGAATTAACATAAGGATTGAGTTTTCTACTTGCTTCTGACTCCATCTGGACTGATGCAGTATAATGCATAAATATAGGCTGTGTCTCATTAATATCTCTAAACCAGTGCTTAGCTCAGCACCTGGCATGTAGTAGGCACTTAATAAATGTTAACTCATTGATCTATATTCTGTTTGCTTTATTTGCTTTGCATTTAATTTTAAAAAAAAACACATCATATGCATCTGAAAAGGTCCTCAGTTACTTTTTTATTTGTACATTTGTTCACTGGGATAAAGTCATAAAAGGAATCTCATTTTCACATAAGTCCCAGGATTGAGTAGTCATACACCATTTAATTATAATTTTATACCACTCAAATCATAGAATCAGAATGTTCAGTCTAACACAATAAACTGGAAAAATGATACAAAACTTGGCCACTAAGGTATTAATTGCTCAGACTCAATTACTAATGTACCAAATGCCAAAAAAGCAATGAATAAAAGTTCAAGTGCTTATTAGAAGTTTAAGCACTTTAACTGAAGTGCTTATGGGATACTCATATGAAACCAACAGAAGCTGTATCTTTCTGAGCTGTTTTTAGCTCTTCAAACATACCTAACTCTTATCTCCACCAGTGAGTGTGTGATTTGAATAATGGGAAGATTAAAAGAGAGTTTTTTCACCTCTTTAACACTGTTCTTCCCCTAACCCTCCATATCCCATATTGCTGATGTGTGGCTCATAAGGAGTTGTTTCTGAGTTACTAGATATAAACATATTCGGCCACAGATACTTTAGAGCACTGGAATTCTGGTGAGTTATCAGTGTGATTATTATTCGTTCCCTTGTTCCCATTATAGGGTATGAACCTCTCCTAGTCCTTTCTAACATAACCAAGAAAAAAATAAACCCATATCCATCGATTCATAAAATCCTAATATATAAGACAAAGTTCGTTAACTATTTGCTGTAGTAGGCAACAGAAGGAAATAAACAAAATAAAGATTCTTTTATGTAATCAAGTCCTCAAAATGGAGACCAGGCTTTCCCTGTTACAATCTGTTACCTCCATTGCTCCTGGAATTATAAAATGGACCAAAATGATAACAGTGCTCACCCACTGGTAATGGATTATGCCCACCCAAGTATGGTACAATTTGTTTCATTCTTCTACCTAGTAGTACCCTGACAATAAAAGAAAACTAAGTTTTCTTTATCACTGCCCAAGTGTAAATTATCAAACCTGCGAGTTATGGCTATTACTAGTCATTTGTCATATGCATTAATGTTACATGCTACTATGTTAACCATGCTAGGATATTTATTATTAAGTACAGTGAGGTCTGCACACTAGCAAAGAACAACTCTGGCATATGAGGAACAACTCACAATCAATGTAAATAACCATCATCTTTATTATAAGGTGATAGAAACAAAGGGATTTTAAGAGCTGAGTCTATGTCTCCAATAGCTCATCTTGATAGTTCATCTTGCCAGCTCATCTTGCCACCCACCATTTCCAGGACTCAAGAGTGTACTGGAGTGAACCAGCCATAGAACTTGAATGTAAGAAAACAAAATTAATTCTTAATTATCCTGAGAAATGTATAATGGAGTCAAAAGGGATGGCAGAGAGCTCAGATAAAGCAAAAACAAATAATGAAAGGATATCCATTTTAAAATAATATTAGTCTATTGAAAAGTAGGCCATCCTTCACAAAATATTAGTATTTTGAACTACAAATACACACATATTTACCTTCAATAAACAAACACAGAACATAACAGAACAGGTTATAAGTCAATTTCTTAATTTATAAGGTCAATAAATCGAACAGGACTACAACAGATCCTAAAAGTCATAGAACTAAGCAGAAAGGGACCTTTGAGATCATTTAGTCCAAACCCCTCATTTTACAGATGAGAAAATTGAGGCCTAGACTTATTTATTGGTCAAAAAATCAGTAACTGTTACTTGTCCCACTGACTCATTTTCCTTTTTCCTTATTGTTGTGCGTAGTCGGTGAAGAACTAATTTGTCAGTCATCAGCGAATCCTCTTGCTGCTCCAAATAATCGAGGAGGATCTCCACGTAGTTTAACGCAGCACTGTGACTAATATGGCCCTCTGGAATTAGTTCTTGCTCCTCTCCTTCACTTTCATTCAGTTCAACTTTGATTTCTTCAGCTCTAGTTATCATCCCATTGCCAGCCAATAATTGGTTGCCTACTTCATGGTAATTGATCCCTTGCCCCTGTTCCACATGGGCAGTACGGCTCTTTTTGTGACTTTGGGACTGCTGCTGCCCATCTTCTAATAAGCTGGCCGGTGCAATTCCTTCTTCATCTGGGTCAGAAATGATTTTGCGCCATGATCGTATAATTGTAACTGGCTTCACTAAGTTCCATGCTCTAATTGCTTGAGTGATAGCATCCTGAGCTGTAAGGTTATTCCCAAAGGATTTTATATCATGCCCCTCTTGCACATGCTTTCTTAATAATCCCGTCCTGTAGTGTCGTTTCATACATGCTATCACTCCCTGGTCCATAGGCTGAATGAGAGCAGCCACATTTGGTGGCAAATATTTCACAAAAATGTTGCCATCCTCAGACTTTAGAAGACCTTCACTAGGTTTAGAGGGTGCATAATCTAAAAGCAGGACAGCTCTTTCGGGAAGGCCTTTAGAGCGTAAGTGCTCCCGGACCTGGGGGACAAATTTCTTATCAAACCATTCTTTGAAAATTGTGCAGTCCATCCAGGCTTCTTTGTGGTTAAAACAATCAACTGGCATATTTAATAGATTGGCTTCTCGAAGCAAATGCAAATGCTCCGCTTTCCCAACAACACACAGTTTCAGTTTGTGAGAACCAGTTGCATTTACACAACACAACACAGTTAGTCTCTCTCTACTGAGTTTATGGCTTGGAATAGGATGTTCATTCTCAAAAGCCAATGTCCTTGCTGGTAATGATTTCCAGTAAAGCCCAGTTTCATCAGCATTGTATATCTGCTCTGGCTGCAATCTTTCACTTTCTGTAAATTCTTCAAAATCTTCACGAAAATCAGCAGCAGCTGACTGATCACCATTTGATTTCTCACCTTGGTAATTTAGCTCTCTAATCCCATGTCTCTGTTTAAACCTAGTAAGCCAACCAGTAGAGGCATTAAAGTCCCCTTCCATTCCTAATGCATTAAAAAAAGCCTTTGCTTGTTTTGCACAAATTATCCCAGACACTGGAGTCCCTTCAGCTCTCTGCTGATTAAACCATTCCAACATCGCCCTATCCAGCTCCTTGTAAGTAGACTGCTTCATGGACTTACGTCTAGCCAGAAGTGTTGCAGATCCCGAGCTACTTGCATAAGAAAGCAATTGTGCTTTTCGTTTTTTTAAGTCACGAACAGTTTGTTCACCAATTCCATACATGATGGAAAGTTGCCTTGTGTTACCACCTTTTTCCAGTTTTTCAATGATTTCCAGCTTTTCCTGGATTGTAAGCACAACTCGTTTACGCTTCATCACTGCCATGGTCAAAGATGATCTATATACAGCACTGGAAAAGAAAGAGAGAATCACAGCCCTTTGGCCGGCAGCAATAAACAAGACACACAGTTTTGGTACTATGGGCAGATTTAATTGTTTTAAGGTAAAGTTAGCAACCTTGGTAGTCTGTCCACAGAATTCTTACTTTATAAGGTGGTCTATCAAATTTCAATGATCTTAAGGAGAAAAAAGACAAGAACCTGGACTGGCTTATGTTTTGCCTGCCTGCACTGGCCCTTCCTCTTCTATCCAGATGGTGGTGCAAAGGCTGGTGGGAGTTAAGACTGCCTTCCGATGTATCTTCTTCTGCAGCTCTTCAAGGGTATAAACTAATACAGTTGTCTTCTTTTCTAAAGGAGGATGCCCATGGAAATAACAAATGCTAGTCACTCCATGTTACTGGTAGATAATAAAGTTGCAATTGTCTGTCTACTTATTTCCTGAGTAATACCCAAATGACTCAAGTCAATCTCTTCCTCCTCCAAATAGTAGTGTTGAAATGCAGGGACATTTTTGTCATTAAAGTAGTAGTGTCCTATTATATTATAATTTGCTTTTACCCTGATTTGTATATAGACAGGTACTGGACTGGAGTCATGAAGTAGACCTGGCTTCAAATCCTGTCAGTGATATCTAAATGCCCATTTGTAATCAAGGACCAGTCACTTACCTAAGCCTCAGTTTCCTCACCTGTAAAATGGGGATAATAATACAAGTAATAAACCTCAAAGGTTTTGCCGTAAAATTTTTAAAAAGGTAATATATATAAAACACTTTGTAAACCTAAAGCATTTTATAAGATGTCATATATTATTTTTAATATACTCCAAAAGATAACCATGTAACCTAACAGTAAGTTTCTATAATCCATGCCTTAATTCAGTGTCCCAACATGAGAATTAAAGATTCCCATTGTGTATGTACTATCTTGAACACAGTCTAGCTTATCATAGCCTCTAAGTACGTATCAACAATGAGTTGATATGATGGACAAGATGTTTAATTAATTTTCCAATAAATTGAATAGAAGATGGAGGAATTTAGGGAATTTGGTTTTAATCCATGTTCTAGTGTGGGACTCAGTTTCTTGATTATAATGGTAAGAATTTTCTACTACATAGAATATTAAGTTATGGTCTAAAATCAAGGGTAGTTACTTTTAATGGTGATTACAGTTAACTTACATTTCTACAATTATTTAAGCATTAGAAAGCATTTTGCTCATAGCAATCCTATGAGAGAAACAGCACTTTATAAAGGAGGAAACAGCCTTTGAGAAGCAGGGGACTTAATAATGACCACCCAAGAAGCTGTGCAATGACAACGATTAGGCCATGTAAAGTTCTGATATAATATTAAGGCACCAGGAAGAATCTTTCTGCATTAGCACTGTTCATGCATGTAATGTAGGCTATGCTAGAAACTGAACCTCAATTTAGACTCTACAACAAAGGAGAGATAATCTGAATGGGTTGAGGTTCTCTGATTACTTATATTTAAATGTGCTCCCCATAGTATACTCATCCCTCCTTTCTGCAGATAAAAATGATAGCAATAGCTAGTACTTAACACCACATTCTATAGTCTGCCATGCATTTCATATATATGTTATCTTGTTTGATAACTCAATGATTATTAGGTTAGTAATGATTGTTATTTTTCTTTTAAAGTTAAAAAGAACTTAGATTGTCAGGATGCATTTTAGCTAGTTTTTTTTTTTTTTAATAATTTTTGCTTAAAAAACTCCTTTATCGTGTAACAAAACAGCAACTCAGAGTGGAAAAAGGGTCATCTATTCCAAATTTTTGCTATGCAAGAATCCCTTTAATAGGGTTCAACAAGTAGTTCCCAGAGTACACTTGAAGGTCTTCAGAAATCCCCTCCCTCCCAAGATAGCCATTCTACCCTTCACTTTCATGTTTCTCTCATAGGAAATATGGATTATTCTGTCTAGATTCTCAATTAACTTTGAGAATCACTAAATACTGTTTTTAATTTAAGCAAAATTAAATTGCTATTGTGAACATCATGATAGGACGATGCTCTGAGACAAAGTTTAGCAAGGGATTAACAAAACAATCTTTGATCCTGGGATAAGAGTATTTAAATAATTTTTAATTGACTATTTTTTAAAAATCTCAAACTGTGTTTAAGGCCATTAAAAATAAGCAAAACAATCAAAAGAAATCTGTTACACTGAATTCTTTTCAGCAGTTATAAAACAGAATTGGCTAATAGATAAAAATACAATCTTGATTTTTTTTTAAATAAGAAAAAACTAGAGTTAGAAAGAGCAGGTGGCAAAGGGCATAAATAACAAGGTTCCTTGAAAAAGCTTTTGAAACATATTTACATTCACATTTTTACTGCTTTTGTTATCCTGTCAACCTCCATTTACTGGCTTCCCTTTCCTCTCATAAAGACTTCATTGGCTACATTTAAGGGCTTCCTCACACTAGTAATTTGGTTGTATGTATCTATTTTTAACGGGTTATTACTCACATTAAAAAAATTGCTTTCAACTGAAATCCTTGTACAAGAAGACTAAAATCAGACATTAGCCATTTCAAAATAATATGGAAACTTTATAAGTATTTCTATTGCTCCAAACTACCATTCAATATTTTTAAGGGGCATTTCCATGGTATTCAATTTATATTAAAAACTAAAATATATAAAAATAATTGATCTTTAAAATTAAATTATATTTTATTTATGTTTTAGTATCACCTCCAGGTCCCCATCTCAATTTACTTGGGAAATCACTACCCTATTAACAGAACACAGTCCTTAAATTGATGAATATTTCATGGATTATAGAGGCATTAGGTTTCAGTTTTTCTGTTCTTCCTCAGCAAATTTTTAGAGCTTCATTTTATAAAAATGTTCTTTGAAAATGTTGCAGTAGATGGAGAGATAGCCTCTAAGTCAGGAAAACCTACAAGTTCTGCCACTGACACATAATGATCACGTGACTGTGGGCAAATCATTTAATCTCTCAGTGGTCTAAAGAACTCTTTTAAGACTTTTAAGATCTGCCTTGTCAGATGGAGTTTTCTCTTCAGGAGTAGTTCTTGACACCAATGAAACACATGTCTAATGAAAAATACACACACACACACACACACACAGAATAATTCTCACATTAAACACACTGATAAGTTGTGTATCCCTACATAAAGTCTACCCTAAGCATTCTAAAAGCCTTGTGATAATTGAAAATTATTAGTAGTAACATTTATCAGCTTTCTGAATTATTCTAATTTGAGATCTTGGGGTAATTTTATTCTTTAGAAGTAGTAATTTTGAGGCAAAATCCTGCTTTCAAAATTTGGCTGAATCTGTATAGCAGGAATGGAAAGAGCTCTGAACTTGGGAAACAACAATTTTATTCTCGGATCTGCCCTTAACAGGGTTCACTTATAAAATATGCAGTCATCTATAAAGCCCTTTTCAGCTCTAAAATTCTACAAATTTTATAAATCAGGTAACGCAGCTGTCTTCATTTCACTACTATGTAACACATGTAGCAGAGGCTCTCAAGACCTGAAAGGGCATTTAGTCCAACTCTTCTGTTTAGGAAAAAAGTGCTACAATTCAGAGAAATTTGAAGTAACTTACCCAAGATTACACAAATCTAGAAAGTCATATAGTTCAACTAGTACTGAACAGATAGCCCTTCTACATGTCTTAGCCAACTGCTAATCTTTCTCCATACAAAACTGTCAGATCAGAGAAATTATAGGGCCAGGATTTGAATCATCTTCTGCATCACCCTTCAGGTGTTCTTTCCTTACATATTCAGCATTCTACTGAAACTATTCGGAGTCTTTTCTGGCTTTTTTTTTTCTTTCAATTCTCACCTTTTCAAGACTTTGTCTGGCATATCCCATCAATGGTTGGAGATGTTTTTTTAATCCAGCACTGCCTTCTCTTTCAGTGTAGAAAGCTCCAAGTGAGGAATTTCCTTAAAATCAGAAACTTTCCTAATTTTAGAGAATTGCCTGGGGGTTCCATTAAACACCTTGACCAGAGTACCCAGCCAACATGTGGTAGAGGCAGAACTGGAACTCAGATCCTCCTGACTCCAACTCTCTAACCACAACAAACCACTCTTCCCATCAACCAAGGCATCTTGAATAATTTCCCTCATTGAGAGATTTATCCACATCCTGAGTTCACAAGTCAACTTCAGCTCTTCTTTCCCCTCCACTTTCTCTGTTGAATCTATTACCAAATCTCCCCCCTATATTGTTCTGTCACAATCCTTCAAATTTTTTCATTTTACTTCCATGATTGCCACCCATCCAACATCTTTTTCCCTCCACATGAGACCAATCTACAGATTCCTTAGTTGGAGTTCCTACACCTTATGCTAACTAAATTATGTCTTGAACTTCACTTTTCAGTAATCAGGTACAATATGCCTTCCACTCATCAAGCTCATTTGTTTGCTCTAATCATGTACATTATAAAAACACATTTTCTAGCCTGTGAAAAGACCTCGCTCTTAATATCAAATGTTCCCTCAATCTCTGCCAGTTTACACCCAATCCTACCTTTCTTCAAATCCTCTCATTATTCCAGAAGGCATTCTCCAAATGACTAGAGCTAACTTTCAGGCCTTTACTCAGGGCACTGTCAACACATATACAATATAAAGTTCAGGTTGTGTTTGTTTCCATTTAAACTGCTCTATAAATATATCTATAGTTGTTTCATGGACAGAATAATAAAATGATACATGGCAGAGGGACCTGGAACTGGCACTCAACAGAAAGACTCTATATTTCTGATCCAATGGTCCCTCCTCCATTCAAAGTCCTCTGGTCTTCCTGAGACTATAAATTCTTTGAAGGGAGCAACCAGATCTGGTACTTGACACAGCTTGAGTTATCTTGCAAGAAAGCTATAACTTTTTTCAAGTCAAATAGTATCATTTTAAGTACAAGATAGATTCAGTCAGAAGAGGAAAGGGGAGTGTTTTTCAAGTCCAGAAAGGGGCTTTAGCGCTGCATCTTGAATGACAAAAGTCACACATGGCTCTTCTTCAGTGATGTCAGTCCTCTTACTACCAATAGTAAATATCTACTAGTCTCTTATTAATCATACATGTTTTTAATAATGTAAATACTTGAAGTTTTAAGAAAGTTAGATATTAACTGAAACATAATCCAGAAAAAAAAAAAAAAAGGACTCATCTAGCTTAATCCAATTTCCCCAACTTTTTTTTTTCTCACTTCCTTAGAAACAGGTTTTCAGGAACTTGCTGAGCTATAGAAACAGGTTGCCACTCTGTCTGAAAATGTACTGCAGAATAATTGCCTATTATAAAAAGATTACACCAAGTTGTTGTTTTTTTTAAAGGCTGTTCCTTTTGTAGTATTTAAAATGGTAACTTGAAAGGGAAGCTGAATGAAGGCCATATTTTTCCCCCAATTATTATAGTAAAGATAAAAATTTCATTAGCACAATACATTTTTAATTTTACAAAGCATGAGAATTTGACAAAAGAACATTTTCCATAGTATCATCAGCAAGACTTAGTGACTTTTTTTCCACAATGGTAGAAGTTAAGATCTTTGGGTAGTGATGAGAAGAGGGTTCAGTGGAAGGAACAATTAACTGCACAACAGACTTGGGTTTAAATCCCAGCCTAGTCTTTTACTGCTTCTGTGACCTTTGGTTAAGTTCCTTCAGCCATTTGAGTTCAGGTTTCATCTACATTCTGGATTTCCTTTGACCCTTTCAGATCTATCTCTATAATCCAATGATGGGACTTTTGACAGTTCACAGCACAAATTAAGCCACCACTCTTGAGTTCTTGCTTTGATCAAGGCATTGTTTTATTCTTATAGTTATAAGAGCCCAGACATAGAATAGGAATGCTTTGAAGATTTTTCTCCTGAATTTAGGACAGAGCTGGACTTTTTATAATCTTTTGAAAAGATTCAGAAGAGGGTGATACAAATACAGGAGATAAATGAAGTATAAAAACTGAGGGGGTTCATGAAGATATTCCAAGAAGAATTCAGGGAGGCCCAACAGGTAGGTGAGGGAGGAGGGTTGGGATAATCTGAGAAAAGAAGTTTCCATACTAATTGATTATAGCAAGTTCTTTTGACTGCTTGCCATCTAGGGGAGGGGGTGGAGGGAGGGAGGGGAAAAAAATCAGAACAGAAACGAGTGCAAGGGATAATGTTGTAAAAAAAATTACCCTGGCATGGATTCTGTCAATATAAAGTAATTATTAAATAAAAATTAAAAAAAAAAGCAAGTTCTTTTCACTACTGTACCTAAAGACTACACCAAAGTTTTCCTAAAAGAAAGCACAATCTTTCAGGATGGCAACATCTATAATTTACTTGTACAGTAAAGCTCTTTAGAAGTCACTACACTAAAATAAGACAGGTCTAGAATCTTAGTTCCATGCTAGTATCAAATTAGAGTGAGAAATCATGAGATAGTAACTTTATCACAGACTACTAAAATCAGACTGCTTGCTGCCAGTCATTTCTTAAGGCAATCATAATCCCACTATGCAAAGCTTTCAATGCTTCATGGGTAACTAGTTTCATTTCAAATATTATTAGTTATAGGGAAGGAGGACATAAATGAAATGTTATATTCATCAAACTTCATTTAAATTACTAAGTTTCAACTTTTTACTAGTAAGTAAGACTCTAAATCAAACATTTATTTAAGCAAGAGTTCTTAACTATGCATTCATAGAAATTATTTTTGTTAACTATATTTTGACCAATTGGCTTTTTTTGTGATCTTATGCATTTTTTTTCCTTTTTGGAGTTTCAAATGTCTGAGGTCATATTTGAACTCCGATCTTCCTGATTCCAGGGCTGGTGCTCTGTCTACTGTTCTCCATCTTATTCATTTTTTAACCATTTAAAAACATTATTCTGAGGAGTACATAGACTTCACTAGATTGCCAAAGAGGCCCAGGAACAACAACAAAAAAATACAACAAAAAGGATAAGACCCACTCCCCCCCCCCCAATCTAATGGGATTTGCTAATAATGAACACAATGCACCACATATCTTTCCCTTGTGAACTGGCTTGATTTCACCTCCTTCCTTTTTACATTGCTACCATCTGGAGCATGTCTAACTAAGCCAATGAGCCAGTCCAAGTAAAGACAGCAGGAAGGAGAAGCGCCTTGCTATGGATAAGTAGCCCCTAAATAATTTAGATGATTGTACTTCTTGTAGCTATTTTAAGATTTTTCTTAAAATGTCAGCAAGAGTAAGTAAAGAACTTGTGCTCTTTGATATACATAAAGTCTCAAAATGAGTTTTAACTAAATTTACTGCCTTTTAACTTTCAAACGCCTTCCCACTTCTTATGATACTCCATTTTTTTCTATGTTAGAATACTGTTGATTCTCCAGCTCTTTTAACAACCAAAAAAATCATCATATATAAAATTTCCATGGTTAATAATGCCTTAGAGTTCCCTGATGTAATAATAACCTCATCATTTTTAGTCATTTCCACCTATGCCTTAGTCTCAGGCTTAGTTTACTCTACTCTCACTATTTCTCTACAATCCAGTAAAACTAAACTTTTGCTACTGGAGAGATAAACTGAATTTGGAGTCAAAATCCTGAGCTCTGCTACTTATTATTTGTATGACCCTGGGCAAATCACAACCTCCCTGAGCCTCAGTTTTCTCTAGAAAAAAAGGGGGTTGCTCTGCATGATCTTGAAGTTTCTTCTCATCCTAGATCTAGCCTATCCTTATTATAAATAGGCTTCTTCATCCTTTCCCTTCCATCACAGCAGAAGGCTTATTTTGGAATCAACTATAAATTGGACAAGTTCTATTGTTTCCCTTTATAGAGCTTGGTATCTCCCCATCACATTGGTTCTCTCCAGTTCTCTAGGGGAATTCTTTCTGATATTTCCAGGGTATGTTTCAGTTGTATTCCAACAGCAAGCCTAACCTTTAGCATGTAAGGTACCACTTTCAGTCATTTCTGTGCCTATATTTTAAACATTACTGTTCTAGAGGAAATTTTACAATGAGCAGAAAAACAGATTTGAGATGCAGCTCTCATTTTGTGCATATAAATTTTAAAGATATAAAAATTTCAGCTATTATCCTTCTTTTCATCCTTTTTCTTTTCTGAACATAAGGCATATGGGGCCAAGAAATTGATTAACTATGGACTAAGAAAACTGCCCGCCCCCACTTCATTCAACTCCAGAAGTTCCCTTACTCTCAAGATCAAACAGAGATCTTCTCTTTGGCTTTTAAAGCCCTTTATAACCTGCTCTCTTCCTACCTTTTTTGTCTTCTCACACCTTACTCTTCACTCCAAACCTCTGACGCAGTAACAGTGGCATCCTTGCTATTTCTCAAATAAGACAATTTCACCTCTCCTTACCTCGACCCCAAACATTTTCTTGGTCTATCCTCCATTCTACCTCTCCTATTTCCAGCATTAGTTTTTCTGTTTCCTTCAAGTCTCAGCTAAAATCCCATCTTCTCCAAGAAAGAAACCTCTCTCAGTCTTCCTTAACCTTAGGTCTTCCCTCTGACACAGCTCCAATTTATCTTGAATATATTCTATTTGTATACAAATGTTTGGGTGCCTCCTGCCCCTTAGATTGGTGAACTCCTTGAGAGTAGGCATAGTACCTAGCACATAGTAGGCACTTTGTTGAGTTACTGTGGCTCTTAATATCTGAGACCTGGTTCATTTAAATAATCCCAATTATTCTTCCCTTTTCCCCTACCCAGCAAGGATGACAGGCAACTGGTTCTAAGGGCTGGAGAGAGGCAGGAAGAGTGGCAGCTCCTCCAATGACAGGGTCCCTGAATTCAGCAAAGCAGACAAGACATAATGCCTATGGGTGAGAAACGGGCAGGTCACACACAGGGTAGCTTGCCTCCTCCTCTCCTTGCCCACCCCAGCTTCTCCAGCTCCTCAGATACAGCGGCATCGGTGCCTGCCAACTGCGCTTGGCCTCAAACCCCGAAGATGCAGGGGAGCAGGCGTGGCCTGACCAGATTTAGATTTGTTATCGAGGCGACAGCTTGGGCCTTCTTTCAAACTCCCAGATCCCAAGAGGCCTTGCCACTGGGGGAGTTTGGTCCCCCTGGAACTAGGCTTGGGGACGGGGGCTGAATTGGAAGGCCACAGGCTGGGTAAAAAGGGCAGTGGGATGAGGGGCAAGGTTCAGTTCAGAGATCTCTGCATGGTCAATTTCTAGGGAGGACACATAAGGGGAATGGGGATGGAAATTTGGGGTGGATGGGGACAGTGGAAAGAGTTTGGAGTCCCCTTCCAAAGAAATGGTAGAAAATGCAGTAGCCTCGCCCCCCCACCCAATTCTCGACAGCATTAACCCTCCCAAACTCTCCTTTTAGATTACCTCTTCCCCTTTCGAAGGCGTCCCTATTACCCCCTCACCGCAACCTCCTGCCCCCCCCCCCCGCAAATGGTTTAGGCTGATACCAGGGGAGCTTAAACCTACCGGACCGTACCACCCGCGGGCGACAGGGAAGAAAAAGGGGGAGTAGTGATAAAAAAGGGGTTCGGGCTCGCTCTCCCCTCCTAAGGCAACGCCAGCTCCTGCCTGGCCAAGGAGGAGGGGTTGCGGAAGGACCGGCCGAACTGAAGAGCCAGAGCTGAGAGACGCGGCCAGACCTTGTCAGCCCTGCCCGGTACCTCGGCCCTTCATCCGCTTTCTCTCCACCTCAGCTCTCCCCTCCAAAAAAAAAAAAAAAGCCAACAACAACAAAAAAAAAAAACCCCACTCACCCAAACATAGTCCCTCCCACTCCCTCACTTTCACTCTCACCGTATTCCTCCTTTCCTTCCCCTTTACCTCCCCTTCTCCTCCCCCCCCCCCCCCCCCCCCCGCCTCATCATAGGTAGATACCAAGAGCATGGGGGGAAGAAGCTGAGACCACTGCAGCAAAACGGACCGTTCCATCCCGAGGAGGGTGGGGGTAGTGGAGGAGGGAGGGGAGCTGGAGAGGGCAGAAGCCCGGGGAGGGGTAGAAGGGGTAAGAGGGGTAGCGGGTGTGTGAAGTTTCCATTGGTGGCCCGGGTACCTGCGGCGGCGCGGAGCGACCCTGAGGGCTCCAGGGCTGGGGGCGGGGTTCCCCGCGGTGAGGAGACCCAGCGGCGACACCCGAAGGAGGCTCGCGGAGGGAAGGGGAGGAGGGAGGTGGGCTGTCCGTATAGGGGGCGGGTCCCCAGAACCCCCACTCCCGCAGTGGCGGTGGCAGTAGCGGCGCCGCGCCGTGCCAGAGAGCCTGGCGGGGAGGTGTTGCCGGTTTCCCGGCTCCGCCCTCAGGGGGCGGGGGCGGGGTTTGAAGGAGGGGCCAGGGGGAGGGCCCGAGCACCGCAGCTCCTCCCCTGACCCGGCCCCGGCGGGTGAGACCGGAGAAATCGAGCCCTGTCAGGCTGAGCCCTGGCCGCGGCCCTCCCCCGCCACCCCCTCCCCGCCGCCCAGCCCACCTCGAGTCCCCGCCGGGCGGCCGCGGCAGGTCCCCGGGACTTCCTCCACCCTGGGTCTGAATGCTGATCCTTCTTCTCCTCTCTCCCCTCCTCCTCCTCCTCCTCCTCCTCCTCAGGCGGCTGTAGCAGCGGCCGCGGCGGCAGCAGCAGTTGCAGCAGCAGCAGCCCCAGGAACCGCTGAAGCCGGCATGCTGGAGAAATTAGAGTTAGAAGAGGAAGGTGAGTGAGTGAGTGTGTGCGGCTTCCGACCAACTCCCGCCCTTTCCCCTCGACCTCCGCCCCTCCACGCTCCGGTTGCCTTTCATCCCTCGGGAGGATTGGGATGATTTCGGACATTGGCTATGGCTGGGTGAGCCGCCGGGGCTGAGGTTGCAACTTCACCCCCAGACTCCCCCCGCCCCCTCCCAGCCCGCCTTCCTCCCGGGGATGGCCGAGAAAGGGAGCGGTAGAAAAAGAGAGCTAGCTGCTGCTCGGCTGGGAACCGCCGCCGCAGCCGGTGTGAAAAAGAGAGAGGGGATGGGGGTGGGGTGGGGGCGGGGGCTGGGGGAACCAGCCCACCCCGCCCTTCCCCCTTCCCGTACAGAACGCGGCTGGTCCAGGGATGCCCAGCGGCTCATCACCTTGAAGCCCTCGTTAGCCAGTGCTGCCGCTGATGGGTGATGGTGTCGCCTGCATGGGGTGGCTAAGAATCCAGGGATGAAGAAGGCATAACCGGGGGAGAGAGGACGGTGCCAGCAGTAGCAAATAGCTCTTGTCTTTCTAACCAGAGAAATGAATGCTAGCCAGTTTTCAGGAGCTGGGAGGAGGGGTGGTGTAATGAGGAATCCAGCAATCTTAAGCCAAGTGCTTTCGATAAGTCCTTTTGTCCTTTACTGGCTGAACAACTCAAATTATGACTAGATACAGTACAGTTCGTTTCTGTATATGTCGTCATTTAATACTTAGGTGCACTCACCCTAGCTTTTTAAAGCCGTTCCTATAAATACACCGAGCTGTTAGGTTACCTTGATTGTGATAATACAGTCCGTGGGTGACCCCCTTCCTTCCCCTCTTAAAGAGGAAAATTTTATAGTAAAGAAAAAAAATAGTAGCTTCTTACTGAATTGTTTTCTAGTTTACTCGACTCGAGTCATTTCTGTTGTCTTTCCAAATATTACTCATTTTTCCTTTATTTTAACGTAGTTTTCTCCAAAAGAGTTCCTTGGATCTTTTGCTGAAGCACTTAGGATTTAAAAAGAATGAGCTTTTATTCTGTTAAAAATTAATACTTATTACTGACTATGAAGAGATCAGTTGTACAGCATTATTTTTAAAGTCTGGGCATCTTTTTTAATATTATGACTTCATATAAAAATCTTGACAGTTTGGTAAATTTAAATAAACATTCTTCTTCCATTATAAATGTATTATAAAGGGGGTTTATATTTTCTCCCCAAAAGCTGGTAGACTGAAGCCCTGAAACAAAGAATGCGCCATGTGGATGCTGTCTCAGTGCCAACTTTACTTTGATCCTGTTCATTCACTGTCATATGATTAAGTAAACCACACATTTTATTAGCCTTATGATATTAAGCAGATCTCTGCTTTTGTTTTTTTCTCTTGATTTTAGCCACATTGCAGCAATTCCACTGACGTATGTACCTCGCTGAGGATTGTTTTATAATAAATGATTATAAAATTTTAATTTCTTTATTCAATGTCTTTAATGAGTTGAAATAAGAGTAGTATAAATTTTTACTATAACTTGGTTATTTCATCTTACTGAAAAATAACCTGGCATTTTCAATATGAGCACAGTAAAATGTCTTTATATAGTATATTACCATGGCATAGATTTAATCATACTTCAAGTCAAATTGTGACCCCTGTGTGTGGAATGATGTATAGCCTGGTCTCTTTCACAAGAGCTCTAAAAGCCTAAGAGTTATCTTTGTTCCCTGGTTGTGTCATAATGTATATTTTCTATATTTTTTTTGTTTTCAGAGTATTGAAGGGAAAAGGGAGGAAAATGAAAAATATTTTAGTTAAGAACACCATTAATTAAAAGACCAAATACATAAGCTTTTTGAGATTGTTGTTTGTTTGCTTTTTATAAATGATATACAACCAATTTAACTTTTCAGAATACTCCTAAAGTCCAATCAGTTAGAATTTATTTTTTCAATTATATAATTATAAGGCATTTTCAAAATTTCTATGTTTCCTTTAACTGTCTCAATTCATGGAGCATCTATTGCCTGCCTTTAAAGAGTGTATATGCTGCCTTTCATTCTACTGCTATTAAGTTCATTCTGTACCTATTGACTTAAGTAACTCGTCTGAATACAGTTTAGGGGTGAGGATTTCTCATCTAGACAGTCTTCTACCATACTCTCATAACTTCCCCCTGCAGTATCCCTGTCCAACTTTTCTAAATTTTCAAGGAGAATTAAACAATGATTTGTAACAGAGCTGAGCAAAAAGGGGCAGTGTGTTGCTTTCTACTTCAGTTCCCTTGCTGTGGTGGAGTGATTGAGTCTTTATAGCACTGCATTGTTTCCATTGAACTTTTAAATTGCTTATTCATCCAAAATGGGGGAGGGAGAATGAATATCAAACAAAATTTTACATTTGTTTGGACCAAAAAAAAAAAAAAAAAGTCTTACAGAAGAAGTTGGACATTAATTATACTTGTAAAATATCCTGAGAACTGATATTGCCAATATGGTTGATAATTTTACATCTGTCTGGAGGTCTCCTTTTGACCTTTAAACTTCTTTGTGTATCATGTATTAATATCTTTCGGGTACCTAAAACATTAAGTCCAAAAATATATGTGTAAAAAACAAATGCTTATTACTAGAAATAGTATTTTCTCTCTTTTAATTGTTTATGAATGTGCCCAGGAATTGGGGGTGGGTTACAAGTGAGGAGTAGAGAGAGTAGGAGGAGGAGGATTCAGAGAATGTTCTTTTAAAATCTGTTTTAATAAGAGGAAGAAATAATAAGAAAGCTTTATTTTGAAATCTCTAAGGATATGTTTAATTCAAAAAAGGTTTTTTTTTTTTTAATCCCCACCATATTCCCTGTACTGTGCCATTTATTTGAGAGAATTTCATAAAATCCTGTTCTTTACAGCTAGAATGGACCTCAGAGCTCTAGTTGAGTCCTCTCCTTTTATGGAAAAGGAAAGTAAAGCCCATAATTTGCCCAAAGTCACACTGGCAGTAACTTTGTTTCAATTTAAGAGTATATTTGGAAATAAATATCTCTTCTAGGTGTCATAGAGGAATCAAGCTTTTGCCTTGGAAAGACCAAAAACCAGCTTCTTTAAAATAGGGACTTTTTGAAGATTTAGGTACTTAATAAACAAACATCTGTCATTCCATGTTTGGGTTTAAATTTTTTCTATTACTTACCTGTCTTAGGTTACATATATTCATTCCAGAGCATAGGAGTAACTGTACTCTTTGTACACAAATCACAGAATTATTCATTGTAGGGTCATGAATTTAAAACTAGAAGAAACTTTAAATGTCAAGTAATCTAATCTCTTCATTTTCTAGATGAGGAAACTAAAGAGCAAAATGGTTAAGTGAATTTCATCACTCAGTAATGAGTAGGATTCAGATTCAGATTCTCTGAACAGATAGCCAATATTCTTTTCATTGTACCATTTTGCCATCTTTAAATAATCAACCAACTCGTTGAGGTAGTGGAAGAATGATCCAACCACATAGTAGATAGAATACTGAGTGAGGAAGACCCCAATTGAAATCACTCTTTTGACACAATAATTATTTGATCTTGGGCAAGTTTATGAACCTCCATTTCCTCATTAAAATGGAGGTGATCATAGTAACTGGAGTACCTATCTCACAAGGTTGTTATGAGGCACCATTGAGCTAATATAGATAGCATGCTTTCCAAGCCTCAAAGCAGTATCCAAAGTCATTTATTCTCATTAAAACCACTATTTAATAGCCACTCTATTTCTGTTCTTTTTCTGTTTTTTCTTTATTGAATCTTGAAACATTATCCCAGACATTTTCTGTTACTGTCTTAGCCACCCTTAATCCTAGATTTGTTTTTCTTTTTTCTCTATGTGTTACTATCCTACCTTAACTTCTTGGAGGCAGCTTTCTCACACTTGGAAAAGAACTAAAATAATGATATCAATAATTAAAATTGTTTTTTTAAACTGCCCATTGTAGCTCCCTGCTAACCAAATGCTATCTTCATTCTATACCCTCTACTAAACCTGCCTTCCTCATTAGTAATTAATTTCTCTTAACTATCTTCACCTATCATACTGTGCCATCTTAAGGAAAAGGATATTGATTAACTCAGCTCCATCCACATTGAATAGCTTTCTTACCTTGCTTTTCCTATTAACACCCAAGATTATTGAGATCACTGTCTAGGTCTGTCAGATAAAGTTTAAGAAAAGGTTTGGATTAATCCACTATACATTCATAAATTTAATGGAAACTGGGAGGATTTAAAATCTGACATTTGGCTTTTGATTTAGGGAAGACAGCAATTGCCATCCAGAAAACATCATGTAAAATTTGACTGATGAGAACAAAATTCTCTTATTTGGTTTAACATCAAGTATTCTATTTAACTTTATCCAAAGGCTCAGCCTTCTCTTATACTACTTTACCTTTTTACTATAACTGACACATTTTTCTTCTGATCCTCAGTTTTCTTTTAACTTGAAGTCCCTTTTCTTATCCATGATCTTAAATTCTCTAAAATCTTTTCCTAGCTTTGATTTTATCTTAATGGGTCTCAGTTTCCTTGTTTTTAAAATAAACTTGGACTAGATTACCAAAGTGTATTTGAATTCTAAATCTTATATGTGCTAATGATTTTAGCCAAGCTGTCCTTCTTAGTAAGTCCTCAATTAATTTTTATCTCTTTGATTTCCTTTCTCTGATTTTTTATGCCTTCTAGATTTGCTCCCTTCTTGCACGCTTTGCCACAGAAACAATACAGAATATCATAAAAATCACATTTTTCACCCTTCAAAGCCTTGTTCCTTTTCCTATTTTCATGTTACATTTTCCTTCATTTGGTACACATAGCATATTTCCTATATGGATAATTATAAACCATCATCTATTTTATCTTACTCGTACACTATTCTACAGTTTGTATTTGTCTGGTTTTTTTCCAACCAAGTGGATAATACAATGTGGATCAAGTGGATAATACAGTGATTTGAAAGAGTTAAATCCTATTTTTTCGATCAGTGAAATATTATGGAAAGGCAGTCACAAGAGTGCCACAGGCTAAGGGCATGTAATATAATGGTTGAGATTGAGTTTGATCCCCTAAGTTTTTATCCATTGCCTCTTTTGTGCAGACACTGTGCTAAGTGCTGCCCTTTGACAGTCCCTACCTTCGGGGAATTTTCATTCTCATTATCCCCATAATATGAAATACATATATACAAAGTAATTTTAGAAGTTGGGGGGGGGAGAACATAGAAAGATGAGAAGTGATCAGGAAAGGCCTTATGAAGGAAGCCTTAAAAGAAGCTGGGGATTCTAAAAGGCTTTACCTCATCTCATGCTAATGTATGCTCTTTAACATTAATGGTTTTTTTTTTTTTTTTTTTTGCCCTCCTAGTTGCCTGTCTTCCCTCTCATCTACTTTAGGTTTAGGTGCATGAGATTTAGAGGTAGAGGGGACCATATAGTCCAATTCCTCTATTCCAAGTAAACAAACCTTCACTTCAAGATGTTCTTTTGTTCATCTGCTGGCTGTTTTGATGGGTCTCTTACCTAACATTCTTAATCCTTCATCTTCAGCTTACTTTGAATTCACTTGCTTTTGAATATATTTTTTCTATCCTGACCAGTGAGTGAAAAATAAAACCTGTGTAGGATAGGAGAAAGGTTATTGTTTTTAGTAAACAAGAGACTTGAGTTCTAATTCCATTCAGCAATTAAGTCACCTAAGCTTATGGGTCTCGGTTTTCATAAAATAAGAGAATTAAAAGAAACTAAAATGCTTTCTGACTCTCAAATTCTGGGGTTCTATTGGGGAAATACTATCTATCCAAAACATAATCCAATAGTAACTTCTCTGATAGATTAAGGAACACAAAAAAAGACCTTAACATTCATCATTTTTCCATCAGGAAAAGATTACCTCACTATATATATTATATGTAACCTATTTAATTTCCCTTTTTCACTCCTATATACACCCCCTCTTCATAGATCTTTGATAGGCAAATTCAAGATCTTTTATAAGCAAATTCAAAATAGTGAATTGTGAAAAGGTAATTGGATATAATTGGTAGGATATAATTCTGGTGGACAGGGATATTCTGAGGGCAGAAGTCACATATCTTTATAAAATTTGTGAGTAACATAACTTTGGACTGTTGGTGGAAAGACTGGTAGTCCATTGCCCACATTCACCCTGCCCTAGACTGGTTGTACATATTCACTACTGTCATTTTGACTAAGAAACTGAATTCACTCTTCTTGTCTCCATGGTAGTTTAATTTTCTTCCACAACTAGCTCAAGTTTCTTTTTGTCAGTAGGGTCTCAGTAACCAGAAATTCTACTCATAGATATGTTTTATATATGTTTTACACAAGGGATTTTGTAGGCACTTAGCTATTCCTACTAGCGTTGATGAGACCAGTTTCATGAGGACAAAAATGAATCTAATGTGACATGGCAAAACACTGAACCTAAGAGTCATACAGAGGTTTAAGTGGCAGTTTGGATCATTCTAGCTGGATGACTCTTGGTGAATTACTTCATCTGTCTTGAGCCATAGTTTTCTTCTCTATAAAATAGGAAGTCTCCATTCTCCCTCTTCAATAGCTCATGCATCCAGCCCCTTCTCTCTACATATCCTGACCTTACCATACTTTGTCTATATCATCTTTCTCCTGAATAATTGTTGTGACTTTCTAGTTGGTCCTCTTGCTTCTGTCTTCCTCTACACAGCTGCCACACTGATATTAGGGTGATACAATCATAGATTTAAGATCTAGAAGGGACCTAGGAAATCACTGGATCCAAGCCCTTCATTTTACAGATAAGCAAATTTATACGATATTAAGGGGCCTTCCTCATAGTCACACACAGATAAGTAACACAATCAGAGTTTAAACTGCAGTCCTCTAACTCCAAATCCAGCGCCCTTTCATCTTTGTTTTATTTTATTACCTGTCCTTTCCTCAAAACTCTTCAGTAGCTCCCTGTTCCCCCTAGGATTAAAAATAAAATCCATAGCATGGCTTTAAAAGCCCTCTACATTATAGATTTCCTCTACCTTTCTGGTATTAATATTTTTCCCATTCGCATCTGGCCAAATAGGCTAGTCAGATGGTCTTGCTAATTATTACATATACATGATATTCCATTATATTCCTCCACAATTTTGTAGGGATGGTTCCCCACATCTGAAAATGTACTCCCTCCTCAATTCTCACTTTTATAATCCGTGGCTTCCTTCAAAGCCAAGCTCGTTGCCAATTCCTGGGCAGCTAGGTAGCAAAGTGGATAGAACACTGAACCTATAGTGAGGAAGATCTGAGTTCAAATCCAGCCTCAGATACTTGCTAGCTGTTTGATCCTGGGCAAGTAACTTAAGCTATTTGACTCAATTTCCTTATCTATAAAATGGGGGTATCAATAACACTTCCTTTCCAGATTTGTGGTAAAGATCAACTGAGATGATAATTATAAAACACTTAGCTCGGCTTATATAAGAACTATATAAATGTTAGCTATGGTTATGTGATGCTTTTTTTCAATCACCCCAGTTGTTAGTGCTGTCTTCCTCTTTAAATTACATTCTATAACTTTAGATCTATTTTGTACAACTAAATTTTTCAAAGACGGGGACTGTTTTATTTCACTACCTATATCCCAGCATTTAATGCAGAATGGATAACTTGATGACTATTGGATAAATTCTAAGTTCTAAAGCATCATATAAATGTGAGCTGGTATTATCTACTCTTTAAAAAATTTTTGATTTCTTTTTAATCATTTTTTTAAAATTTGGAATTCCAAATTCTCTCTCTTCCTCCTGCCTCTACTTGTTTCTGAATGGCTTTTTACACTTTTTCAAAGTATATTCATATTCATATTCATTTTAATTGCACTTAAAATATTTTAGATACTTAATCTTTTCATAAGAAGTCCACAAAGCATTATATTTATCTGCTATGGGTCTCGTCCTTACAAATGAAATTGGTAGTGTAAATAAATTTGGAAGAATAGACCATATCCCAGAGGGGTGAGAAACCCTTCTTGACTAAAAATGTAATTCGCTTTAGCATCAGAAAACTAAAAATATATCCAATAAGTAATTGAAGAACGGAGGGCATTTCTTCATGCAGAGGAAATGTGGTGGCTTGCTTACAAAGTACATTATCTGAGTGCAAAGGCTTTAAGATTTCTCTTTTGTTGGCTTGTGATTGCACTTGTGCTAATGTTAGGGAAAAGGCGAGCTGATTGAGCTCTAATTATAGAGGGTGAGAGTCATGTTAGGGGGAGGGGACAGGTTGAGGATCCAGTTTAATCTAGGCTGCATTTTTATAGCTTTCATTTATTGTTTTCCAATGTATTCTCTTCAAGCCCACTCTCTCAAACGTCCTTCTGGGAACTCAATTCCTATGGCTTACCACTAGGCTCTGCATGTGGTGCTACCCAGTTCCTTGTTTGTTTGCCCCATATCAAGAAAATATCTATTTTCCTTGAAATGAAATGTCAAGAAAATGTCATGTCCATCTGTCATTTATTTTGTCTCTGATTTTTGATATCCTTCAGATTGGCCACAAAAAGCAATTTTGTAGTACAAATAAAAATAACAATAAAAGAGCTATTGTTTAGGTTTGCAAAGCACTTGACATATATTATCTCATTTGGTTCTCACAATAAGGGTCTTTTAAAGTAGGCAACCATTGATGTCCAACACTTGAACTTGAATTTTTTTATTGTCTCCTCTCTTTTCCCAGAAGAGAGTTAGCCTGTCCTTTAAAAATAATATTATTGAAAATTTGGCTGACTTGGTTGGGCTAGCTTGTGCTTTTGCTTAAAAGAAAGGAGTAGTCACAACAAGAGCTGACATACAGTTTGAAAGATTTACAAAGTAATTTGCATGTATTTCCCAACTCTGTGAAGGAGACATTTTTATTATCTCACTTTGCAGATGAGGAACTGAGAGTCAGAGAGGTAAGGTAACTTGCTCCCATAGTAATACAGGTCATTGGTGTGAGAGACAAGATTTGAACCCAAAGGTTTCTTAACTCATTATTTAATACTCTTTTCATTGTGCCCAGTACTATGGGCTGCTTCTTTAATATCAATCATCTCAGCAGTCTGACAGCCTAGGGCCTATAATTTTAGGGCCCCTTTTTAGCTGCTGGCTTTTGAATATTTTCTAATTTCTTTTTGGGGATGCTCTTAGTAGTTTCTTTACTAATGCTCTACCTTGTCATCAGATTCTGTTGGCTTTTCCAACATGATATTGTTTACAACTATCCTTTTCCAGTCTTACTGCCACCACCTTCTATCAGTCCCATATCTTTGCCTAGACTATTACAAAAATTTTTCAAAATTGTCTGAACCTCCATCCCATCTCCCTTACACCTAGTCTGTCTCTTTTATTACCACATTTTAAGCATTTCACCACTTCTTCCATGCATTATCTCTACTATACTTCCCCTGTGCTCTAACTAAACATAACTTAAACTCATCATTACATGAACACCATTTGTCTTCCTCTTTTGTGCCTTTATTCATTCTATTCCTTCCAGCTAAACATGGACTCCTTCTTCCCTTTGCATCTTTCCCCATCCTCCACATTTTGAAACCCTGTTCAACTTTAAAGCTCTACCCTTTAACATGAAGTATCTCTTGATCATTTCAGCAATAAGTAATCATTCCAATTCCTATAGAACTTTATTTTTAATTTCTTTTTCAAATTTATTTTATTTAAAGAAACAGAATAAGAAAAAAAAACAGAAAAGGAATATAAAACAAAAGGGAACATTGTCATGTGCCCAACAGAACATTAGGGAGCATTCAAAATATTTAACAACAAATACTAGTTCAAGAAAGCATATATATATGTGTGTGTGTATATATATATATACATATACATATATATGTGTGTATTTGTATATTTGTAGAAGAAATTATATTCACGAGTGTCCATCTTTTCTTTACTTCCTTGTAATTGTTCTTTTGTTCTCTGCTGGGCACTTTTTTTACTTTATTCTTTCATCTGCCTCCCCCCAAAGCAGGCTATAGTTAAGAAAGGATATATTTATGTATATATATGGAGATACACACACACACACACACACACACACACACACACACACACACACACACACATAGCTTTCCTATCCTTGCTGACCCTTTGCATTAATTCTGCTTTGCTATTACTTAACCTCCCCACACTCATAAATCCCCTTCCTTGTTTTCCATTCAAACCCTTTACTTCCCTATCCCCCATCCCTCTCCCTTTATTTCTTTATAGATTTTGGAGGTTGCTATACACTTCATAGTTTGTATATAGTGTTACTTATTGTACCCATTCCCAATGTAAGTAGGTTTTCAGAATTATGAGCCCTCCTCCTCCTCCCTCTAATGCCTCTCTGTATGTATTCTTCCTCTGCACCTCATTTGTATGATGTAATCAATCACTATTTTTACTTTAACTCTGCTCCAATCTTTCTGTTGAGCTGCCCTATTGTTGATGTCAATCTTAGACATATGCTATAAATTTCCCATGTAAAACAAAAACAATCAATTTGTCCATGTTGAGTTCTTAAAATTGATCTTTGATATCAACTCTTATATTTTTTTCTTTTTTTTTAATAGCTTTTTATTTACAAGTTATATGTATGGGTAATTTTACAGCATTGACAATTGCCAAATCTTTTGTTCCAATTTTTCCCCTCCCCCCTCCCCCTTTCCCCCTCCCCTCTCTCTCCTCCCCTAGATGGCAGGATGACCAATATATGTTAAATATATTAAAGTATAAATTAAATACAAAATAAGTATACATGACCAAACCATTGTTTTGTTGTACAAAAAGAATCGGATTCTGAAATATTGTACAATTAACCTGTGAAGGAAATTAGAAATGCAGGCAGGCAAAAATATAGGGATTGGGAATTCAATGTAATGGTTCTTAGTCATCTCCCAGAGTTCTTTCACTGGGTGTGATCAACTCTTATATGTTAAATTTTCTATTAAGTTCAGGTTTGGTTGATAGGAAATCCTGAAAATCTGTAAGTTCATTGAATGTCCACTTTTTCTCATCCAATATTATAGATAGTTTTGCTGGATATTATATTTTTGGCCATAGGTCTAGTTCTTTTGATTGTTCGTAGATATGATTCCAGGATCTGCAGTCTTTTATTGTAGCTGCTGATAAATCCTGTACAAATTCTAATTGTAGTTCCAGTGTATTTCAATTTTTTCTTGTTTCTTACAAAAATTTTCTTTTTGATCTAGGAGTTTTGAAATTTGGCAGTTATGTTCCTATGAGTTTTCCACAAAGGATCATGTTGAAGTGGTTATCAGTGGATTTTTTCCTATTTCTACTTTCCCCTCATGTTCTATCACTCCAGGACAATTTTCTTGGATTATTTCTTATATTTTTCTGTGAAAGTCCTATTTTTGATCACAACTTCCAGGCAGACCAGTTATTCTTATATTTTTTTCTTCTTGATCTGTTCTCCAGAAGTGTCATTTTTCTTATGTTTCACATTCTGTTCTATTTTCTCATTCTTTTTCATCTGTTTTGTTATTTCTTGTTATCTCATAGCTTCACTGCCTTTCCCCTTGGAATTCTAATTGTCAAAAAGTTATTTTCATCTTTGAGACTGTATCTCCTTTTCTAGTTGGTTAACTTTTTGTTTCATAATCTTCTTGTTTTTCTTCTATGATTTTTAATTTAAATCTTTTTTTTTTTCCTCAATGTGTCTCATTTGACTTCTAAATTCTTTTTTGAATTCTTCTATTCTCTCTGGCTAGGGAACCATTTCACATTACTCTTTAGGGTATATGCTTTTTTTTTAACTTTAATGTCCTCCTCTGAAGATGAACCCCAGTCTTCCCTGTTCCCATAGTTTTTATTGGTGGGTTCTTTCTTCTTTGTCACTTAATTTGTTTTAAAATAAGTATATGTAGTGTTACCTATTGTACCCATTCCCAATGTAAATAGGTTTTAACTTTAATGTCCCTTTAGTGTAAGCACTTCTAAATTGTGGGGTAGGGGGATGGTGCCTCTACTTCTCTTCAGTTCTCCTCTCTGACCAGGAACTCTAAACCAAGAGCTCCACCTTTCAGCAAATGCCCACAGCCAGCAGAATGCTGCCTTCTTCTTGCCCAGAGCCTGGTATACCTGATCAGCCAAGGTTCATTCAGTGTTCCAGGACTCAGACCCTGACTTCATAAATTGTCCAAGAGGTGAAAGTTTCTGTGGTTCCCTCTGAGGTTCCAGTCACATCCAGCTAGCCCCAGGGTTCCCCATTTGATGTTTCTGTGGAGTTTCATTTCGCTTAGATTAATCTCAGCCCAGAGTCTATCTATTGTATCTATAGGACCCAGATTCTGCCCCAAATCTTCTTGATTTTTCATCAGTCTATATTTGCCCTGAGGTGCAGATTTGTTCTATTTATGGGGGAAATTGGGAGAGCTTGAAATTTACCAACTTACTCCCACCATCTTCCCAGAATCCTCCCTCTTCCTGGATCACTTTTGGGCTATTTTATGGCAATGTTATGTATTGCTTTGTTTAAGTTATTTGTTGCCTATCTTTTGTCCCTTTTGAAACATTATCTAGGTCAGATGTAAATACGTAGGTATGTAGTAAGGACCCGTTGAATATTTATGCCATTTATTTCTGCTTCACAAAAATTATTTCAGCCCAAATTAACCCTCTTCTCTGTTTCAATTCTGAATTCATCTTTTTGCCATTTGACTATTAACACTGCTGCTCTTCTTTAGTTCTCGCCCTCCCTCTTCACCCATACCCTCCTCCCCTCTTGTTCTGTACAGAAACCCGCACACACACAAACACACACACACACACACACACACACACACACACACACACACACGGCAAAAACAAAGTAACCTCTGCTCTCACGGAATTAACAGTTTGCCAGCTATCCAGAGAGATGTATCATTTAACCAAATGAGTAAATATACACAAAATTGTATGATGTAAACTTAAGAGGGAGAGAGTACTAACCTCTTAGGTGTGGAGTGTTTGGAAAAGGTCTTAAGTAGGACTCAGTATCTGACACTCCCTTGAAGGAAGCTAGAGATTATTAGAGCTGAAAGTAAAGAGAGCACATTCTAGATTTTAGGGACCATCTGAGCAAAGTCAAAGAGATATAATATGTATGGGTAACAACTACTAACAACTACTAAATTTGTTTGACTGGCCTAGAGGGTATATGAATGGAAGTAATATTAACTAATACAAAAAAAGTAGATGAGAGTCATATTATAGAGGGTTTTTAATACCAGACTACAGTTTTGTTTTTGTTTTATTTTGTTTTATCCTAGAGGGAATTGAGAGCCACTGAAGAATTTTGAGTAGGGAAGTCATAGGATCACATCTGTGTTTTAGGAATTTCAGTCTGTCAGCTGAGTGGTAAATTTAGAGTGAAGAGACTAGAAGCAAGATGACCAACTAGTAGGCTATTGCCGTGGTAGAGGAGAGATTCAATCAATGAAGATTTCAAAAAGGGTAAATTCTGTATAATTAGAAAGATATGAATATAAAAGATATTGTATAAGTGGATTCTTCTATAATAGTAACTGAATAACTATGGGAATTGATGAACGCGGAGAGATCAAGAATGATCCCCAAATTTATGAATCTGGCAAATGGAAGAATAATATTCCATAATAGAAGTTTGAAGAAAAGAACTAGTTTAAGGGACAATGTAATGAATTCTGTTCTGAACATGTTGAGTTTCAAGTACTTATGAAACATATTGGTTTGTAATAAATTTAATAAAAAGCATTTGTTTAGCAAGGACTACATGCAAAGAGCTATGGTAGGCACTGAGATTACAAAGAAAAAAGCAGATAGTCCCTGGTCTTAAAGAGCTAATGTTGTAATAGAGGAAACAAAATATATAAAATGGAGGTCAGAGGTCATACTAATCTAACTGAAAGCATCTTAGAGCATTTGAATATATCATGAAAACTTTGGATATTGATTGTGATTTAAAAATAATGATATATTAGGGATGACCTAAATATTCCCAAATACAGGTACTTCCATATTTACAGAACTCAGAAATACATGTGGAAAAATGTAGTTTTGTACATGTAGAAATGGAGGTCCTCAAGCTCTTGGACCATTCAGATTGGAGTTTGAATTTACAATATATTCAGAGTTGTGATATAGCATCATATCAGTATCAGAAAGCATATTGCATTTCTGAATTTGTAAGTTTTGATTCTCACTTAAACGGCATGATAAAACTAACATGGGAAAATGTTTTAAAATATTATACAGATATAGATACTGAGATGCTGAATTAAGAAGGAAAGAAGTTTCAAGATGTACCCTTCCACCCAGCATTTAATGAATCATGGTGCTAGGACAGGATTAGGAACCGAATGCTAATTGGAGACAATAATACAGAAAACAAAATCAGGTTATCAGACCAGGAACACTGAAATGAAAGGAGTTGGAATAAAACCCAAATGGTTAAAAAATAGTAATAAAAATAATAAAATAAAAGCACCGTTCATTTATGAGCATGAAGACATACTTGACCAGTTTCACTCTGTTGTGTTTTGATGCTTAAGCCCTACTTACATGCAGTTTTATTTTCTTTCTGAGCCCTGACCAAAAAAAAAAAAAAGAGAGAGAGAGAGAGACATATATTTGGGGAAGAAGTTTGGGGTTCAATTCCAAGGACAACCATATAAAGCAAATCAAAACTTGAGGGGGATTGCCTAGGGTTTGTAAGCCACTGATGACTTTATTTGTGTTCTATCTTTAACTAAGGAAGGGAAGTAAGAAAAAAGTGCCTGTTATGTGCACTGTGTTAAGTGCTTACCAAATATCTCATTTGAACTAGTTTTATAGTCTTGTAGTGTTAGTTATAAATTGTTTGGTTTTTTTATTGCTTTTTATTATATGCATGGGTAATTTTTCAGTATTGACAATTGCAAAACCTTTTGTTCCAACTTTTCCCTTCCTTCCCTCTTCCTCTTCCCCCAGACGGCAGGTTGACGAATACATGCTAAATATGTTAAAGTATAAGTTAAATACAATATATGTATACATGTCTATATAATTATTTTTGTGATATAAAAAGAATCAGACTTTGAAATAGCGTAGTTAGCCTGTGAAGGAAATAAAAAATGCAGGCGGACCCCAAAAAAAAAAAAAAAAAGAGGGATTAGAAATTCTATCTAGTGGTTCATAGTCACCTCCCAGAGTTCTTTCGCTGGGTGTAATTGGTTCAATTCATTACTACTCTCTTGGAACTGATTTGGTTCATCTCATTGTTGAAGAGGGCCACGTCCATCAGAATTGATCATCATATAATATTGTTGAAGTAGATAATGATCTCCTGGTTCTGCTCATTTCACTCAGCATCAGTCACTCTAAACCTTTCTGAAATCCCCTGCTGGTCATTTCTTACAGAACAATAATATTCCATAATATTCATATACCATAGTTTATTCAGCCATTCTCCAATTGATGGGCATCCCCTCAGTTTCCAGTTTCTGGCCATAAAGTGTTTGTTTTGACTACTACTTTTATATATTTCCTTTCTAATAATACTCTTCTATTGTTTTCTTTATTTAAAAGGTAAGAAAACATAAGCCTTTCCCTGAAGCAAGCTTACCTGAAATTCACCAATAAATATAGATTTCCATGAAAATCAAACACAATGAAAAAAGAAAGAAATATATTAAATCTATTTTTGTTCTGCTGGTTTATAACCATTACTCTAATATAAATTTTATTTGGAGTTTGAATTTATCCTTATTTTATGCATATTAAGTACTTTAAACTCAGAGCTTATTATTATTTTTAAAATTTCACTCTTCTCATTACATACTTTTAGTCTATATTGTATTTCTAATTTTTAGACCCAAACTTTAAAAAAGACATAAATTTATTTTTTAAAAATACATAATATAAACACATGGTTTATAAGTGACATATAAATTTCATAGCTGAAAACTATAAACATATATCTGAGTAGTATTTTCTACATGGGTTGTGATGAAATTACAATTAAATTAAACAATAGTTTATATTGTAGTTGTTTTAGTTTTATGTTTTTGAGGAGCTCTTTTTAATATAGAATTTGTTTGAAACCTTTCCTACTTAATGTTTTAAGACAGGAAGGAAAATATGAAATATGTAGACTTTTAAAAAATATTTCAAGCTAAAAGAGACCTTAAAGATTACTTCATTTAACCTCTTTTTTTTTTTTATAGATAAACATACTGGGGCCTGGAGAAATAAGTGACTTGCCTTTCTAGGGATAATGGAACAATTTTATCTGTCTTATAGTTTGAAAACCTTTTTTATCTAATGTTTGTGATAACCTATCAACCTTAAATTTTATCAATGTGGAAAAATATTTCTGTCCCCTGAAGACATATTCAAAGTTCTTAGTCCATTCAAACACAGCAAAATTAAATGTTTTTCTATATTGTGGGAAAGATTCAGTCATTTTCATTTGGCCAAAAGTATAATCTCACACCATGATATAAACATATTAATATTTTAAGATCTTTCCAAAATTCATTATCCTCCACAGGAAAGAAAAATTAGAAAATTTGAAACTTCCTTAATTATTCTGACCAACAATATAATCTCATATTGTAAACTTAATTTTTTTTTATTTTCCAAAGTTAATTCGTAGTAATAAATATTCCACCCTCATCTATATCTCAAAATTGTATATGCAAATCAGAAAAGTATGAAAGGTTTAATTCAAATCTAGCATCACTAGTAGGAAAACAATTCAAACCTGAAAAGTGGGTCATTGCTACTTTCTTCTTTGCATGATATGATCCTATTTTTAGATTATTTAAGTTGCCACTACAATCATGCTTTGCATGATATGATTCTATTTTTAGATTATTTAAGTTGCCACTACAATCATGTTTTTTTATTCTATACTGCATTCATAGTTTCATAGACTTAGAAATAGAAGCAACCTTAAAAGTTATATGGTCCAACTCTCTCATTTTATGGACTAATGAAACTGAGGTTTAAAGAGCTTAATAGAATAAAAGGCAGAGAATAAAAGTCACTTATTGTCTATAAGTGACAAACAAACCCAGTTCCTCTCAGTACTCTTTCTACTGCCACACCCAGCTTCCTCTAATCCTAATGATGGTTTATCCCTGAATACTCTTTCCTCTGCCTATCTATTGGTATCAGAGTTATAGTCTTCATGCCCCACCTCCACATTCTGTAAGAGATACCTTAAATATATATGGATTTGGGAATGCTAATTTTGACATAAGCCAAGGTATAAAACAAGAAATAGAACAATGATGGTACCATTAAGTTAATTACTGGTTGAGGAAGATAGGAAAGAAGCTTAATTTAAATGCTGCAAGGTGCCTTACTGTTTGGGTAGGAAAAAGGGATAGTGAGGTACTTTTGTGGGTTTTGCCCTAGCATGGACACCAAAAAGAAGCTATTGAGCAGGAAGAGCTTTTGAACTTGGGACTTGAGTAAGGACTTTTATTTCTTCACTGGCTAGGAAATTGGAAGATAGATCCTAAGTGGGCCAGAAAGTGAAATAGGGGAAATTAATCAGAGAAATCAAGGAAAGTGAGAAAAGTCCATTGAATCTGACACAGTGTCAGTTAGCTAATAGATTGGCATCAAATAGACTGAAATTAATTTTACTCTTTGGGGGACTGAAGCTGGGATAGATGCTGAAGTTAACTGTTCTAAGTTTCACATTGACTCATAGGCTAATAAAGATCAGTGGGTAACATTCTTTTTTGAATAAATAGAGCTTTTGTACCTGGTATTTGAAATGAATATTAGAATTCATTTTACACAACACTGAAATTTTTCATTAGTATTACATGTGCATTTTAGTATTCTATGTTATTGCCTTGCATTTTTCAACCATAAACATGTTTAAAGCAATTCTTTGACATCTCCTTACTCAAATATAAGCTTCATGAAGACAAAATTTGTCTTAATTTTCTATCTCCCTAGCAACTAGTACAATTTATCATATATAGGTCACACATAATAAATGCTTGAGATTTTAATTTTTAAAAAGGTTTAAAATTTTTCATTTTAGTAACACGATAATGTTATGTTGATTTCCCTCAATGCTCATTCATTTAATATATTGATTTTGAGTAGAGAAATTTTATACAATGAAGTTTAATGTGAAAAATAAACATTTTGGTCAAAGGATATGAAGAGACAATTCTCAGATGGAGAAATTGAAACTATTTCTAGCCATATGAAAAGATGCTCCAAGTCATTATTAATCAGAGAAATGCAAATTAAGACAACTCTGAGATATCACTACATACCTATCAGACTGGCTAGAATTGCAGGGAAAGATAATGCGGAATGTTGGAAGGGATGTGGGAAAACAAGGACACTAATACATTGTTGATAGAATTGTGAATACATCCAACCATTCTGGAGAGCAATTTGGAACTATGTTCAAAAAGTTATCAAACTTTGCACTGGGTTTATATCCCAAAGAGATTATAAAGAAGGGAAAGGGATCTGTATGTGCATGAATGTTTGTGACAGCCCTCTTTGTAGTGGCCAGAAACTGGAAACTGAGTAGATGCCCTTCAATTGGAGAATGGCTGAATAAATTGTGGTATATGAATATTATGGAATATTATTGTTCGGTAAGAAATGACCAACAGGATGATTTCAGAAAGGCCTGGAGAGACTTACACGAACTGATGCTGAGTGAAACAAGCAGGGCCAGAAGATCATTATATACTTCAACAACAATACTATATGATTATCAATTCTGATGGACCTGGCCATCCTCAGCAATGAGATGAACCAAATTGGTTCCAATGGAGCAGTAATGAACTGAACCAGCTACACCCAGCGAAAGAACTCTGGGAGATGACTAAGAACCATTACATTGAATTCCCAATCCCTATATTTTTGCCTACCTGCATTTTTGATTTCTTTCACAGGCTAATTGTACAATATTTCAGAGTCCTATTCTTTTTGTACAGCAAACTAACGGTTTGGTCATGTATACTTATTGTGTATCTAATTTATACTTTAATATATTTAACATCTACTGGTCATCCTGCCATCTAGGAGAGGGGGTGGAGGGAAGGAGGGGAAAAATTGGAATAAAAGGTTTGGCAATTGTCAATGCTGTAAAATTACCCATATATATAACTTGTAAATAAAAAACCATTTAAAAAAAAAGAAAAATAAACATTTTCATAGAGCAGGAGAAATAGTGTAGATTTACATCATTCCGCTTAGCAAATATTTAGTGAATAGCCCCTTTGTGCAAGGAATTGTAAAAGGTCTTAGGGACATAAAGATGAAAACTGACATAGACTTTGTCCATGAGGAGCTTAAATCCTTAAAAGGGCCATTCTATATAGTATAAGAATAAGAATAATGCTAGGTATAAAAGGGATGAAAGCAAAAATATTCTACACAAACTACTACAAGAAAATTTGATAAAGGACAGATGAAGGATGCAAGTAATATTGGGAACAAGATTTGGTTAACTGGCTTGACTTTTCTTTCTTTCTCACCTCTTATATAAAAAAAAATAAACCTAACATTACAAATTTGAAAGGATAGGTGAATTGTAATGTGCCATGTTTGGAAATGAAAAAGAAGGAGCAAGTTTGGCAGAAAAGATAATAAGCTTGTTTACAAGGAGCCATATTGCATTTTAAGTACTTGGTGGAGATGTCTTATAGACAGTTGGAAATGCAGTTATAAATTTCAGGGAAAAAAGAGGTTAAAAATATAGGTTTAGATTTAGGAGTAATAGTATGATATAGAATCTATATATAATAGTAGTTGGAAACAATGCGTGTGAATGAGATTGCCAAGAGAAAGAATTTGAGGACAGCTTTAAAAAAAAAAAAAGATCAATTGAGAACATTCATTTTAAGGAGTCATGAAGAGGATGAGAAACCAAGTAAAGGAGATTTAGAAGGAGTGAATAAATAGCAAGTGATCCAAAGGAGTTTAATATATAGAAAGTTAAGAAAAAAGTATGTTTCTAGTAGAAAAAAGGATAGTCAATGGTGTTAAAAGGCTAAGGACAACTAAAACAATTTAGGTTGTTAAATTACAAGTTTATTGATACTTATGAAAAAATTTCAATAACATCTTTATATTTTATGCTATGAGCAATGTGTTAGAGAAGGCTTTTGGTAGGTGAATAACAGTCAGATTTGTACTTTAGGCATTTAACCTAGCAACTGTGTAAAGAAAGGAAAAAGGAAAGAATGGAAGCAGGAAAGACCAGTTAGTTAATGTGAAGTAGTCCAGGTGGAAGGTAAAAAGGACCTGAATTAGGGTGACGGCTCTGGGAATGAAGAGGAGAAGATATATGAAAAAGAGATTGTGGATAATTTAGTATTCGCTAGATTTACCAAGTGAAGGGGATGAGGGAGCAAGTGTTTTATATCCAGTAAAAGAGAAAGAACAAACATAATTTACTTTGAAGTTTTGTACCTGGGTGGATCCAAAGTTAGGGAAGTTGGAAGGAAGGGCAGATGTTGGAAGAAAGATAATGTGTTCAGTTCAGTTCAGGACATGTTAATCTGTGTCAGCAAAACATCCAGGTGGAGCTATCCAGCAGGCAATTGAAAATGTAAGTAAGATTGGATCTCAGAAGAGAGATCAGATTTTTATTTCAGTGGCTAGACTGCTGGCCCTAGATTTAGGAGGATCTGGATTCAAATTTGGAATCAAATACTTGACTAGCTGTATAACCCTGAGCAAGTCACTTAACAAGTGTCTGTCTCAGTTCCTCATTTATATTATAAACAAAAGAAGGAAGTGGCCAACCACTCTAGTATCTTTGCCAAGAAAACCCCAAATGGAGTCATGAAGAGTAGGACACAACATTATTAACAAAACAACAGCAACAACAGACCTGTTGGCTTAAAGAGTATTTGGGTGTTCGCTCAAAATTTAGGTTTGATTCATATCTAGGGTCTTTCCAAAAAGGATTAACAGAGTTTCTTGTACAAAGGTATTCAATTTACAAAATAAGTAGTTCATGTTTAGTACAAGTATTTATTTCCTCTACTTTGGAAGAAATGCTTAAAATGCAGAAAGTATGAATGAGGATGGACTAACAGTCATTTGATTGGTGATTAAGAGCTCATCAGTGACCAAGGAAAGAGCAGTTTTAGTGCCAAATTGAAGGCATTAAGGATTGAATAGTGAGGAAATTGAAGCAACAAATGTAAACTGCTCTTCTAGAAGTGGGGTGAGAGAAAGAAAACAAGAAAGATTAGGTAGGGTTAGATTCTTTTTAGAATGGAGAAACATTTACATATTAATAAATAAAGGGAAAAGTGCCAGTAAAAAGGGAAAGATTGAAGTTGAAAATATATATATGATCCCTCCTTTTGTCTGTCTCCTTCTTTCTGTATCTTATGTCTTTTTCACACCGATACTATACACATACTCCTATCTCTCCAAACTTTCTTTGCTACCTACATTCCAGAGACTCCCTCCTCCTGAAAAAATCTTGCACTCTGTTCTACCATCCTCCATTAACTATTATCATATATCTTTCCTTCTCTTCTCAGCTAAACTCCCTTAAAAAGCTTGACTCCCAAAGCCTCAATGTCCTTTTCTCTCATATGCTTCTAAATCCTCTCAAAAATCTGACTTTGAGCTTCACCATCCATCTAAAACTACCCTCTCCAAAATTACTACTGTGTCTTAATCACCAAATTTAATGGTTTTTTCCTCAGTCTTTATTCATAATGACTTTGCAGTATTTGACAGAAACGGCACTTTTCCATCTGGATATTTTCTCTTCTCTGGATTCTCAGGGCACTGTTCTCTCTTGGTTCTCCTGTCTGATTTATCTTTCTCAGTCTCCCTTGCTGGATCTTTATCCATGTCATATAATGTAATTATAGTTGTCTCCAAGATGCTATCTTGGGCTCTCTTCTTCCTCTGCTTTTTTAATGGCTATTCTCTCATTTTTTATAGTTCCAATGAGTTCAATTATTATCACTATTCAATTGGTTCTCAAATCTAACTCTAATCTCTCTCCTGAGTTTGTCAATCACTTAGTAAACATTTATTAAGCACCTACTATGTGCCAGGCACTGTGCTAAGCACTAAGAATATAAAGAAAGGAAAAAGATAGTCCCTCTTGAGGAGCTCACAATCTAAAGAGAGAGACAACATGCAAATACTATGTACCAACAAGTTCTATAAAGGATAAATTTGAAAATAATCAGCAGAGGGAAGGTGCTGGAATTAAGAGGGATCAAGAAAGTCTTCTTAGAGAAGATGGTTTTAGTCAAGACTAGAAGAAAACAGGAGGCAGTGATAAGGAAGGAGAGTGTTCCACATAGGGGTCAGCCAGTAAAAATTCACAGAATATCTTGTTTGAGGAACAGCAAGGAGGCTAGTGTCAATGGATCACAGAGTAGTAGAGTATAAGGTATAAGAAATCTAGAAAAGTAAGGGTGAAGAGTCATTATGAAAGGCTTCAAATGCCCTGCAGAGGATTTTTTTTATTTGATACCAGAGGTGACAGGAGGCCACTGGGGGTTTATTAAGTAGGAGAAGTTACATGATCAGATCTGTGCTTTAGGAAAGTCATTTTGGCAGGTGAGTGAATGTTGGATTCGACTAGAGGAGAGACTTGTAGCAGGCAAACCCACCTATTGAAATTGTCCAGATGTGATGTGATAAGGGCCTACACATGGGTGGTGTCAGCGTCAGAGGAGATGATGAGGCATTTGGGTTTTTTAAGCTTGCTATTTTTAAAACATACGCATAGGTAATTTTCAACATTCACCCTTGCTTTCTGTGCTTCAAATGTTTTCTCTCTACTTTCCCCTCTATCCCCTCCCCTAAATAGAAATAATCCACTGTGTTAAACATGTACAATTCTCCTTTATATATTTCCACAATTATCGTGTTGCACAAGAAAAATCAGATGAAACAGGAAAAAAAGAGAAAGAAAACAAAATGCAAGCAAACAACAAAAAAGTGAAAATATTATATTATAATCCATAGTCAATCCCCACAATCCTCTCTCTGGGTGCAGATGGCTCTCTTCATCACAGGACCATTGGAATTTGCCTGAATCATCTCACTATTAAAAGAGCCACATTCACATTTGTAAGAGATGATACAAAAGTAAAATTAACAAACCTTCACAACTGATTAGGTAGGGAGAGTATGAAATGAGGAGTGGGGGATGATCCCTAAATTTTGAACCTGGGCAACTGTGGGGAAAGGGCAAATGATTCCTATAACAATAATAGGGGAAGTTTAGAAGGGAGGAGGCTTTGGGGAGCAGAGAAGATGAATTTAAATTTTGGCCATGTTGAATTAAAAATACATGTTGAATAAAGACAGTTAGAAATATAAAACTGGTGGTAACCAGAGAAGTTAGGGCTGAATATCTAGATTTCAGAACCATTAGCATAGAAATGATAATCAAATCCATGGAAGCTATTGAGATCACTAAGCAAAGTAGTATGGAGAAAGAAGAAACTTGTGAGATACATACCAGTAGTGGGTATGACCTGAATGAAGATCCAGTGAAGCAGACTAGGAAACTGAGAAGGAGGAGTCACATAGCAGAACTAGGAAAGCAGTGAATCAAAAAACAAAAGTGAAATTTCAAGGAGAAAAAGATGATTGATAGTGTCAAAGGCTGCAGGCAGGTCAGGAAAGATAGGATTGATAAACAATTGTTGATTTTGGCCCTTAAGAGATCATTAATGACTTTGGATAGAATAGTTTCAGTTGAATGATGAAGTTGGAAGCCAAATTACAGTTTAAAAAAAAAATGTGAGCAGAGGGTATTGTAGAAAGCCTTTTCAAGAAGTTTAGCTACAAAAGATAGAAGTGATGTGGAATGATAGAGATGGACAAGTTGGGGGGATTTTGAAAATGGGGTGGAGACATGGTCATGTTTGTAGGGAGGAACTTTTAAATAGGAAGAAGTTGAAGATAAGTAAGAGTAGGGAGGGATAGATGATGCAATAAGTTGGAGAAGATGGGATGGAATGAGATCGATTGTGTACATAGAAGGGCTAGCCTTGGCAAGGAGAAAGCTCACTTCTTCATGAGACAACTGTTGAACATTTTCAAATGAATTCCAATAGGCATGTCTAAAACACTTGTTACCTAGGTTTAAAATTGGGGGGAGGGTAATCATCCTCGAATCCTTACTTTCATGGACCCAACATATCCAAACATCTGACAAATCCTTTTGTTTCTATTAGTACTCCTTTCCATAACTGTGGTGCAGGCATTTGGGCCTACTTGCTGTTTCTCACATTCAGCCCTCAATCTTCTCTCAGTGCTTTGTAGCACTCACTAGTCAAGATGCTTTAGAAACTGTTCTATCAAATCGCTACCTCTTAGAAAATCTAGTTTTATTGTTATTATTTTTTTATTATTATTATCTCAACTAAAATACCACTTTCTGGAGTAGGCCTTTTTCAGACCCTCCCCCCAGCTGGTTTCCTCCTTTTCTGCTCTTCATCTATTTTGTATGAGACTTGTAGTCCTATAAAGATCACTTCCCCCCCAGAAGCATGTATAAAGCATGAGCTACATATGCCCAATTATGTCAGCATACCATAGGATATTTATTATCCTTGGCTCTTCTACTTCTTCACACTCATCCCTTAGATATATCTATACTATCTCTATTGCCAGCTTCCAGAAAATATCAGGTGATTGATATTTTTGTGATGGAAAATTGGACCATCTTTTTTTTCAGTTCTTACCTAACCCTTAGTCAATCAAATGAGTGGTCCCTCAGACAAACTGAGATCTAGGGAAGGCCTTAATTTAGAAAGGTCAAGGTCATCTACTACATCCCAGGCCTTCACCAATTGTCTTATCTTCTTCCTTGTCACTGGACTTAAGGGACTCTGGAGGAAAGAGTCAAACTAATGATTTTGCGCAGCTCTGCCTCACTTAAATCCAATTTACAAGCAAGTTAAGACCTCATCCTTGTAATGTCATTGGCCCTCTTTGAGAATGAAAAGCAAATAACAATGAAATTTGTGTATATCTATTAATGCCTATGTTTTTCTTCCTTATTGGAATGAAAGCTTCTTGAGCTCTGGGGCTATTTCAGTAACTGGTACATAGTAAGCATTGAAAAAATGCTTGTTGATTGATTACAGTAGCAAATTCAGTGGCATTGTTTCTACTAAACACTTGAGAATATGCTATACAAAGCAAGAATATCAATGTAGACAATTTCTATTTGTCTACATGCAGTTAAAACATAAAGACTAGCCCTAGACAAAGTAATTATCCATTAGTGTTTCTCTTGATTTTTCCCTCTTTC